>NC_092338.1:433052500-433670833 GCF_046630445.1 Rutidosis leptorrhynchoides
AAGCTCTCGAACGGATGATAGCCACCGCCGTAGATGCGGCCATGGCCGGTCACTCATCCAACAACAATAATAATAACAACCACAACAACAAAAACAACAACAATGGAGCCGGAAACTCAAACGAGGGATGCTCCTATAAAGCTTTCATGGGGTGCAAACCTCACACTTTTGATGGAACCGGGGGACCGGTCGTGCTCACCCGATGGTTTGAGCAAACGGAAGCCGTCTTTAGCATAAGCGGTTGTCGGGACCAAGACAAGGTCAAATACTCCACTCACACCTTTGCCGGTGTCGCTCTTACATGGTGGAATACTTATGTACAATCGGTGGGTACCGATGAAGCTCACGCCCTCTCTTGGGCCGACTTGAGGGAAAAGATGATTGTCGAATATTTCCCTCGTGAAGAAACCCGAAGGCTCGAACAAGAGCTAAGAACTTTAAAGGCGATCGGAAATGATCTCAAGGCTTACAATCAACGATTTTCCGAACTAGCCTTGATGTACCCAAATCTTGTGAACCCCGAAGCTTTAAGGGTTGAACTTTACATGGATGGTCTTCCAAAGAGTATCAAACACGGAGTAATGTCATCCAAACCCACTAATCATCAAGAAGCTTTGAACATGGCCCGCAAATTGATAGAAACGGTTGACGAAATCGTAGTTCCGGCACCTAAGGCCGAGGATAAATCGGGCGGCAACAAAAGAAAGTGGGAACCCTCCCAATCAAACAACAACAACTTTGCTAAGAAGCCTTACACCTCCGACGGCAAGAAGGGTTATGCCGGGAACCTACCTCTTTGCAACAAATGCAACAAACATCACTTTGGCGAATGTAGTAAGTTAATTTGCCACTGGTGCCAAGGAGTTGGTCATAAGGCCAACGATTGTAAAAGTGCCACTCCCGTCGCTCGAAAGTGGCCCAATGCACCAAAGACGGGCACTTGTTACGAATGTGGCCAAACGGGTCATTATAGAAATGCATGCCCAAAGAAGAAAGGTAACCCCAATACGCACGGCCGAGCTTTCAACATCAACACCGAGGAAGCCCGAGATGATAATGAATTAGTCACGGGTACGTTTCTTCTCAACAATTCTTATGTCTCTTGCTTATTCGATTCGGGTGCCGATAAATGCTTTGTATCCAAGACTTTGACTCATTCTTTTAGCACTCCACCTCTTCCATTAGATACCACTTATACCATTGAAGTGGCTAACGGGAAACTATTAAGTGCCGACACATATTACCGGGGGTGTACGTTAAACATTTTGGGTAAGGAATTTGAAATTGACTTGATACCCATGGAACTAGGAAGCTTTGATGTAATAATTGGTATGAATTGGTTAGTCAAAACGAAATCTCACATCCTTTGTGATCTTAACGCAATCCGAATTCCTATCGAGAATGATGAACCTTTGATTGTTTATGGCGATAAGAGTTGCACCAGACTCAACCTCGTTTTGTGCCTTAAAGTTAGAAAACTACTCCGTAAGGGTTGTTTTACGATCCTTGCCCACGTTAAGAAAGTCGAGTCCGAAGAGAAGCATATCGATGATGTGCCAATTGTTAGTGACTTTTCCGATGTATTTCCCGACGAATTGCCGGGTCTTCCACCTCATCGACCGGTTAAATTCCAAATCGATCTTATTCTGGGAGCCGCACCCGTAGCACGTGCACCGTATAGACTTGCTCCATCCGAAATGCAAGAATTGCAAAGTCAAATCCAAGAACTACTTGACCGTGGTTTTATCCAACCTAGCCATTCACCTTGGGGCGCTCCGATTTTGTTTGTTAAAAAGAAAGACGGATCCCTACGAATGTGCATTGATTATCGTGAACTAAATAAATTGACGGTTAAGAACCGATATCCTCTTCCTCGCATCGATGACCTCTTTGATCAACTACAAGGGTCTTGTGTATATTCGAAAATCGATCTCCGCTCGGGTTATCATCAATTAAGGGTTAAGGGGGAAGATGTCTCCAAAACCGCTTTCCGGACTCGTTATGGTAGTTATGAATTCCTCGTCATGCCATTTGGTCTCACTAACGCACCGGCGGTGTTCATGGATCTTATGAACCGCGTGTGCAAACCGTATCTCGATAAATTCGTTATTGTGTTCATCGATGACATATTGATCTATTCTAAAAATGAAGAAGAGCACGAACAACATCTCCGACTTGTGCTTGAACTCTTGAGACAAGAACGAATTTATGCCAAATTCTCCAAGTGTGAATTTTGGTTAAAGGAAGTTCAATTTCTTGGTCATGTTGTAAGTGATCAAGGTATTAAAGTCGATCCCACAAAAATCGAAGCCATTAGTAAATGGGAGACTCCTACTACTCCTACTCACATTCGTCAATTCTTGGGTCTCGCCGGGTACTATCGTAGATTCATCGAAAACTTCTCTTTGGTTGCTCGTCCTCTAACCACGTTAACTCATAAGGGAAGAAAATTCGTTTGGGCAACCGAACATGAATCCGCATTCCAAATCTTGAAAACGAAGCTAACCACCGCTCCTATCTTGTCACTTCCCGAAGGCAATGATGACTTTGTTGTATATTGCGATGCCTCGAAACATGGTTTTGGGTGTGTATTGATGCAACGAACGAAATTCATTGCTTATGCTTCTCGACAACTAAAAATTCATGAACGGAATTACACGACTCATGATCTCGAACTCGGAGCCGTTGTATTTGCACTTAAAATGTGGAGACACTATCTTTATGGAACCAAGAGTACTATCTTTACCAACCACAAAAGTCTCCAACACATTTTTGATCAAAAGCAACTAAACATGAGACAACGAAGGTGGATTGAAACCTTAAACGATTATGATTGCGAGCTTCGTTACCATCCCGGGAAGGCAAATGTAGTAGCCGATGCCTTAAGTCGAAAAGAAAGAGCGGTGCCTCTTCGTGTCCGAGCCTTAAACATCACCATCCACACAAACCTTAATAGCCAAATTCGGGTAGCCCAAGATGAGGCTCTCAAGGATGAAAACCTTTCACACGAGCTCTTGAACATTCTCGTCTCTCGATTCGAAATTAGGGAGACCGGACTCCGATATTACGCCGGAAGGATTTGGGTGCCTAGTTATGGGGACCTACGAAGCCTTATTTTAGATGAAGCCCATAAGTCACGATACTCGATTCACCCCGGTGCCAATAAGATGTACCACGACCTTAAACAACAATTGATCTGATGATTAATATATTGAGATTATATTATACGCACAATGCGATCATTTCATTGTATATTGCCATGTTTCATTTTGCATTTTTTAACTTTCAATGAATATTATTTCATAAACTTCCACAGTCGATCATTCTCTAAGGAAGAGAGAATTGAATTAAGGCTGCTATGAAGTGTAGTAATATAGGCTTATATGAAACTACATTCATGAGGAACTTGATAATTGATTCAAGGTTCTGGAATGACCACACTTAGACATTACTTCATGGTTTTAAGTCACAAGTAAGCTCTAAGATGGCAATATCATTTATCCTAGAGTGGATATGTATGAGGAATCCTGACACAAACTATATTCTACTTTGACCTGTATTTAACGCTGTGCTTAAATGCCAGTCATAAGGGTGCATATCAGGTACAATATGGGATGTGGTGGATGTCTATACAGTTGAAGCAATTTGTTCCTTCTTATCATAGCAAGTTGAAGCGATATCTCTGGGCCCCTCGTTGATTTGTGCTGCATTAAATGCATGGCCATGCTACGACTGAATTGATGCAATAGCAGTCTATTTGATCACCACAAATCTCTATCGGGAAACATAATCTTGAATGATGATGATTGACACTTAACCATGTCACACGTTCATATAGATATCTTGAACAAAAGGATGACTGATATAAATCAAAATATAGGAGTGTAACGTAGCAGACTAGTTGTTACACACGGTGTGTCTTTTAAGACAGGCCAATATTATTAATGTCAGTGCAAGTGGGAGTCTGTTAGAAATATGTTCTCGGGTTAGCTACGGTTCGATCGTGGTTTGACCGTAGTACATATATTCCGAAGATATGCCCATGACATTAAATAATAAAAGTCCATTTATCCTATTCGGTCACACACAAAGGCCAATCGTAAATTGTTTGATATACCTTCTAATCGGAAATTAATTTATTAATCATTAGTTAATGGTTTAATAAATTAAGTAAGTTTTTTTTATGTGTGTACATATACTTACAAATCTAAATATATAAGATTTGATTTGATATAAATAAGATTTGATTTGATTTGTAAATCTTATTTTATATAAAGATTTGTACTATAATCATATTTTATATAATATATAAGATTTGATTTGATATAAATAAGATTTGATTTGATTTGTAAATCTTATTTAATATAATGATTTGTACTATAATCATATTTTATATAATATATAAGATTTGATTTGATATAAATAAGATTTGATTTGATTTGTAAATCTTATTTTATATAAAGATTTGATTTTGCAAATCTTTTAAAATCTTTCCAAATCTTTATATTTGTATTATATGTATCAATTTTATTCTATATAATACCAAGTCTTGGTATTGAAAATATATATGTAACTTGAGATACAAAAACACACATACAAAATGCTATTTCTCTTTCTCATTTTCAAGAAACCAAAATACTTTATAATTAGGTTCGGGTTTTGGTGGAAATAAGGAAAAGAAAAGATCCGTTAAGTAGAAGGTATAGATTAAATCAAGGTTGGAACTTTGGGAGTCTACCGTTTTGAGGAACTCTTCTTTGGGTTTTCAAATTCGATCTTCAAAAGGGCTACAAAGGTTGTATTCTAATCTTCTCTTGTTCAGTTTCGTTAATTTGTTTTGTTTACTAAAGTTTTGTACAATGATTCGTGGAAGAGTATGATTTTGTAAAGTTTTAAAAATGCTTCCGCTCGCTTTGAATTTGTATCATACTCCAACATTAATCACTGCAGGTTAACTTGGTTGTTAATTATGATCTTCCCGTAAGACATGAATCTCCTTCTGAGCCTGATTACGAGGTGTACTTGCATCGGATTGGTAGAGTAGGAAGGTTTGGGCGCAAAGTGTAAGGATATTAGGACCCAAAACAACGCAAGTGATTCAACATGATCACTCACCGATAGTAATTCTACAAGATTACTAACCCACTTAATGAACGAAAGATTATAAATGCAAGAAATGTAAATCGACACAAGAGATAACGTGGTTATATGCAATCGTTGTGATTGCTTTAGTCCACGGACCAACTAGAGAATGTATTTACTGAATATTTGTGGTGTGTTTACAATGAGTTACAAGAGGGTCTATTTATAGAATGGTTTAAGGAGTAAGCTAAAAACAATTCCTTGAAGCTTCATGTGAGTTTTCTGACAGCTTCATGGAGGCTACATGTGAGTTTCCTGACAGCTTCGTGGAAGCTACATGTGAGTTTCCTAACAACTTCGTGGAAGCTTCGTGTGAGTTTCCTGGAATCTTCCCTCTAATTGTTTAAAGTTCTCCATATCTCCAACAATCTCCCACTTGGAGACTTTGAACAAACCCAATCTTCGTCAACCCAAAATATCAACGATCTAACCAAGAACGTTAAACCACCATTATACCGCCAAACTCCATTTGGGACACGCACACTCAACACATACTTCGGATGAGCAGACTTTCAATACAAGGTCTTTAACACTACTTGTTAGAATTGAAACATTAACTCTCTAATTCTCTAGTTGGGGTCTTCTCTCATCAATTCATTAGAAGACCAATTGAGGTAATGCAAAACCTCAATTTCTCTGTCGTAACAACCTTAGTAAACATATCAGCAGGATTCTTCGTACCAAGGATTTTCTCCAATAATAAAGTACCATCATTTATATGTTGTCAAATAAAATGATACCTTATCTTGATGTGTTTCGTACGACTATGAAACACCGGATTCTTCCCAAGATGTATTGCACTTTGATTATCACAATACAAGACGCAATAGTCTTGTCTTTTACCCAACTCACCTAAGAAGTTCTTCAACCAAACAAGCTCTTTAGAAACTTCTGCAATAGCCATATATTCGGCCTCGGTAGTTGACAAAGCAACACTCTTTTGTAGTCGAGACATCCAACTAACCGCCGTCTTCCCTATTGTGAAAACATAACCCGTAGTGCTTTTCCCCGAATCATCACATCCACCCAAATCAGCATCCGCATAACCCCTAAGTATGATATTGTTTTTGGAGAAACACAATCCCATATTAGAAGTACCTTTCAAATAACGAAGCAACCATTTGACCGCTTCCCAATGCTCTTTTCCCGGATTAGACATATAACGAACGACTTACAACTCCCTCTGCTTGAGCAATATCGGGTCTTGTACAAACCATGGCATACATAATACTACCCACGGTCGATGCATATGGAACCTTTTCCATATCCATTTTATCTTTTACCGTCTTTGGTGATTGACTTTTTGATAACTTAATCGTGCTACCCAAAGGCATAGAACGAGCCTTTGAATTCTCCATATTAAACCTCTCTACTACTTTCTCAATATATTTAGATTGAGACAAGTATAGAGTACTTTTCACACGATCACGCACAATACTCATGCCAAGTATTTGCCTAGCACCACCAAGATCTTTCATCTCGAATTCACGAGAAAGTAATCCCTTCAACTTGTTAATTTCGGACATGTTGGAACCTGCAAGTAACATGTCATCAACATATAACAATAAGATTATATAAGAAGACTTGAGTTTCTTCAAGTAGCAACAGTGATCCGCTTCACATCTTAAGAAACCAATCTTCTTCATAAAATCATCAAACTTCAAGTACCATTGCCGAGGTGCTTGCTTCAATCCATACAAACTTTTCTTTAGCTTACAAACCCATTTCTCTTTACCCTTTACCTCAAAGCCCTCGGGTTGCCTCATGTAGATCTCTTCAACAAGATCACCATGCAAGAATGCGGTCTTTACATCTAGTTGCTCTAGATGTAAGTCTTCGGATGCAACCATAGAAAGTACCAAACGAATAGTAGTCATCTTCACCATTGGTGAAAATATCTCTTGGTAGTCAACTCCTTTCTTTTGTTGAAAGCCTTTAACCACCAAACGAGCCTTGTACCTTTTCTTACCATCCAACTCATTCTTGATTCGATACACCCATTTAATTTGCAACGCCCTTTTATCATGAGGTAACTTCACTAGTGATCAAGTTTTATTCTTCTCAAGTGACCCCATCTCTTCTTTCATGGCAAGCTCCCATTGTATGGATTCTTTTATCTTCCTTGCCTCAAAGTAACTTTCGGGTTCACCATTCTCGGTATAGAGCTAGTAGTTTGCTGATGGAGAATACCTAGGATTAGGTTTGGACACTCTAGTCGAGCGTCTTAGTGTAGGAGTAACCGAAATGGTTGGACCGGTTTCATTTGTATCCTCCTCATCACTAGAACTCGCATTATGTTCGAAATCATCACCGCTTTCCGAACCATCCCCATCATTAGCATTTTCTGACGCCTCACCGTTCATTGGCAATTCATTGTTTCCCGTACTCCCACTAGAACCTGTAAGATCATCAATAGAAACATCGTCAAAAGTAACATGACCCGGTTTAGGACTCCCCGTTTCCGGTTTGCCATAGACCGAATCTTCATCAAAAGTAACATCGCGAGAACGAATTAATTTTCTAGCCTCGTTATCCCAACAACGATAACCCATTTCATCCGACCCTTAGCCTATGAAAATACACTTCTTTGACTTAGCTTCAAGTTTGTCTCTATCCGCATCTTTGGTCTTCACATATGCATTACACCCAAAGATCCTAAGGTGACCATAACTCACCTTCTTACCTTGCCATTCTTCCTCGGGAATTCGGAAACCCAACGGTATTGAGGGTCCCCTATTTATCAAATAAGCCGCCGTGTTAACCGCATCCGCCCAAAACATTTTAGGCAAACTGGCATGTAGTCTCATACTCTTAGCCCTTTCATTTAACGTACGATTCATACGTTCGGCGACCCCATTGTGTTGCGGTGTCTCTGGTACCGTTTTTAACATTCTAATACCGAGCTTTGCACAATGGTCTTTAAACTCAAGACTACCATATTCCCCTCCATTATCCGACTTCAAGCACTTGACCTTCAAGTTAGTCTCATTTTCTACCATAGCTTTCCACTTCACAAATGTATTAAATACATCAGATTTAGCTTTAAGAAAATAAACCCATACCTTTCGAGTGGAGTCGTCAATGAAGGTGACATAATAGCGAGAACCTCCATGTGATTCTAAATTCGTTGGACCAAATACATCCGTATGAACAAGCTCCAATTTCTCCAACTTAGGTGCATTCCCTGATTTCTCAAAAGTCACCTTCTTTTGCTTTCCATATACACATGGTTCGCAAAACTCAAATTCTACCTTTTTCAAATCTGGAATTCTCCCACTCGAAACAAGCATCTTCATACCCTTCTCACTCATATGCCCGAGTCTTCGGTGCCATAGAGTTGATTCGGACTCAACATTAACTGTAGCAACCACCGTATCTTCATCAAACACTTCAACCATATAAAGAGTTCCCTTTTTATGTCCACGAGCCACTACACAACTACCCTTAACCACCTTCCATTGGCGGTTTTCAAAAGTAACCGCGTTACCTTCATCATCTAATTGACCAACCGAAATAAGTTTCCTTTTTAATTTAGGAATGTACCTTACGTTTTTCAAGGTCCAATTAGAGCCAAGAGTAGTCTTCAATACAACATCTCCAATGCCCTCTATATTGAGTTGTTTGTCGTCTGCTAATCTCACATTGCCTTGATATGAATGGAAATTCTTCATCATGCTTTTGACATGAGTAGCATGAAACGAAGCTCCCGAATCCAAAATCCAAGACTCCATAGAATTTTCAACACTAAATAAAAGTGCATCATCACTTTCTTCCTCGGTCAAGTTCACACCTTTCGCCGGACCATTTTTACAATTCCTTTGAAAGTGTCCTTTTTGATTGCAACCCCAACAAACAGTTTCACTTCTATCTTTCGATGGATACCTCTTCTTAGACTTCTTTCTACCCTTCTTCTCACCGCGATCAAATTTCCTACCACGGTTGTCGGTACTTAACAAAGAACCGGATGTCGATTCCCCCGAGTTTCTCCTACGAGTATCTTCACCAAGAATCAAATCCCTTATTGCTTCAAACGCTAGCTTAGTAGTTCCCGTAGAGCTACTAACCGCGGTAACCGTACCCGACCAACTTTCCGGTAATGATGAAAGCAAGATTAGTGCTTTTAGTTCATCATCAAACCTAATCTCTACCGATTCAAGCCTTGAAACGATATTATTAAATTCATTGATATGATCCGTTGCACTTGTACCTTCCTTCATCTTTGTATTGAACAATTGACGCATGAGAAATACCTTATTAGAAGCGGTAGGTTTCTCATACATGTTAGAGAGTGCTTTCAAGCAAGCAAACGTCGTCTTCTCATTCACAACGTTGTATCCAACGTTCTTAGCAAGTGAAAGACGAATAGCGCCCAAAGCTTGACGATCCAAAAGCGTCCGATCGGCATCGTTCATGCTTTCAGGCTTGATCTCTAACAAGGGTTGGTGTAGCTTCTTTTGATACAAGTAATCTTCAATTTGCATCTTCCAAAAGCCAAAGTCTCTCCCATCGAATCGGTCGATTCTAAACTTCCCGTCTTCCGCCATCGTTCCCTTAACGAAACCTTTTGCTCTGATACCAGTTGTAAGGATATTAGGACCCAAAACAACGCAAGTGATTCAACAAGATCACTCACCGATAGTAATTCTACAAGATTACTAACCCACTTAATGAACGAAAGATTATAAATGCAAGAAATGTAAATCGACACAAGAGATAACGTGGTTATATGCAATCGTTGTGATTACTTTAGTCTACGGACCAACTAGAGAATGTATTTACTGAATATTTGTGGTGTGTTTACAATGAGTTACAAGAGGGTCTATTTATAGAATGGTTTAAGGAGTAAGCTAAAAACAATTCCTTGAAGCTTCATGTGAGTTTTCTGACAGCTTCATGGAGGCTACATGTGAGTTTCCTGACAGCTTCGTGGAAGCTACATGTGAGTTTCCTAACAACTTCGTGGAAGCTTCGTGTGAGTTTCCTAGAATCTTCCCTCTAATTGTTTAAAGTTCTCCATATCTCCAACACAAAGGTGTGTACTTTTATCAATGTGCACCTTATCTTTTCCTTAAAAGATGTTTTTTTCTTTGTTTCCTTTCTCAGCTCCTTAAGAGTTTCATGTACATAGTAGACGTATGTGGTTTTTATCTGATCGATAATCTTCTTCAGTTGTGTTATTCGATACAACTTATGTTCACATTTTCATATGCAATGCTTTCTAGTTAGCTAGAGGTGACAATTTTGACTCATTTACCAAAAATGTGGGTCAAGATGGGTTGCTTTTGAACATCTCAATTATGTACAACATGTCACGCCTATACTGATACACCAATAGTTTGTTGGGATTCTTTAATTGTCGAGGTGTCAATAACTATTGAGCCTAAATGTTCAGTTTTCCTTGCTTAACAAGTGCATTTTCAAATTGAGTAATTTGTTTTTACATGGTCGGAGTCATATAGTTACACACATGTCTATCTCTTTGTATTTGTAGATATATATTTTATTGATTCCATGAAGACGGACTCGACTAATAATACTCGTAATGTGTATGTAACAGGAGCTGTATTCAACTTGCTGTGTGGTGATAGGGACGAAATGATTATAGGAAAAATTGAACATCACTTCAATCATCATGTTTCTGAGGTAGGTCTTTAAACTAAACTTCACTTGTTTTGTTCTTTTGTTGGTTTGACATTGATCTTACATGATCAGTTGAAAGGTCAAATAATTGTCAAATGAGTCGAATGACACTGTTGTTTAAATGTGACCCTAATCGGATTGTTAATCATTTCTACAGTCGCCTAAGGATTTATTACGTCACTAAAATTGCAGTGTCATTATATATTATACATTTAGCCTTTATCTAAAACACAAAGAGCCTATGAATAGTAACTTTTTATGCTTAAATCGTTCGTACCTCGCGTTAAAATGGTTGTACCCACAATGTCACCACACTAGTTGGCAACCATTTCAAACCTTAGGGGCCAAATGTAAATTTTTTGAAGTACCATTTATCTAAAAGACAAAGAGCCTAGAATAGTAACTTTTTATGCTTAAATCGTTTGTAGCTCGCGTTAAAATGGTTGTACCCACAATACCACCACTAGGAATGACAATGGATCGGATATGGATCGAATGATGCCATATCCACATCCATATCCATTTATGTTTTGCTCATTCATATCCATATCCATTTAATATCATTTCATCCGTCCATATCCATATCCGATGGATTATGCGGGTTAATGGATATCCGTTGGATATCAAATGAAATGTTAATCTAACGACAATTTTATCAATTTAATATAAATTTTAATAAATGTAAATATTAAATCTTTTTGTTTTTTATTTGTTACACATGTTTTGATTGTAATTTGTCGCCGATTGTGCAAAATATATTTTCGTTAATAATTTAAGAATTTGTAAGTTATATGTATATGTATATCGATGTATATATAGATGTATTTCGGGTGATAATGAATATATCCATGGATGATATATTGCAGACCCGGCCCAAAGGTGGTGCAACATGCACATTTGCACAGGGTCCATTAATTTTAAGGGCCCAATATATAAATCCATTAATTTTAAGGGCCCAATATATTTTATTTATAGACAAAAATTAACTAAGCCCAAGGCAAATCAACACTAGAGGATAAATGCTAATTGTATTTCTTTACTTATTACAAATGGTGACTTTTAAATTTATAGAGTATCTTTTCTATAATACCCACCGACGTGGGATACAAAAAGAAACTTTATGTCATAAAACCCACTGATGCAAAACCAGTTTAAATTCAGACAAAAGCCATAACTTTACGTCTCTTGTAATCTCCATCAAAAACATAATCAAAAGAAGTTATTTATTCATAGGGGCCTTTTTTTTACGCCTCGCTCGGGGCACCGAAAAACTCGGGACCGGCCCTGATATATTGTCATCCATATCCGATCCACGAAATATTTAGATAATCCATATCCATATCCATATCCGTTAATCGTCCATTTACATCATCCATATCCATTATAAATGGATCGGATCGGATGGATGTCCATGGATGGAACATCTATTGCCATCCCTAACCACCACACTAGAAGTTGACAATCATTTCAAACCTTAGGGGCCAAATGTAAATCTTTTGGAGAAAAAAATGGAAACTTTATAGTGTAAAGTTAAATTTCAGGGAGTCAAAATGGTCATTGTTTTATTTTCTATAAAACTCCCCACTAAACCCACCTTGTTATAATTTAGTATGCTTATAACTACCTTTAGTGGCCTAGTTCTTGACTGTAGACTAATAAGTATATAGAGAGAATATGAGAGAATATGAGAGAATATAAGAGAATATGAGAGAATATATTTAGTGTGTGTTTTATAAACTCATAACACACATATTTATACTCAAAAAATCTACTATACAATATCTATAATAATAATAAAATTAACATCCAATTTAACTTTTATAATGTAGCATCTCGCCTTTTTCCATTTACTTTTTCGTTATACTAATATAAAGTCCGTTATATGTTTATAACATCTCCCGTTGATACGCGTTTTAAATTATCTCGTTTAGGTAATTCACGCACCCGAACGAAAGTTGAGGGACTAAACTTGACAAGGAATCAAACCCTTGACTAGGTCAAAGGGTCAAACCCCTTTCACCCATTCATTATCATCTCCATCTCTCTCTCTCTTTCTCTCTAGCAAGAACACACACACCATTACCAAATTCATTCAATCATCATCTAAATCCGATCTAGGAGGCTTATAACAAAATAAATTACATATTCGTAATCCTCTCTTCATCCTCTTCATTTTGGTACCAACTTCATCTCGTTTGGGTAACATTTCTAAAACTCTAGATTTCTCTAAATTCGTGTTTTTGACTTGAAATGGTGTTAGTTAGTGTCTATGGCTCATTGTGATGTCGTGTGTGTAATTTATATGCTCGATCTCGTTGTTTTAGTGTAACTAGCATGAACTTGAATTTTGGTGTGTTGTTCTTGAATTTTGGATGATCATATGTTGTTAGATGTTAAAAGTTCATGTTCTAATTGTGTTCCTAGTATCACTAGCTTCAATTTGATGTGTAGGTTGCTTTAGAAAAGTTCATGAACTTGATTTATGATTTTGGTGAATTTGGGTTAGGGTTGATGAACTTGAAATGGACTTTTGATGCATTGAATGCCATGGATTATTATTGGTAAGTGTTTAGTTGGATTGTATGCTTGATTACCTTCGAAACAGCATATCATTCATGTAAATTGGTTGCCCGAATCATTGAATTGCATTTATGAACTTGTATGCGGTTAATGTTAAGCATTAGATGCGGTTTTGGTTGTTGTATTAGGTAGATTGATTGATGAAATGTGTTTAGTTGTTTTCCTCGTCAAATTACCTTCCCAACGGTATAAGATACTTGTCTTGATTGTTTGCGGATCATAAATGGTGATTGTTTGAAGTTAGGTTCGTGCATAAAACTTAAAAACTGCCAGAATTCTCTGCACAGGTAATGGCGCGGCGCGCCATATACTCGCGCGGCGCGCCAAAGTGGTCTGTCCAACTTTGTCAATTTTCGAATAATGTTTGCTATGCTACGCACCTCCGATTCACATGTAACTTGTTCTAACATGCTCATACATGATTAAAAACCTCAGAAAAATAGTTCGGGACCCGACCCGAACGTGTTGACTTTTTCGTTGACTTTGACCGACCAAAGTTTGACTTTTTGTCAAACTTAACTAAGTGATTATGCAACCTTCCTAACTTGTTTATATACTTGTATCTTGCATGAAACTTGACAATTTGATTTCACATGCTACATAATCGAGTCGTAACGAGCCATAGGACTAATTGAACATCTTTGACCTATCGTGTTTACCGTTATTGATACGACCTATTTGTTTAGGTCAAGACTAGCACTATCCTTCGCACACGTTAAATTGTGAAGTACTTTTCGTACGTGCACTCAAGGTGAGATCATAGTCCCACTTTTACTCTTTTTGAACTTACATTTGGGATGAGAAAACATAAACATTTCTTTACTAAGTGAACACAAGTACAGGAAAACAAACATTCTACATACGAGTTTAGAACAAAATCCTCAATTCGATTATCATTAGTTACACTTGCCGGGTGTAAGCGAGAACTTATGTTGTATGGATCCATATGGGTTTGACAAACCCTCATTCAAACGGTTCGCTACCGTTTACGAATGAAATATATTTTCGAGAAACAGTGTATGTTCTAGCACTAAGTGATGGGGTTCTATGGAAGGAATGTTAAGCATTGATAATTGGGTGCTCGTGAAACAAACTTTTGGAATGTATTACTATTATTTCATTGATGCAAATCTTGTGGTTCACTTGTACTTACTTACTTAAACCTATGATTTCACCAACGTTTTCGTTGACAGATTTCTATGTTTTTCTCAGGTCCTTGAACGATACATGATACATGCTTCCGCTCATTATTTTGATACTTGCATTGGATGTCGAGTATATATGCATACATGGAGCGTCTTTTGGCTACTTTTAAATTGTGTCGCATAAGTTTCATTTGTACTTAAAACTTTGTATCGTAACTTGTGGTGGAACTATTCTTGTAAACTTTGAACAATCTTTACATTTGAAATGAATGCGACATATCTTTAGGTCAAACGTTGTTTTAAAGACTTATGACCACGTAACGGGACCTAAGTAGACGGCGCCGTCAATGACGATTTTGTCGGGTCGCTACAGATGGTATCAGAGCGTTGGTTGTAGGGATTTAGAGTTCATTGGTGTCAACCTCGAGTGATAGGGTACATTGGTGAGTCTAGACTACAACCGGCATATAGACTTGAAGTAGGAATTACTTGACTACTTGTGCATTTATACTCGAACACTTCTACTCATATCTACTCTTAGTTCATCTTAATCTCACGTTGTTTAATTTGATTGACACGCCACCTTGACTTTATAGAATAATGTCGAATGCACATATGAATCAGGGTAATATAATTGCCGGGATTATATTACGGTGACTCATATGAACGTTCCGACATTATGGCATAAAGAATTTAAGGCGAGTCGAGGAAAAACTTCTCTTTATCTTTATTCTATATCACGGTTAGTATTATTGAGAATACTAATCAATGATAATCTTGTGTCTTGAAGGAACAATGGCTCCTCGTCGTGTACGCCGCAATGAAACTCCCGAACAAGCTCTCGAACGGATGATAGCCACCGCCGTAGATGCGTCCATGGCCGGTCACTCATCCAACAACAATAATAATAACAACCATAACAACAACAACAACAACAATGGAGCCGGAAACTCAAACGAGGGATGCTCCTATAAAGCTTTCATGGGGTGCAAACCTCACACTTTTGATGGAACCGGGGGACCGGTCGTGCTCACCCGATGGTTTGAGCAAACGGAAGCCGTCTTTAGCATAAGCGGTTGTCGGGACCAAGACAAGGTCAAATACTCCACTCACACCTTCGCCGGTGTCGCTCTTACATGGTGGAATACTTATGTACAATCGGTGGGTACCGATGAAGCTCACGCCCTCTCTTGGGCCGACTTGAGGGAAAAGATGATTGTCGAATATTTCCCTCGTGAAGAAACCCGAAGGCTCGAACAAGAGCTAAGAACTTTAAAGGCGATCGGAAATGATCTCAAGGCTTACAATCAACGATTTTCCGAACTAGCCTTGATGTGCCCAAATCTTGTGAACCCCGAAGCTTTAAGGGTTGAACTTTACATGGATGGTCTTCCAAAGAGTATCAAACACGGAGTAATGTCATCCAAACCCACTAATCATCAAGAAGCTTTGAACATGGCCCGCAAATTGATAGAAACGGTTGACGAAATCGTAGTTCCGGCACCTAAGGCCGAGGATAAATCGGGCGGCAACAAAAGAAAGTGGGAACCCTCCCAATCAAACAACAACAACTTTGCTAAGAAGCCTTACACCTCCGACGGCAAGAAGGGTTATGCCGGGAACCTACCTCTTTGCAACAAATGCAACAAACATCACTTTGGCGAATGTAGTAAGTTAATTTGCCACTGGTGCCAAGGAGTTGGTCATAAGGCCAACGATTGTAAAAGTGCCACTCCCGTCGCTCGAAAGTGGCCCAATGCACCAAAGACGGGCACTTGTTACGAATGTGGCCAAACGGGTCATTATAGAAATGCATGCCCAAAGAAGAAAGGTAACCCCAATACGCACGGCCGAGCTTTCAACATCAACACCGAGGAAGCCCGAGATGATAATGAATTAGTCACGGGTACGTTTCTTCTCAACAATTCTTATGTCTCTTGCTTATTCGATTCGGGTGCCGATAAATGCTTTGTATCCAAGACTTTGACTCATTCTTTTAGCACTCCACCTCTTCCATTAGATACCACTTATACCATTGAAGTGGCTAACGGGAAACTATTAAGTGCCGACACATATTACCGGGGGTGTACGTTAAACATTTTGGGTAAGGAATTTGAAATTGACTTGATACCCATGGAACTAGGAAGCTTTGATGTAATAATTGATATGAATTGGTTAGTCAAAACGAAATCTCACATCCTTTGTGATCTTAACGCAATCCGAATTCCTATCGAGAATGATGAACCTTTGATTGTTTATGGCGATAAGAGTTGCACTAGACTCAACCTCGTTTTGTGCCTTAAAGTTAGAAAACTACTCCGTAAGGGTTGTTTTGCGATCCTTGCCCACGTTAAGAAAGTCGAGTCCGAAGAGAAGCATATCGATGATGTGCCAATTGTTAGTGACTTTTCCGATGTATTTCCCAACGAATTGCCGGGTCTTCCACCTCATCGACCGGTTAAATTCCAAATCGATCTTATTCTGGGAGCCGCACCCGTAGCACGTGCACCGTATAGACTTGCTCCATCCGAAATGCAAGAATTGCAAAGTTAAATCCAAGAACTACTTGACCGTGGTTTTATCCAACCTAGCCATTCACCTTGGGGCGCTCCGATTTTGTTTGTTAAAAAGAAAGACGGATCCCTACGAATGTGCATTGATTATCGTGAACTAAATAAATTGACGGTTAAGAACCGATATCCTCTTCCTCGCATCGATGACCTCTTTGATCAACTACAAGGGTCTTGTGTATATTCGAAAATCGATCTCCGCTCGGGTTATCATCAATTAAGGGTTAAGGGGGAAGATGTCTCCAAAACCGCTTTCCGGACTCGTTATGGTAGTTATGAATTCCTCGTCATGCCATTTGGTCTCACTAACGCACCGGCGGTGTTCATGGATCTTATGAACCGCGTGTGCAAACCGTATCTCGATAAATTCGTTATTGTGTTCATCGATGACATATTGATCTATTCTAAAAATGAAGAAGAGCACGAACAACATCTCCGACTTGTGCTTGAACTCTTGAGACAAGAACGACTTTATGCCAAATTCTCCAAGTGTGAATTTTGGTTAAAGGAAGTTCAATTTCTTGGTCATGTTGTAAGTGATCAAGGTATTAAAGTCGATCCCACAAAAATCGAAGCCATTAGTAAATGGGAGACTCCTACTACTCCTACTCACATTCGTCAATTCTTGGGTCTCGCCGGGTACTATCGTAGATTCATCGAAAACTTCTCTTTGGTTGCTCGTCCTCTAACCACGTTAACTCATAAGGGAAGAAAATTCGTTTGGGCAACCGAACATGAATCCGCATTCCAAATCTTGAAAACGAAGCTAACCACCGCTCCTATCTTGTCACTTCCCGAAGGCAATGATGACTTTGTTGTATATTGCGATGCCTCGAAACATGGTTTTGGGTGTGTATTGATGCAACGAACGAAAGTCATTGCTTATGCTTCTCGACAACTAAAAATTCATGAACGGAATTACACGACTCATGATCTCGAACTCGGAGCCGTTGTCTTTGCACTTAAAATGTGGAGACACTATCTTTATGGAACCAAGAGTACTATCTTTACCGACCACAAAAGTCTCCAACACATTTTTGATCAAAAGCAACTAAACATGAGACAACGAAGGTGGATTGAAACCTTAAACGATTACGATTGCGAGCTTCGTTACCATCCCGGGAAGGCAAATGTAGTAGCCGATGCCTTAAGTCGAAAAGAAAGAGCGGTGCCTCTTCGTGTCCGAGCCTTAAACATCACCATCCACACAAACCTTAATAGCCAAATTCGGGTAGCCCAAGATGAGGCTCTCAAGGATGAAAACCTTTCACACGAGCTCTTGAACATTCTCGTCTCTCGATTCGAAATTAGGGAGACCGGACTCCGATATTACGCCGGAAGGATTTGGGTGCCTAGTTATGGGGACCTACGAAGCCTTATTTTAGATGAAGCCCATAAGTCACGATACTCGATTCACCCCGGTGCCAATAAGATGTACCACGACCTTAAACAACTATATTGGTGGCCGAACATCAAAAGGGACGTAGCTACTTATATTTCCAAGTGTTTGACATGTTCCAAAGTCAAAGCCGAACACCAAAGACCGTCCGGACTACTTCAACAACCCGAGATCCCGCAATGGAAGTGGGAAAGGATAACGATGGATTTTATCACCAAGCTACCAAAAACGACGGGCGGTTATGATACCATTTGGGTTATTGTTGACCGTCTCACCAAATCCGCACACTTCCTTGCCATGAAAGAAACGGACAAAATGGAGAAACTTGCACAACTTTACATTAAGGAGATCGTAGCCCGACACGGTGTACCTTTATCGATTATCTCCGACCGAGATGGCCGTTTCGTTTCTAGATTTTGGCGTACTTTGCAAGAAGCATTGGGAACGCGTTTAGACATGAGCACCGCATATCATCCTCAAACCGATGGACAAAGTGAACGTACAATTCAAACCTTAGAGGACATGTTACGAGCTTGCGTGGTTGATTTCGGAAAAGCTTGGGACAAGCACTTACCTCTCGCCGAGTTCTCTTACAACAATAGTTATCACGCGAGTATTAAAGTCACACCTTTTGAAGCGCTATATGGCCGAAAATGCCGTTCACCTCTTTGTTGGGCCGAAGTAGGCGACGTACAAATCACCGAACTCGAACTCATTCACGAAACCACCGAGAAGATCGTTCAAATCCGAGATAGGCTTCGGACGGCCCGGAGTCGTCAAAAGTGCTATACCGACAAAAGACGCAACGACCTTGAATTTCAAGTCGGTGACCGAGTAATGTTAAAAGTCGCACCTTGGAAAGGTGTAATCCGTTTTGGGAAACGCGGGAAGCTAAATCCGCGGTATATCGGTCCTTTCGAAATCTTGGAGCGTATTGGAACTGTTGCTTATCGTTTAGATCTTCCGCCTCAATTGAACTCCGTTCATCCTACCTTCCATGTATCTAACTTGAAAAAGTGTCTTGCCGAACCCGATATCGTCATCCCTCTCGAGGAACTTACTATTGATGAAAAACTTCATTTTGTGGAGGAACCGGTTGAAATTGTGGACACCTCCGTCAAGACATTGAAACAAAGTCGAATCCCGATTGTTAAAGTCCGTTGGAACGCCAAAAGGGGACCCGAGTTTACTTGGGAAAGACAAGATCAAATGCAAAGGAAGTATCCTCATCTATTCGTGAATTCGGAAACGCAAGATTTCGAGGAAGAAACAACGACTACTACGCCTACTTAAATTTCGGGACGAAATTTCTTTTAAGTAGTAGGTAATGTAACATCCCGCCTTTTTCCATTTACTTTTCCGTTATACTAATATAAAGTCCGTTATATGTTTATAACATCTCCCGTTGATACGCGTTTTAAATTATCTCGTTTAGGTAATTCACGCACCCGAACGAAAGTTGAGGGACTAAACTTGACAAGGAATCAAACCCTTGACTAGGTCAAAGGGTCAAACCCCTTTCACCCATTCATTATCATCTCCATCTCTCTCTCTCTTTCTCTCTAGCAAGAACACACACACCATTACCAAATTCATTCAATCATCATCTAAATCCGATCTAGGAGGCTTATAACAAAATAAATTACATATTCGTAATCCTCTCTTCATCCTCTTCATTTTGGTACCAACTTCATCTCGTTTGGGTAACATTTCTAAAACTCTAGATTTCTCTAAATTCGTGTTTTTGACTTGAAATGGTGTTAGTTAGTGTCTATGGCTCATTGTGATGTCGTGTGTGTAATTTATATGCTCGATCTCATTGTTTTAGTGTAACTAGCATGAACTTGAATTTTGGTGTGTTGTTCTTGAATTTTGGATGATCATATGTTGTTAGATGTTAAAAGTTCATGTTCTAATTGTGTTCCTAGTATCACTAGCTTCAATTTGATGTGTAGGTTGCTTTAGAAAAGTTCATGAACTTGATTTATGATTTTGGTGAATTTGGGTTAGGGTTGATGAACTTGAAATGGACTTTTGATGCATTGAATGCCAGGGATTATTATTGGTAAGTGTTTAGTTGGATTGTATGCTTGATTACCTTCGAAACGGCATATCATTCATGTAAATTGGTTGCCCGAATCATTGAATTGCATTTATGAACTTGTATGCGGTTAATGTTAAGCATTAGATGCGGTTTTGGTTGTTGTATTAGGTAGATTGATTGATGAAATGTGTTTAGTTGTTTTCCTCGTCAAATTACCTTCCCAACGGTATAAGATACTTGTCTTGATTGTTTGCGGATCATAAATGGTGATTGTTTGAAGTTAGGTTCGTGCATAAAACTTAAAAACTGCCAGAATTCTCTGCACAGGTAATGGCGCGGCGCGCCATATACCCGCGCGGCGCGTCAAAGTGGTCTGTCCAACTTTGTCAATTTTCGAATAATGTTTGCTATGCTACGCACCTCCGATTCACATGTAACTTGTTCTAACATGCTCATACATGACTAAAAACCTCAGAAAAATAGTTTGGGACCCGACCCGAACGTGTTGACTTTTTCGTTGACTTTGACCGACCAAAGTTTGACTTTTTGTCAAACTTAACCAAGTGATTATGCAACCTTCCTAACTTGTTTATATACTTGTATCTTGCATGAAACTTGACAATTTGATTTCACATGCTACATAATCGAGTCGTAACGAGCCATAGGACTAATTGAACATCTTTGACCTATCGTGTTTACCGTTATTGATACGACCTATTTGTTTAGGTCAAGACTAGCACTATCCTTCGCACACGTTAAATTGTGAAGTACTTTTCGTACGTGCACTCAAGGTGAGATCATAGTCCCACTTTTACTCTTTTTGAACTTACATTTGGGATGAGAAAACATAAACATTTCTTTACTAAGTGAACACAAGTACAGGAAAACAAACATTCTACATACGAGTTTAGAACAAAATCCTCAATTCGATTATCATTAGTTACACTTGCCGGGTGTAAGCGAGAACTTATGTTGTATGGATCCATATGGGTTTGACAAACCCTCATTCAAACGGTTCGCTACCGTTTACGAATGAAATATATTTTCGAGAAACAGTGTATGTTCTAGCACTAAGTGATGGGGTTCTATGGAAGGAATGTTAAGCATTGATAATTGGGTGCTCGTGAAACAAACTTTTGGAATGTATTACTATTATTTCATTGATGCAAATCTTGTGGTTCACTTGTACTTACTTACTTAAACCTATGATTTCACCAACGTTTTCGTTGACAGATTTCTATGTTTTTCTCAGGTCCTTGAACGATACATGATACATGCTTCCGCTCATTATTTTGATACTTGCATTGGATGTCGAGTATATATGCATACATGGAGCGTCTTTTGGCTACTTTTAAATTGTGTCGCATAAGTTTCATTTGTACTTAAAACTTTGTATCGTAACTTGTGGTGGAACTATTCTTGTAAACTTTGAACAATCTTTACATTTGAAATGAATGCGACATATCTTTAGGACAAACGTTGTTTTAAAGACTTATGACCACGTAACGGGACCTAAGTAGACGGCGCCGTCAATGACGATTTTGTCGGGTCGCTACATATAACACTCCCCCTTGGATGACAATTTTATTAGAGAATAACTAGTACTGCCTCGTTAAAAACCTTGCTAAAGAAAACCCATTGGGATAAAACTTTAGCTAAGGGAAAAAGAGTGCAGCATAGAGTTGACTCCCCCTCAAGTAGGCAACACCTGAATTGTTACATCTTCTGAACATGCCTCATGCCAATATTATGAGTTGGAAGTGCTTTGGTGAAAAGGTCAGCAGAGTTTTTGCTGGACTGAACATATCTCATTTCAATCTGGTTATCCTTAATGAGATTTTGAGTGTATGAGAAGAATTTAGGAGGTATGTGTTTTGTTTGGTCACTTTTGATATACCCTTCTTTCATCTGTGTTATGCAAGCTACATTATCTTCATAGATAGTTGTTGGACTTTTATCGTGTTCTAGTCCACAAGAATCAGTAATGAGTTGTGTCATTGATCTCAACCAAAAAAATTCCCGAGTAGCTTCATGTAATGCAATCACTTCGACATGATTTGATGATGTTGCAACAAGTGTTTGTTTTTGAGAACGCCATGATATTGCGGTACCTCCATTTAGGAATACATATCCATTTTGAGATTTAGCTTTATGTGGATCAGATAAATAACCTGCATCTGCATAACCAACCAAATCTTGTTTCGATTCGTTAGAATAAAATAATCCTAAATCAGTAGTTCCTCGAAGGTATCGAAATATGTGTTTGATCCCATTCCAGTGTCTTTTGGTAGGAGCTGAGCTGAACCTTGCCAACAAATTAACTGCAAAAGAAATGTCAGGTCTTGTACAATTTGTAAGATATATAAGCGCTCCAATTGCACTAAGATATGGTACTTCTGGTCCTAGGATATCTTCATGATCTTCACAGGGACGAAATGGATCAGTGTCAACATTAAGTGATCTAACAACCATATGAGTACTTAATGGTTTTGCCTTGTCCATATTAAAACGTTTTAAAATCTTTTCAGTATATGTTGTTTGATGTACAAGTAAACCATTAGGCATATGTTCAATTTGTAAACCAAGGCAATACTTGGTTTTTCCGAGATCTTTCATTTCAAATTCTTTCTTTAGAAGTTGAATGGCTTCATGGATCTCTTTATTTGTACCTATGATATTAAGACCATCAACATAAACAGCTATGATCACATATCCGGATGTTGTTTTCTTAATGAAAACACATGGGCAAATAAAATTATTGGTATACCCTTTGCTTATCAAGTAATCACTTAATCGTTTATACCACATGCGACCCGATTGTTTCAACCCATATAAAGACCTTTGTAACTTGATTGAGTACATTTCTTTGGGTTTTGCATTGGTTGCTTCTGATACCTTCAATCCTTCAGGTATCTTCATATATATGTCACTATCAAGTGATCCATAAAGATAAGCAGTCACAACATCCATGAGATGCATTTCTAAATTTTTAAAAACTGCCAGGCTGATTAAGTATCTAAAAGTAATTGCATCCATAACAGGAGAATAAGTTTCCTCATAATCAATTCCTGGTCTTTGAGAAAAACCTTGAGCTACAAGTCTAGCTTTATACCTTGTAACTTCATTTTCCTCATTTCTTTTTCGCACAAAAACCCATCTATATCCCACAGGTTTCACATCTTTAGGTGTGAGAATGATAGATCTGAAAACTTTTCTTTTATTGAGCGATTCAAATTCAGCTCGTATTGCTCCTTTCCAATGATCCCAATCATGTCTATTTTGTCTATTTTGACATTCTATGACAGATTTTAGTTCTGGATCATCATCATCATTCATGATGTCATATGCAACATTATATGAAAATATCTCATCAAGATTTTTCATTTCATTTCGGTTCCATAATATTTTTGAATGTGCATAATTGATTGAAAATTCCGTATTGACATCATCAATCTCCTCTGCAGAAGGAGTATTGATTTGTAGTTCTTCTTGAACACTTTCTTTTACCTCATTATCAGCTGATTTTCTTTTTCGAGGATTTTTATCTTTGGAACCAATTGGTCTCCCACGTTTCTGGCGTGACAAAGACTCAAGAATGACATTATTGCCAGTTTTTGGAATTTCAATTCGAGCTGGAGCATTTGCTGCTGGTATATATGATTTAGTCACTCTTTTTGTATCTGTAAATGCATCAGGCAATTTATTCGCAAGTTCTTGCATATGCATTATTTTTTGAACTTCGGTCTCGCATTCTTTTGTGCGAGGATCAAGATACATTAATTGAGGTTCACAACATGAAACATCATTTTCTTTATTTTTTATTTCTCCCCCTAATCTAGGGAATAATGTTTCATTAAAGTGACAATCAGCAAAACGTGCTGTAAAAACATCACCCGTCATGGGTTCAATATATCTTATTATTGAAGATGTTTCATATCCAACATATATTCCCATCCTTCTTTGAGGACCCATTTTAGTGCGTTGTGGTGGTGCGATAGGGACATAAACCGCACAACCAAATGTTCTAAGGTGGGAAATATTTGGCTGATGACCAAAAGCAAGTTGCAAGGTGAAAGGATCCGAAACTAATCATCCGGACATCGTCCATATAGATTAAAAACGAATTACAATAGTTGATAACATCGCGAGGTACTTGACCTCTATATGATACATTTTACAAACGTTGCATTTATTTCTTAAAGGCAATCTATTATTACATCGAGAGTTGACATATTAGCCTAACATTTTATAACAACCAAATGATCTAATCTGCCATTTTCATAACAATAGTCTTTAATGAACTTCAATGACTCGAATGCAACGTCCTTGTATCATAGCTTAAATGGTCCCAAGTAGTATCCTTAACATGAGCTAATGCACAGCGGAAGACTTAATTCGTACCTGAGAATAACATGCTTTAAAACGTCAACATAAAGTTGGTGAGATATATAGGTTTGATGCTAGCAGCGTTATAACAATGGACCACAAGATTTCGTATATAATCATTTCAATAAAAATATTCTAAGTGGTTGAGCACTTGGTAACCATACTTAACATTTAATCACGTCGCATATTCCCTTTAATACGAAATCTTACTACACCGTACCAAGGTGTAGTCGCAAAACGAAGTACTGTGCAACCGTTGAATACTGGTCGTCCAGTCCGGTTGGGGTTGTCAGGCCCGATAGATCTATCAACAGGATTCGCGTTTACAATACCGCTGTAAATAACAGTTACCAAGCTACAGGGAAGTATGCCAGTGGTACAACTCAACGTAGAATATATTTTTCAGTTACTTGTGTCCATAACGTAAAACATAAAATACATGTATTCTCATCCCGAAATATTTAGAGTTTAAAAGTGGGACTATATACTCACTGTTGTCTCGAAGATATATATATTTTTGACTTGGTCTTCCGGTTGATATCACGAACCTATCCATATATAATATATCAATATATTTTCATTTTAAACAAACATCTCGTATATATATTTATAATACTTTTAATACTTTGAATAATTCCTTAGTCCGTAGTTAGCGTTTCGATGTTAGTAATTCAATTTTAATGGTTCATTTTTAGATGTTTAATATACCCGCAATAAATAAACCCCCAACGAAATAAATAAAACTCCCATAAAACCCCATCGTATATGTGTTGGTCGAGATTAATCTTGACCCATGGTACCGGTGTTGTCAAATGACGTGTTGCGTACATAAAGTACCGGTGTTGTCAAATGACGTGTTGCGTACAATCATGGGATCTTATGATTAATCTTCTCGTGTTGTTTACGGGTGATCCTGAACCATATGAAATTGAATTATGAGTACATATATATAAAATATCATGTTATCTTAGAAATATGTGATTTATATCTTTTTTTCCAATTGATCCCGTAGTTGAAATGATCTAGGATAACCAATTTTGTTTCGGTCATAGTTTCTTCGTTACAAGTCCGTTTTCGTTGATTCAAATTGCCATCTTCTTGGATCGAGTTCTTCTTTAAGACTATGAACTGTAAATACCTTGGTTTGTATTCAAAATCATACGGCATAAGTGAAACATTAGTGAAACATATGAAGTTAAACATTTTGTTACAAAAAAAAATCATTTAATGACCATTTTTCTAAAAATACTTATACTTTGAAAAACCAAGTTTTACCTTATTAAATTAGCATATATTTAAGTTATATTACAGGTCTTGAAGTATTTTAAAAGTTAAGTTAGAAGGATCTATTTAGTTTGCAAACAAGTTTGAAAACATTCAAACTATGTTCTTGTTGTTAAACTTTTGTACCACAAAATAAGATAGCTATATATATATGAATCGAACAAGGTTATGAACATAGATTCTACCTCAAGTTCCTTGGATAAGTTTGCTGTAAAAGAGGAGTAAGAAGCTAGAATCAAAAGGGTGATAGAAGTGGATGAAAGATTGGAAGTAAGTTGGTGTTCTTGGAAGGTTTTCTTGAAGTGTTTTTGTATGGTTTTCTTATGGTGTTTATGTAAGGTTTTTGAAGCTAGATCTTCTTAGAACTTTACTGAATTGTTGAAGGTGTTTAAGGGTTATAAGTGTGTGTGTTTTAGCTAGGAGATTGAAGTAGTAAATGAATCAAAATGATGATACATATATACTCCTAAAAATGTGATCTTTAAGGATAACATGACAAAATTTTAGTTTGTAATCTTATGTATTTGTCAAACAATAATACAAAAGCAATTACCTTATACCTAGGGTAGTAACAAGGGCTGGTTAGGTGGTGATTTGATGTGTATATACCAATAGTAAATACGTATAGAAGCTAGGTATGATACGAGTACAAATACTCTAGATATACGTATAGAAATTTTGTGAAAAATGGAATGAGGATTCAAATATAGCTATCTTTTGTGAATACACTTATATGATTTTATGTATTTAAGTCTTAAAAGTGAGTAAATACATTACTTATACGATATATGTATAAACATTATAAGTCTTAAGTATTTATGTCAAATAACGTTACGTATAGTTATCGTTTTGAAAACTTAAGTTAGTAGTTTCAAAATATACTTATAACTTATAGTTTTTGATACAAAATAAGATATTAAAACATTCATTAATCATGTTAAATATGTATATATACATATATATACGCAAACGTATAATTATCATATATTGTATAGTTCGTGATATCGTCGGTCAAACTAGACGGTCAAACGTTGTGTAAAACTCTTTTCGGAAATATAAATCTCGACAATTTGGATTACTTATCATGTTGGTAAGTTTTAATTTATGTAAATATTAATCTTATAAGTATAGAACGATCGAAAAAAAATGCGGGTCAACTTTAGGGTTTTTGCTTATCGTGTCGGAACCATATAGAGATTAGAGTTTAAATTTGGTCGGAAATTTCCGGGTCGTTACAGTACCCATCCGTTAAAGAAATTTCGTCCTCGAAATTTGGTAGAGGTTGTCATAAATAACCATAGGAATGTTTTCATGACGAATATGAGGTAATAATGAAATTTTATCATTATTGAAAGATTTAGATAAAACGATTTGGTTATGTGAGACGCACGAGCGAAGCTATCACAAAAAAAAATGAAATGAGTAAATATGGAATCGTTTTTAATCGATGACGTGGTTTAGAATTGATTTTCGGGATTTAAGGGATTTAGGAAAAATCTTACGTAATAAGATTTGGTTATTCGGCGATCAGAATCTTCTTTGATTTAATGCGGTAATCTGTTTCGATTTCTCTGTCGGATATTTCACTATAAATCCACCCCTTCGTTTCCTTATTTTTCACAACTCGCATCTTCTACTCTTTCTCCTTAATTCCTACTTTAAGGTATCCTTTGAAATGCTTCATCCCGTTCTGATTTTTGTTATACTTCTAACTTTTATATCTTTCATTCTTCTCTTCCATCTACCGCCAGAAGAATCTATTCACTTTTATGATTTTCTTGGAATTATAATGTTTCTAATTCTCCCGTGTCTTTACGTCGCCATACGTATTGATATACATGGTTTGTAGTTTCTGGGTGGTTGTTGGGTTTGATATCTTTCCTTATACTTCGATGCTCCTGCTTCTGTTTTCCATAATCATTGTCATCCATAGTTAATATTCTCTCCTATTTGCTGTGATCTATACCCCAATTTCTATTTTGGGACTTTGTCCCTTCGTTTCTTCTTCCCGTCCTTGAGTCAAGCGATCAATAGTTCGGAATTCGTAGGTATAAAATTTGGAATGAACCTAGCTATTGGTTTTAGAATAAAATTGTAATGGCACGATCTTGATTCGTTAAATTACTCGAATATTCCGGAAAAATAGAACTATCAAGGTGATACGTTCTAATATGTTTGGAGACTTGATAGAATGTAAGAGCCGTGTAACATGGCACATGATGACGGTACTGTGAATCATCACATTCCATTAGAAACTTAACATGACTTACTGTAATATAATGAAGTTGATCAAGTTTCATTATATTATACTAATTCATGTATCAGTTCCCAACACTACTTCAAAACATTCCTATTTTAAACTTGAAGGTTTTAGAACTTAGAAACTAACACAGTTTCTTTTATATTGTAACGCAGATATTACGGAGAAATACATGATTTTGGATAAGAACAGTTGTGAGAATATCTCCAGAAATATGGAGGATATGTATAACAAAAGATATGAAGATATCTTATAATATCTAAGATAAGATGATGATGAAGAATATCATCGGGAAAGGTTTAGGATAAGGGGTAGGTTTTTTTTTTTTTACTAATGGTTTCAGCAAGCACTGAATCGTTTGAATCCTTTGAAAGCAGATTCAGTTCTTGTGATTTATCTACATCCTCCTTCATACTTTGCTCAATCCGTTTTCCAGTTCCAACTCTCCTCTTTTTCTAAGCTTTACCAATACAATGTACTTCATCATTAAACTTTTGACTGTTAAAGTCGTTTACAGTTTTTTTTTTTTTTTTTTTTTTTTTTTTTTTTTTTTTTCTGCTTCTTCAGCATTTCAAGAACTACTTCATAGTCCAGGATGTTTTTCAGAACTTCACATTCGAAAAATGTAATTCTTAGGGATAGTCGTTCTCGGTATAACTGGGAGAATTTCTACGAGATTTTCAAAATACTGATTGCGGGTTTCGCCAAAGAGATAACGAGTTGCTGGTACGTCTGCTGATGATGTTGTGAAAAAGGTTCTCCGGTAACAACGTCGAAAGGACAAAGTATAAATATCGAGATTATAATAGGAGTAGTCTCACTGAGAAGTCGAAGTGGAGCTGTGACAAAATTAGCTTCTTGAAAAGGAATCGTATGATTGTTTTTGATAATGAATGATAAGGAATTCGACGCGGATACGTTTTAACTATAACTTCGGTTTCGAAAATTTTTCAGGTGCATCACTGTATGCATAAATCTTTCTTCCGTAAACGAGGTGCGGCTGGTTCAACTTCTCGATCGAGGTGTTTTCAAGAATCATGAAAAGATTTGAATGAGGATTATAATTGTCGAAGTACAAATGAGGTTTAGGATGAAATCAAGTGGCAAAATTGAAGAATTGTTTAGTTTCATATGTTATAATCAACATTTTATTTCATTTTAATTGTCCAATGTTTCTTCTTTATGCCACTTGTTGGATTTGGATAGGTAAAAAAAAATTCAAATATGAAATTTAAATGGAAATGGTTATTCTGGGGTGAACGGATACGTATATCGATGGTTGTAAGTAAAATAACAAATGACCGTTGAATCAGATTCAAGAATGTACAATATAACTTATTAATGTGAATTCTAAATATTCCTCGGGTACTACCCACCCGTTAAAATATTTTCATCATTATTAGTTTGTACGAAGGAATTTTTAATTACTATCTTTATGAAAATATACTTGCATATATATTTTCTTCAGAGATAATCATAGATTTAATGAGTCAATAAGATAATAAACTCATTTGATTTATCGTTAATTCTAGATTACATAATCTCTAAGACTTTAGAAATTACATAATCGTCATACGATACGTAAAGCGAAGATAATCGATGTAGAACGATATATAGAACGAAGATCATACTCGAAGTACAGATATTGAGTCGTGTGATGTTGATATTCGAGATACAGATTGTGATGTTGAGATTTTGGGGGTGACAAGAGTACTGTCGGCGTTGATGATGGTGGTATAGATTATGCTGCTGGTGCTGCTGCTGGTGTTTGTAACCTTCGCACCGTATTTTCTAAAGCCACTACCCGAGCGCGAAGCTCGTTGACTTCTTCTATTATACCGGGATGATTGACGGTTGGAACGAGCGAATGAACAAGATTCGAAATATGGGATAGTATGTAATCATGACGAGATACTCTAGAAATGAGCGAGAAAATGGTGTTTCGAATAGGTTCACCGGTAAGTGCTTCAGGTTCATCGTTAAGAGGACAATTTGGTGGATGGAATGGATCACCTTCTTCTTGCCTCCAGAGATTTAGTATATTACGAACCCATCCCCAATTCATCCAAAATAGATGATGGGAAATTGGTTGATCCATTCCGGTGACGCTGTTCTCGGAGCTCGAATGGAAATCCATATCGGCGTAGCTATCGAAGTCGGAGGAATTCGAACTGGATGAAGAATCCATCTTGTATAGTCGGAGAAGTGAATTTTTGGTTTGGAATAGATTATAGGAGTTGGGTTTGGTACTCTTCAATACATAATTTACATATGTATATATAATATCAAAATCCCATGAATTACGGAGAATCTTTGAAATACGTCAGGCAATGTCTATAGTAACAGATACGCTAAGATATGAATTTTGTCTATACACTATCGATGCACTAAATGCAGTAAGACGTGTCTAGACTTAAGAATGATAAGCAGGCAGTTCCCTAAGGATGATAAGCAGATGATTTCCGACTAGGATTGATAAGCAAAACTTTTGACAGGCAGACACGGTCAAAGTCCAGACTCACTTAATGTATCCTAACAACTACTAGTTAGACACACTAATGCAAGGCCTGGTTCGCTAAGACCAACGCTCTGATACCAACTGAAAGGATCCGAAACTAATCATCCGGACATCGTCCATATAGATTAAAAACGAATTACAATAGTTGATAACATCGCGAGGTACTTGACCTCTATATGATACATTTTACAAACGTTGCATTTATTTCTTAAAGGCAATCTATTATTACATCGAGAGTTGACATATTAGCCTAACATTTTATAACAACCAAATGATCTAATCTGCCATTTTCATAACAATAGTCTTTAATGAACTTCAATGACTCGAATGCAACGTCCTTGTATCATAGCTTAAATGGTCCCAAGTAGTATCCTTAACATGAGCTAATGCACAGCGGAAGACTTAATTCGTACCTGAGAATAACATGCTTTAAAACGTCAACATAAAGTTGGTGAGATATATAGGTTTGATGCTAGCAGCGTTATAACAATGGACCACAAGATTTCGTATATAATCATTTCAATAAAAATATTCTAAGTGGTTGAGCACTTGGTAACCATACTTAACATTTAATCACGTCGCATATTCCCTTTAATACGAAATCTTACTACACCGTACCAAGGTGTAGTCGCAAAACGAAGTACTGTGCAACCGTTGAATACTGGTCGTCCAGTCCGGTTGGGGTTGTCAGGCCCGATAGATCTATCAACAGGATTCGCGTTTACAATACCGCTGTAAATAACAGTTACCAAGCTACAGGGAAGTATGCCAGTGGTACAACTCAACGTAGAATATATTTTTCAGTTACTTGTGTCCATAACGTAAAACATAAAATACATGTATTCTCATCCCGAAATATTTAGAGTTTAAAAGTGGGACTATATACTCACTGTTGTCTCGAAGATATATATATTTTTGACTTGGTCTTCCGGTTGATATCACGAACCTATCCATATATAATATATCAATATATTTTCATTTTAAACAAACATCTCGTATATATATTTATAATACTTTTAATACTTTGAATAATTCCTTAGTCCGTAGTTAGCGTTTCGATGTTAGTAATTCAATTTTAATGGTTCATTTTTAGATGTTTAATATACCCGCAATAAATAAACCCCCAACGAAATAAATAAAACTCCCATAAAACCCCATCGTATATGTGTTGGTCGAGATTAATCTTGACCCATGGTACCGGTGTTGTCAAATGACGTGTTGCGTACATAAAGTACCGGTGTTGTCAAATGACGTGTTGCGTACAATCATGGGATCTTATGATTAATCTTCTCGTGTTGTTTACGGGTGATCCTGAACCATATGAAATTGAATTATGAGTACATATATATAAAATATCATGTTATCTTAGAAATATGTGATTTATATCTTTTTTTCCAATTGATCCCGTAGTTGAAATGATCTAGGATAACCAATTTTGTTTCGGTCATAGTTTCTTCGTTACAAGTCCGTTTTCGTTGATTCAAATTGCCATCTTCTTGGATCGAGTTCTTCTTTAAGACTATGAACTGTAAATACCTTGGTTTGTATTCAAAATCATACGGCATAAGTGAAACATTAGTGAAACATATGAAGTTAAACATTTTGTTACAAAAAAAAATCATTTAATGACCATTTTTCTAAAAATACTTATACTTTGAAAAACCAAGTTTTACCTTATTAAATTAGCATATATTTAAGTTATATTACAGGTCTTGAAGTATTTTAAAAGTTAAGTTAGAAGGATCTATTTAGTTTGCAAACAAGTTTGAAAACATTCAAACTATGTTCTTGTTGTTAAACTTTTGTACCACAAAATAAGATAGCTATATATATATGAATCGAACAAGGTTATGAACATAGATTCTACCTCAAGTTCCTTGGATAAGTTTGCTGTAAAAGAGGAGTAAGAAGCTAGAATCAAAAGGGTGATAGAAGTGGATGAAAGATTGGAAGTAAGTTGGTGTTCTTGGAAGGTTTTCTTGAAGTGTTTTTGTATGGTTTTCTTATGGTGTTTATGTAAGGTTTTTGAAGCTAGATCTTCTTAGAACTTTACTGAATTGTTGAAGGTGTTTAAGGGTTATAAGTGTGTGTGTTTTAGCTAGGAGATTGAAGTAGTAAATGAATCAAAATGATGATACATATATACTCCTAAAAATGTGATCTTTAAGGATAACATGACAAAATTTTAGTTTGTAATCTTATGTATTTGTCAAACAATAATACAAAAGCAATTACCTTATACCTAGGGTAGTAACAAGGGCTGGTTAGGTGGTGATTTGATGTGTATATACCAATAGTAAATACGTATAGAAGCTAGGTATGATACGAGTACAAATACTCTAGATATACGTATAGAAATTTTGTGAAAAATGGAATGAGGATTCAAATATAGCTATCTTTTGTGAATACACTTATATGATTTTATGTATTTAAGTCTTAAAAGTGAGTAAATACATTACTTATACGATATATGTATAAACATTATAAGTCTTAAGTATTTATGTCAAATAACGTTACGTATAGTTATCGTTTTGAAAACTTAAGTTAGTAGTTTCAAAATATACTTATAACTTATAGTTTTTGATACAAAATAAGATATTAAAACATTCATTAATCATGTTAAATATGTATATATACATATATATACGCAAACGTATAATTATCATATATTGTATAGTTCGTGATATCGTCGGTCAAACTAGACGGTCAAACGTTGTGTAAAACTCTTTTCGGAAATATAAATCTCGACAATTTGGATTACTTATCATGTTGGTAAGTTTTAATTTATGTAAATATTAATCTTATAAGTATAGAACGATCGAAAAAAAATGCGGGTCAACTTTAGGGTTTTTGCTTATCGTGTCGGAACCATATAGAGATTAGAGTTTAAATTTGGTCGGAAATTTCCGGGTCGTTACACAAGGGAGAATATGTATGACTTGCGCTTGGTCTAATACGAATCAATGTTGCAGCATGCAAAATTGCATGACCCCATACAGATACTGAGAGTTTTGTTCTCATTATCAATGGTCTAGCTATTAGCTGCAATTGTTTAATTAATGATTCAGATAAACCATTTTGTGTATGCACATGGGCAACAGGATGTTCAACAATAATCCCAATAGACATGCAAAAGTTATTAAATGCTTGAGACGTAAACTCACCGGCATTATCTAGTCTCACCCTTTTAATAGTATAATCAGGGAAATGTGCTCTCAATTTAATAATTTAAGCAAGAAATTTTGCAAATGCCATATTTCGACTTGATAATAGACAAACATGAGACCATCTACTAGATGCGTCTATTAGAACCATAAAATATCTAAATGGTCCACATGGTGGATGAATTGGTCCACATATATCACCTTGAATTCTTTCAAGAAATATTGGTGATTCTTTTTCAATCTTAAGAGGTGATGGTCTTATTATCAACTTTCCAAGTGAGCATGATGTACATGGGATAAGTGCATCATGGGGGATCCTTTGATCCGCCAATGGATGTCCATGTGTATTTTGTATTATTCTTTTCATCATTGTTGATCCTGGGTGGCCTAATCTCTCATGCCACAAACTAATCATTACAGGATCACATAATTTTTCTTTAACTACCACATTTACTTCAGGTACATTTATATGTGTATAATGTAAACCAGAATGAAGTCTTGGTAGTTTTTCAATTACACGATTCTTATCAGTGATACTTAAATATTTTTTATTTTCTGTTGTCACTGACTGATAATCATATCCATTTTGGTATATGTCAGAGAAACTTAACAAATTTCTCTTTGACATTGGAGAAAATAAGGCATTATTTATCAGAAAATTTGTACCATTTGGTAACATGAATTTTGCCTTTTCCATTCCTTTTATTAAGTCCACAGGACCTGATATAGTATGTATAGTTCCTTCCGTTGCTTTCAAGTCTGTGAAATATTTTTTAGATTTGAGTATGGTATGAGTGGCACCACTGTCTGCAATACAAATATCTCCACCATTTAACTGATTTTTTACTCCAGCAGTATACATCATGAACTTCAAAAAAAATATGAGAAACAAATAATGAGTACATAATTCATCAATATATTACATTCAAAACATGTTACAAATGATAGCACATAATAAGGAAATATGTAGTAAACTAGATATGGTGTAGATTGAAAATCTACAACCATTTATTTAACGGGAACATATAATAGGATATATATATATATATATATATATATATATATATATATATATATATATATATATATATATATATATATATATATATATATATATATATATATATTAGAAATTTATTCATTAAAGTAGTCACAAGTTGGCTCAGTGATTTTTGTATCAAGGTCATCCACAAGATTTGCTTCTTTTCGTTTTCCCTTTAGGGATTCTTGATACCGATTAACAGAATTCTGATTTGTTCGGCAGTTTTTAGACCAGTGGCCAATTTTACCACATCGGTAACAAGAATCTTCAACATTCTTTGAAGAGCCTTCTTCAACATTGTGATTTGTGGGATTGTATGGTGTTTGAATTTTATAATTTTGTGGATTATTATTTCTTTGTCCACGACCACTACCACCACGACCACGAACACCACCACGACCATTACCATAAGGGTGATTTCGAACATAGTTATGATTTTTATTATTGTTATGGTAATTTACATGATGATGGTTTTGGTCAATATGGCCACGACCTTGTCCACGCCCTCGTCCATGTGCATTTCTTCTTTTATTATTATTATTATTGTTAATAACATTAGCTTCAGGAAATGCTAGCGCACCGGTAGGACGAGATTCTTGATTTTTCATCAGTAATTCTTTATTAACTTCTGCAACTAGAAGATAAGTTTGAAGTTTGGAAAAAGTTTTATAATTCTGCAATCTTAAATTTTCTTGCACAGTTATGTTTGTAGAATGCATTGTGGAGAAAGTTTTCTCCATTATATCAGCATCACTTATTTCTTGACCACAGAATTGAAGCTTTGAATGGATCTTGAACATGGCCGAGCTGTATTCACTTACCTTTTTGAAATCTTGGAACCTTAGATTTCTCCATTCTTCCCTCGCAGCTGGGAGTAATATTTCCTTTTGATTATCGAATCTACTCTTGATACTTTTCCATAAAATATGTGGATCTTTGATAGTGAGAAACATATGTTTTAAAGTGGTATCAATATGTTTGCGAATAAAAGCAATTGATTTTAATTTATCTTGATTGGAACAAGTATTATTTTCTTTTAAAGTTTCTAGAATACCCAATGATCCAAGATGTATTTCTACGTCCATAACCCATGATGTGTAGTTTGTTCCCGATACGTCTAAGGCATCAAACTCAAGCTTTGATAAGTTTGACATTTTCTATTTTCAGAAAGATGAACAACATAAATCATAATCATAATCATAATCATAATCAAATTTTTTTTTTTTATAGACAAATAACAACATGAAATTAGAATTAGTTTAGATTCATAAGTAGCAAACAAAGGAATAATGGTATGATTACAAATAATAAAACCATAAGGGAAGGATAGAATATAGGTTCATATTATATTATTAATAATATTATTATAATATATATTAAGTTATAATATATATTATTATAATATATTTTTCTTATTTTAACTTTTAAGATTTACTTTTAATAAAAATACAAACTACTTTTTCTTATTTTAACTTTTAAGATTTACTTTTAATAAAAATACAAACTACTTTTTCTTATTTTAACTTTTAAGATTTACTTTTAATAAAAATACAAACTACTTTTTCTTATTTTAACTTTTAAGATTTACTTTTAATAAAAATACAAACTACTTTTTTTCTTATTTTAACTTTTAAGATTTACTTTTAATAAAAATACAACTACTTTTTCTTATTTTAACTATTAAGATTTACTTTTAATAAAAATACAAACTACTTTTTCTTATTTTAACTTTTAAGATTTACTTTTAATAAAAATACAAACTACTTTTTCTTATTTTAACTTTTAAAATTTACTTTTAATAAAAATACAAACTACTTTTTCTTATTTTAACTTTTAAGATTATAAATTTAAGAATAAACATTAGTATGCATGAAATAAATAATGATTAATTGCATAAGTAATCATAAATGTTAGATAACATATAAAGACCTCATCGTATTCGTATTGATCGGAATTAATCTTGACCCATGGTACCGTGTTGTCAAATGACGTGTTGCGTACATAAAGTACCGTGTTGTCAAATGACGTGTTGCGTACAATCATGAGGTCTTATTAACATAAATATAAATGTTAGTGAAGTTAATAAGAGTTAGATTACAGAAAATATAATTCAGGCGGTATAACCGACCATATATAACTTAAATAACATAAATATAAATGTTAGTGAAGTTAATAAGAGTTAGATTACAGAAAATATAATTCATGCGGTATAACCGACCATATATAACTTAAATAACATAAATATAAATGTTAGTGAAGTTAATAAAAGTTAGATTACAGAAATATAATTCAGGCGGTATAACCGACCATATATAACTTAAATAACATAAATATAAATGTTAGTGAAGTTAATAAAAGTTAGATAATCTCTTACCTTGATTAGTGACGTGTGCTTGCTTAGATAAACCTTGATTATACGGAGCACTTCGTGCTGATAACGTGTTATAATTCAGTAGGCTTATAACTACCTTTAGTGGCCTAGTTCTTGACTGTAGACTAATAAGTATATAGAGAGAATATGAGAGAATATAAGAGAATATGAGAGAATATATTTAGTGTGTGTTTTATAAACTAATAACACACATATTTATACTCAAAAAATCTACTATACAATATCTATAATAATAATAAAATTAACATCCAATTTAACTTTTATAACACACCTAAATTTTTAACGGACTTTTATATCTTCGTGGGACTCGAGTTGGGTTTAACCGACATAACCGTTGAACACGAATTTTTTTTTACGAACTAAATGCAATAAATTATATTCGAAACGAAGTCCCGGCGCGAAACGAGGGCTCCTCTACTAGTTTCATCTATAGCTTGTTGATATTCATGTTTAGAGGCGACAATTTCAGCCCATTTATATACTGTTTATGCTTGATAACGAGTCAAACAGGTTAATTTTTAAAAGGGACTGAAAATGAGAAGAGGTCAAATGTGTCGAAAATCACCATACGTGTATGTAAATGCTTATAACGTCGTTTTTATAACACACTTATATTTCTAAATTATTATGATAATTTTAGTCACACAAGTTTTATAAAGGGACAAAAAGGTGTTGGTGGGTCGTCCCAACCCGACTATTACCTGTTTTGATTAACAAAAGGATTCATTATAACTTTTTACCCAACACATCTATTTGTTAAGTAGGTCAAGGGATGAGCAAAAGTAATATAGTCTACAAATCATATAGCTTTGTTTATGTTGTATGCACCTGTAGATACCGTCCTGGACCAGCACAAAAGACTTTAAGGATGCTTTGAAGAAAGCTGGATTGGCATGAATTTACTTATATGTCCCTGTTTAAATTCACCACCCCATCATTTTGTAGATGACATGCACTGAAAGTTTGCTGATACATAAACCTAGCAATGCATTATGCGTCTGACGTTAAGATGACGTGTCATCTGTCAAGAAATTTTTTGTTGGTCAATCTGCAAATGAAAAAAGATGTCTAGACAAAGGCTTAGATCAGTATGGCTGCAGCTGTTTTTTGTTATGTTGATAACAGTAGCAGAATAGGATTTGGGATGGGCAGGACTCATAACATCATCATTAATATATATAAGCTTTCTCAAAATCCCTTTTATTGAATTATTAAAGTTTTGAGTTTAAACTATATCTGATTAAACAAACCAAATCAACTGATCAACAATACATCGTGAGTCATTAAGCTGGCGAGTTCACCACACTAGTCAGCATCTTTAGAGTAACACAAGGCTGATCAACCGGAACCTAAAACAGTAAAAAACCACAATTTAGTGATAAAGATTGCAACCATAAGTCCATAACCCAACCAATTTCCAGTAATAGTTATGGCAATGGTTTCTACATTACGACATTGAATCAACAATGATCAGAAGATAAGATACTTACAAAATGACCAGCTCCAAGAATCCAATAAAATGCAAAGTTCTTATATGATCTAACAAATGCTTTTGTAGCAGTGTCATCTTCACCACATAATAGTGGTTTACGACCTAAGTTCAAAAATGCTGATAAACCATCCCACCTGAACAATAGAAAGAACCCATATTATATATAGTTGAATATACACATATCGTTACTGAAACCCGAAACAAAATAATACTCCGTATGACCGTATATGATTAGTTACTTGAGTTTATTGATCCATGCTTCTGTCCCCTTGGTTGAACATATTAGATCAATCTATCATGAAAAACAAGTTGCAGAATATGTAATTAGTCAAATGTAAAAAATTTATATGTAATTCCAAATAGGAAAAAGTTACATACCTGGCCATTGTATATAGTAATATTTACTCCTTTTGACAAAAGCTCATCAACCTGAAAAACCATTTGAATTATCCGTCAGGTTAGGTTTCAGTTTTGAAAATTTCCAGTTCCTATTAAAAAAGTTTAGTTATTTCAATATATATATACATTCACATTTATAATTAAACGTAGAATTTCTATTGTGAGAATTCGATCAGTTCTGAGTAGAGTCAGTTTGAGAATGAAAAATTCCAAATAATAATTTGGTACATTAGGTTCAAATCGAACCCCAATCCATGACTATTACTGGAATTTATATTTTGATTTGTCCAAGATTCATTATAATACATTATTAATACTGAATACTCTGTTGGAGGTTTTATTGAAATTTCGTGTATGGTAAAATAATCGATAGCCGGATAAATCACTGAATCGTGGTATCACTTTCCGAAAGTAATTATTCGACCCTTATTGCCTGGGTTACACGAATATCACTTTGGGATAAGACAGAGATTAGTTCTTGTTATTGGCAATAAACAAGAACTCTTTTGCATAAGAGTATTAAGGTGTTTTTGTGTGTTTTTTCTCATGAATAATAGTCCATATTTATATTTGTAGGCACCCAAAAACAATTATTATTCCACGATGGAGATGTTTCACCTACTTCACGATAGAGATGTTTCACTAACTCCACGATGGAGATGTTTCACTAACTCCACGATGGAGATGCTTCACTAACTCCACGATGGAGATGTTTCACCTACTCCGCGATGAAGATGTTTCACCAACTTTTTAACAGCAAAAGTGGGTGCATGAATAATACTTCCGTAATCACTCAAATTTGCGATAATGGAAAACCACTTTCAGGTCCGGGTGATCTATCACTTAATGGGTGTACACTCCGTACCTCCTAACCCATTTATAAGTGTAGATTAAATCCCTCAATTACACTAAATTTCCAACAATCTTCCCCAATTTAGTGCAATTCGTTTCATGAGAATTAAACAAATTAAAACAAAAACTCATGCATAAATGAAAATATCTTGAAGATTGAATTTTCACCTTAATACATTACACATTCTAAATATTCGAGAATCGGAGTGTTCTAAGAATTGAACCCTTCAACCCATTTGAATAACTGAAAATAATATACACATAGGTTATCAAATACTCTAAAGTTATCCTGACACTTTACAAGTCATGTGTCCATATCCTTTCATGAATGTATCTAAAACAAAAGTTCAAGCTTTGTTAAAGCGGCAAAACTTCACATTCACATAGGTACTTCATTTCAGTCATGCACCTGCTCATGCACTTTTTCAAATGAACTATTAAGAAGCTAGACTTCAACCTCAGCTTCAGCAGGTCCGAGTACATATCTTACCTTGGGATGATATAAAAATTATGTACTCCAAATTTCTAAGTATAAGCCTTCCACATTGAATTCAGCTTCTGATTTTCATCAAAAGGGAATTGGGTATCTTATAATTAGAAATTTATGTGGACTTTAAACCCATCCCCATAGCAGACTTGTCAACCAAGTCTCTTGCCAATCTCTTCGTCAAGTGATCAGCTAAATTCTGTTGTGACCTCACGAACACTATAGAAATCACCCCATTCATGATAAGTTCACGAATCATGCTATGTCTGACACCTAAGTGTCTAGACTTTCCATTGTACATCTGGCTATAAGCCTTTCCCAATGTCGCAACACTATCACAATGAATAGACATGAGTGCTATAGGTTTATGCCATAATGGTATCTCATGGATCAAGTTTCTAAGCCATTCTGCTTCTTTACCAGCAGCAGCTAAAGCAACAAACTCAGATTCCATCGTTGAGTTGGTAATACATGTCTGCTTCTTAGAAGCCCATGAAATAGCACCTCCCCCAAGCAAGAACACCCAACCACTCGTTGAAGAATGATCTTCAATATTGGTTATCCAACTCGCATCAGAATATCCTTCTATTACCGAAAGAAATCCATTGTAAGATAAACTATAGTCCATAGTTTTCTTCAAGTACTTCAGTACCCGCCTAATTGCTTGCCAGTGATGAGTACTAGGATTACTAGTATATATACTCAGTTTTCCCACTGCAAAAGCAATATCCGGCCTTGTACAAGTCATGGCGTACATCAAACAGCCAATCACCGGAGAATACTCAAGTTGTGAGACAGCTTCACCTTGATTAGGCATAAACTTCTCACTTGGATCCACAGGAGTACATTCAAAATAATTAAACTTTTTCAACACCTTCTCAATATAATGAGATTGACAAATCGAAATTCCTTTACTTTCACGTTTGATTCTAATGCCAAGGATAACGTCAGCCTCCCCCATATCTTTCATGGAGAATTTTGATGACAAAAATTCTTTTGTTAAATCAACCTGACTTTGGTCAGTCCCAAAGATTAACATGTCATCAACATATAGACAAATTATAACTCCTTTATCAGAATCATCAAATTTACTATATACACATTTATCTGCTTGGTTTAATTTAAAACCACTAGATAAAACCACTTCATCAAACTTCTGATGTCATTGCTTAGGTGCTTGTTTCAAACCATATAAGGACTTCACAAGTTTGCACAGCTTGCCTTCATTTCCTGGCATGACAAAACCCTGAGGTTGGTTCATATAAACCTCCTCATCCAAATCACCATTCAAGAATGCTGTCTTCACATCCATCTGGTGAATAACCTGATTGTGAATTGTAGCCAAAGCAATCAGCAGTCTAATGGTAGTGATACGTGCCACAGGAGCATAAGTATCAAAATAGTCAATTCCAGACTTTTGTCTAAAGCCTTGAATGACTAACCTTGCCTTGAACTTTTCAATAGTTCCATCCACCTTCATCTTCTTTTTGAAGATCCATTTGCAACCCAAAGGTTTGCAACCAGGAGGTAGATCAGCTAACACCCAAGTGTTATTGCCCATGATGGAATCCATCTCATCATTAATTGCCTCTTTCCAGAATGCAACATCCTGAGACCTCATTGCTTCATCATATGTTTTGGGATCATCATCAACATTGAAACAATACGAATATTGGGTAGAAACATCATCCCTGGAACCTTCAACTAAGTATAGTTGAAAATATGGTCCAAATGATTTAGGTTTCCTTTCTCTTTTGCTTTTCCGAAGCTCAAGTGACTGATCAACAGCCTTTTCAGAGACTTCATCATTACAATCCTTGTTGATTCCATTGTTACTTGGAATCATATTCTTTGGTCTATGTATAGATGAAAATCGATTTTCATCAAAGATTGCATCCCTTGAATCAATCACAGAATTGATTGAGACAAACTCATTAGGCTCTATTACATAGAACCTATATGCCTTGAAATGTTCAACATATCCAACATATATGCAATCTATACCTCTTTCACCTAAACTTTTCTTCTTGGGATCAGGCATTCTTACGACCGCCCTACAACCCCATACCCGAAGATAATTCAAGTTAGGTTTCCTTTTATTCCAAAGTTCATAAGGTGTAATCCTGTTTCTTTTGTTAGGAACTCTATTAAGCAAATAACAAGCTGTTAACATAGCTTCCCCTCCAAATTCTTCACTTAAACCCGAATAGGATAACATGGAATTAACCATTTCCTTGAGGACCCTATTCTTCCTTTCAGATATACCATTTTGTTTTGGAGTATAAGGAACTGTGGTCTCATGGATAATACCAACGGATTGAAAATACGATTGGTCAATGTATTCACCTCCCCTATCCGTTCTAAGTCTTTTAATCAAAACATTTTGTTGTAATTCTATTTCAGTTTTAAATATTTTAAATTTATCTAATGCTTCATCCTTAGTATGTAACAAATAAACATAGCAAAACCTAGAAGCATCATCAATAAAAGTCACACAATATTTCTTGTTTCCTAAAGTAGGAGTAGCATGCAAATCACATAAATCACTATGTATTAATTCCAAAATTTCAGTATCACGATGTACATTTTGAAATGGTTTCTTAGTGATCTTTGTTAACATACACGTTTTACACTTTTCATTGTTCATGTCAAAGGCGGGTATTAATCCATCTTTAGACATATCTTGCATTCTTTTAAAGTGTACATGTCCTAGTCTAGCATGCCAAAGTGTAGAATTATTTATGCTAGAAGTAGATATAAAAGCAAAATTAACATTCAAGTGATTAATGTTAAGTCTAAACATTCTATTGCATAAATAACCAAAACCAACAAACATACCATGTTTTGACAAAACAAACTTATCAGATTCAATCACTTGTTTATAACCACAACAATTTAACACACTACTGGAAATCAAATTTTTCCTTATTTGTGGTACATGCAAAACATCAAACAAACAAACAATTTTTCCAGAACTAAAACACAAATCCACACTTCCACGTCCATGAACAGAGGCTGTTGACTCATTTCCCATATGAAGAATTGATCCATCAGTCACGAACTCGTAAGTCTTGAACCAAAATCTATCCTTGCATACGTGGGTGGTAGCTCTCGAGTCAACCCACCACGCGACATCATCATCCTGCACAAAATAAGCCTCAGATATATATGAAACATAATAATTCTTATTTGAATTATTAAATATATTCTGACCTTTTGAGTTGTGGTTGTTTAAACCATTTCCCGAACCGCTTGTGCTAGATCCTTTGGCATTATTATTACTAAAAATAACCTTGCAATCGCTTTTCATGTGTCCAGTTTTACCACACTTTCAACAAGTCAATTTAGACTTCTTATTCGGATTAGCCTTGTTATAACCTTGATGTTTACGTTTGCCCTTTTTGTCATTATTACCAGTGAACTTTTTATGTTCCACCATATTGACAACAGACGTACTAGCAACTTCGTTGCTCTTTGGCTTGTCATTATCCTGCAACCTGAGGGATTCCTCAATACGCAGATGACTACCTAACTCAACAAGAGTTAACTCCTCCTTCTTATATTTCAAAGAATGTTTAAATTCTTTCCAAGATGGAGGTAGTTTATCAATTATGCTTGAGACTTTAATAGACTCATCCATATTCATTTTATCTGGTGTGAATTGACCAAGTATACAAATGAGCTCGTTGTATTGTTCCAAGACCGGTCTAGAATCGACCATCTTGTAATTATTAAAATTACTTACAAGGAACTTTTTACTAGAAGCATCCTCAGACATATACTTGGTTTCTAAACAGTCTCATAGTTCTTTAGCAGATTCAACATTTTGGTAAATATCAAAAAGGGAATCAGCCATACCATTGAGGATTAAACCTCTAGCGATGTAGTCATCGTTCTCCCACTTGCACCTTTTCCGAATTTGTTCAACAGTGGCATCATCACCATGATCTTCAGGAATTGGTGTGCTGAGTACGTACACCACACTCTTGCTGCTCAGAAAGAAGTGCATCTTCTTTTGCCATCTCCTAAAATCAATTCCCTCAAACTTATCAAGTTTGGAGAAATTCACCGTCATGTGTTTCATCGTAGCCGCCATCGATTATAACAGATAATTACTTTCGATTGTTGGAAACTTTTAACGTTATAACAAGGGTAAAATAATCAATGACCGGATAAATCACTGAATCGTGGTATCACTTTCCGAAAGTAATTATTCGACCCTTATTACCTGGGTTACACGAATATCACTTTTGGATAAGACAGAGATTAGTTCTTGTTATTGGCAATAAACAAGAACTCTTTTGCATAAGAGTATTAAGGTGTTTTTGTGTGTTTTTTTCTCATGAATAATAGTCCATATTTATAGGCACCCAAAAACAAGTATTATTTCACGATTGAGATGTTTCACCTACTCCACGATGGAGATGTTTCACTAACTCCACGATGGAGATGCTTCACCTACTCCGCGATGGAGATGTTTCACCTACTCCGCGATGGAGATGTTTCACCAACTTTTTAACAGCAAAAGTGGGTGCATGAATAATACTTCCGTAATCACTCAAATTTGTGATAATGGAAAACCACTTTCGGGTCCAGGTAATCTATCACTTAATGGGTGTACACTCCGTACCTCCTAATCCATTTACAAGTGTAGATTAAATCCCTCAATTACACTAAATTTCCAACATACTCCTCACCATAATTATCAATTACAAATACTATTTTTGAGTTTTAAAGTTTACCTCTGCAATTCTTGGCTTCATAAAGTCACCTGCCATGGAGTCAAATACATTGTTAGCTTGTCCTCCCCATCTACAACACATTAATATCGTTAATACCACACATATAGCAATAATACACGTAAAAAAATAATTTTTTGTTGGTTTCGGGAGCTTACGATACATTTTCTGGAATGATCTTGAGCTTCTGTCTAATTGGACCATTCATTACAGAGTCAAGATCGGGCTTATCAGCAGCCATGATCCAGGTATATTCTTTCTTTCCTATTCGTCTTAATGTATTTGTTGTTCTTAATGTATTTGTTGTCGCGATATTTGGATCATTATCCCCATCCAACATGAAGTTGTAAAAATCCTAAAACATCCACCGTTACATGTCTTTACTAGCTTATAGCTTATGTTAAACAAAAGAAACAACTACTCCCTATATGATAATTTCAAGTTTTCGAACAAATGGTGTCTTTGGCCTAGCATTATGTGATGAATTATTATTAGGCAGTGGTTATGGGTTCATGCTTCAGGGTAGGCAATGTGTAAATATTATGTGGTCAGATGGTGTGATGTAAAAAAAAATTTCTAGAAAAATATTATAATTAATTTTAAATATTCACCCACCATGTATATTTTTGATATTAACCCCTTAACGTACCACGCCGTTACTGCTATTATAAATGGTGTCCTCAAGGTCACCCCATGAATCGGTTGCTTCTGTGTACCGACCATCAGCGATTTGTTGTTTAATCTTCAGTGCTAAACTGCATAAAAACACCCAAGTATCAAACCTTTTTCGTGACACTTATACATGTTTATAGATTCCACAATCGTATAAGGTTTAGGCAAACCTATTGGATTTGTTTAAACCAACGTCGTCAATTCTTGACACATCTTTAAGTAAAGGACCCCATGAAAGCTACAACCATTACATAATTAGGATCATCTGAATAGCTTAAGTCTTAAGATACACTAAACACTTGTTATTCGGACAGACAAAATGAGTATGACTTACCACATAATCTTCAGGTGAAATCCAACTATCGCCCAAAGCAACTCCTTCAGTGTCAAATTACAAAGAAAGTTTATAAAATATATGCCTAATTTGATTATTTAAGATTCTAAACATTACATTTGACTCTTCGGAAAACCGAACTTAAGCAAAACAATTTCAAATATATAAGTTTTGGTTATTTTTGGTAAAAATATCAAGATTTACGCGATGAAATTAGTATGTATATACCTCCAAGTTGAAGCTTGAGTTCGCCTTTCTCGATAGCTTCTAGAGCAGAAAGCCCAAGGGTGACTGCAAATTTCCCTCCATAAGATTCAGCAATAAAGTAAACTGGACTTTGTTGAAGGGTTTTGTTTCCATTATAGATTTGTTTCAACAATGTAGTTAAATCGGTTGCTGCTTCTACATCAGTTTTTACATACAAGCTGTCATCCTCAACATAACTAAAGCCAGTTCCAACTGGACCATCCTGGAATTGTAAATGAACATGTCAATTATGACCTGAATAAGCATCGTCTTTATTAGATATTGAGTTCTAGATTGGTTGGCTCATATAAGGCTCGAAGAGTACCACAAACAAGAGGTCGGCCTTCTGAAGCCATGTTGAGTTTCGCGGCTTCATGTAAATATCCAACGGCCCAATTTCTCCAAAATTTCCAAACCCAACTCCAGAACCACTCTGCATAAAATAAAATGAACATTAATGACGTCAATTAGTAGTGATTGAGCAACTACTCATTTATAGCTTATTGCTAGTGGCGAATTTAGGAACAAAACTCAATAGATGCTGAATTATTTTTTCAAAGCTAATTATATTTGAAGGGTATTTTAGTAATTTTAAAAATATATGAATTCTTATTGTTAAAGTTAGTTGTGTCCTACACTATTGAAATATACTTTGTAAAATGAAATTTCATACTAGTGGTGTTGCGGGATCCATTGAGCACTATGTAGGTTCATCCCTGTTTATTTCAATTGAAATTAGGAGAGGCAAGGTTATATTGTTTCAAACTTTAATCCGTGGTTATCTATAGAAATCAACCAATAATAAACGGTTGGCCATGCTGACGTGACCTGTCTAGTCACGTCTAAATGACCATCATGAAGGAAAAACTACATAAGAACAAATTGGATGTAAATTAATTTAGTACATAGTGAAAGCAACTATTGGACTTTTGGTGACAACTAACTTTTAGGTAGTAGCATATATCAACTCCAAGTCACATATTGCAAGTATAGTTGCTAAAAATCTAAAAATAGCTTACACCATCTATTTAAGTACTTACAGGGCCTCCTTGAAGCCATAGAATCGTAGGCCATGGTTTGGATGGATCTTCAACTCGGTTAGGACTTTTGTATAGCCAGTAAAACATATGTGCTCCTAAATCACGGACAAAAAAATACTAACAATGAATCTAACAATGTAATTAGACAAAAAAAAGCACACACAAAAAACGTACGAGGGCGAACTTCAATGTATCCCCATTCTTCGGATCCATCGGCAGTTCCTCCATACGTATTACCAGCTAAAGTAACGGAAGAAACAATGGATAAAACACAAAGAGTAATTATAAGGCCTTTCATGGTGATTATATTCAATTTGAAATAAAGTTAATATAATAGAGAACGTATGTTGATATAAATAGCATAAGAGCATGAAATATATACAAAATGTTATCTGCTTTGTCTGTAGCTAACAAAACAAGATACGAAACAAACAAAGTTGGATGATGAATACAAGAAAAGAATGAGTTATAATGCACATAAACAATTAAACTTGGAAGCTTTTGTTGTTTTGCTTGTTTGAACTTATTTTTGATGAATTTTTCAACAGGTCACTCGTCAACATCATTTTTGTAAGGGTGCGAACCAAAATTTCACATCAGATATGAAACAAAACAAATGTATGCATATAAGTCTAAAGAAAAACTCTCTCTACTACCAATTGATTTTAGAAGAAAGATGGCTCTTGAACTACTTGAGCTCTAGCTTGCATTGAACATATTATAAAGATTGTTTACTAAACAAGCTTTAGCTCGAACATGTTCATGAACCTAAATGAGTTTTTCCGTTTATATATAACTTTTTTTTTTAAAAAGCAAGCATGATATATTAACAAGCAACGAATGTACAAAAGAGATATAGATCGACCTACACCAAATATACAACCACGAGAAAACTAAACTAAACTAATCAACCGGTTTGAGCTATATACATATACGAAGAGCAAAAGAGAGAAGTTAATTAACCGATCCCCGTTAGATTATATAGCGGAGATACATAAGAACTCGGGTTGATCAACCTGTGACGATCCGGAAATTTTCGACCAAATTTAAACTTAATCTTTATATGATTTCGACACGATAAGAAAAGTCTGTTAGGTTGAGTCTCAAAAATTTTGAACTGTTTCATATATGCAATTACCCTTCGACTATTTCCGACGATTCACGAACCATTATTTGTAACTAAATATGTACACACATATATATAAATAAATATAAATATATTTAATATAAAGATATGAAATTTGATACATGTAATTTGTAATATTAGAATTATTACTAGTATTATCATTAGATAATATTATTACCATTATCATTAAAAATCATTATTAATATTATAATTATCATTATTATTATTAATATAAAAATAACACAATTATCATTAATAATATTATTATTATTACCATTATTATTAATAATTATTATTATGGTTATTAATATTATTATTATTATTATTATTATTATTATTATTATTATTATTATTATTATTATTATTATTGTATTATAATTAATATATTTATATTTATTACTCATTAATAGTAATAAATCAGATAATTACGCGAATTCTGTAATCAATCATGATCAACTTTTTATTTTTATATTCCCTCTCAATTGATTCTTGTATGTGAGAGTTAAAGTGTCGGCAAGTAAGAGATTATTACACCCGTGAGTATGAATTATGATTGGGAGCCACTGTTTGTGTTTGATTATCTAATTCTCTATATTCTATCTTACCTAATCTATATGTCTATGGAAGATATATACATATGCTTAAAGCAATTACACATACAACTGGATCATCTCACACTTTGTCTTCTCCATCGACTCCTTTGGACAACCACACCTCCATCACCCACCACCTTCATGAACCTCCTTCCTATAATATTGGCGTCGTGTTAGTGATGTATTCGTAAGATTGTACTTGGAGTTTGAAAACGACCATCAAACCCACTTCAATCCACCATCTTTCTATTTATTGTTCGAACCACAACCCAACCCATTTACCATCGGTTACACACACCACCTTCATCCAAACTTTGAGGACAACATTCACCGAGAACTCCCATTTGAAAACACCTTCAACCATCATCAACAACTACTGCTGCAGCCGCCATGGTAATGTTTCTATTCAGCTGTAAAACCACCTACCATCGTGATAACCGCCACCACCATTGAGCATGAACAAACCCGCCACCTTCACTATATTTTGTTTCTTTCTTCTTCTTTTAACACTGCCACCATACACCACTTTCATGACAACCCATCATCACCACCTTGTGAACACCACTCACTACCATCGTGATCCACCAACTAGCCACCACCTTGTAATCAAAAATTATCAAAACCCATCACTGTTTTCTTTTCTGTTTAGTCGTAAACACCACAACAACAACACTATTGATGCGTCGTTTGTTTCTTTTCTATTTCTACTTCAGGTTCATCATCATCATTACTTATTGTTGCTTCCATGTTATTATTTATTTGAAGAACTCCACAAAACGATTACATTGAAGCTAGTTTTTATTTTCTGTCGAACCCCAACACAATCACCAAACAGCATTGTTGTTCGCCTGTTGATGTACATTATCTTTTCTGTTTCTAATTGTTGTTCACAGAACCAAACAACAAACGTATGTGCTTCCTGCTATTTCTGTTTCTTTCGTGACAAAAACAACCATGAACCACCACCTAAAACTACATTAACCCGACACCACCCATTTCCTTCGACATCCATTATCTTTTGCTGCTATATGAAGCTGGAAAACGTCACCCATTTTTTTTCACGAGCTACTGCAGCTGTTTTCTGAGGTAATTAAACCATAGCAAAACAACCACCATCACTTCACCACCTCAATGACAATCCTCACCACTATTATTACTAAACTGCACGCTATTAATCACAATTATGATTTTTTATGGCGGATAAAAGGAAGATGACAATTGGAGAAAATGATTAACATTGATAAAGGAATGAAAAGATGATTACTAGTGCGTATTTGTTTTCTTCTTTCCTTATGGCCGACACCTTTCAAGTATAGCCCACTTCCTTTAATAAAGTGATTACATAATGGCAAGATGACATATAAAGATGATTTGATGATGGTACATTAACGTGTATGAGGATGGGGTAATAATAATAAATAACCTTTGATACCTAGTTCCTGTTTAATATTATTCACGATGACAAAGTTTTCTCAACAGCTAGTCAATTTTATTTTTGGATTAATATAATTGGGCTGTTAATAAGGTGTTATATGGGCTAAGATGTTTTGGTTTCCTAATTTAGCTGAAACCCAATTTTAATTAAGATGTTACAGCGAGTTAGCGAGATGAACGGAAAAGATAATGATTAGTGAGGTCGAATGATGATGATGATTATAGATGATATAATGATGAATAGATTAAGATGATGATGAGTATGATGATGCTATGATCATGATGAAATGATATGAAGAATGAGAAACAGATTAAATACGGGTTAAGTACATTTAAGTTATAGATTTTAACAGAAAAGTAAGCAGCAGAGCCATGGTTTAGGGTGTGTTTATGTGCTAGCGAGAGGTCTTGGGTTCGAGCCCGGGGTGTGGCATTTTTTTTTATATAAGAAGAAGAAGAAGACAGACATTTGTATTAGGATAAATAGATTTGGTGTATCAATTAAATCAGAAATGAGGTGACAGAGGAATAGTTAAAGGCGTTATCGGGTAAGCGGGACGTCGCGGGTTCAAACCCGTAGTTGAGCATTTTTTTAGGATTACTTCTTTGAGGTAGTTTACTTATTACTCTATTATTATTATTATTATTATTATTATTATTATTATTATTATTATTATTATTATTATTATTATTATTATTATTATTATTATTATTATTATTATTATTATTATTATTATTATTATTATTATTATTATTATTGATATTAAGGTTATTATTACTATTATATTAGTGTTATCATTAAGGATATTATTAGTATTATCATTATGATTGAGACTATCATTATTATTATTATTATCATTATTATTATTTTCATAACAAATAAATATTTTTTATATAAAAGTATACTTATATTAACACTACATATAATTACATATTGAACATATTTGTATAACAAATTATTGATTTTTGATAAAATACTAATCATATGTATAAATATTAATTACTTTAAATATATATATATAATAAATATAGATAGCATATAATTGAAGATATAAAATATACATAAAATATAGGTATTAAATAGGATTTATAATAAATTTCTTATAACTACAACACTTAATATATAAATATTATAAGATTAATAAATGAAATTATTTGATTACTATTATATGTGTTAATATACATAATTGATATAGGTTCGTGAATCCGAGGCCAACCCTACACTTGTTCAATGCCGTCATATGTATTTTTACTACAAAATACAGTATTGTGGGTTTCATTTGCTCCCTTTTTAAATGCTTTTGTAATATATATTTTGGGAATGAGAATACATGCGCTGCTTTTATAAATGTTTTACGAAATAGACACAAGTAATCGAAACTACATTCTATGGTTGAATTGTTATACCGGATATCGCCTTTGTTGAACTTGGTAGCCTAAGAATTAGTGTTTATTATAATTACCACCAATTGACGCGAATCCTAAAGATAGATCTATGGGCTTTGACACGCCCAAGTCAGAGAATTTGAACTGCTTTAGTACTTCGATGTTTATATGTTTGGGGATATTCTAGATGCATTTTGTTAATGTCGATTACCAGGTGTTCAATCCATATGAATGAATTTTAAACACTTGCGAGTGTATGATTATTGAATAAATGAAATCTTGTGGTCTATTAAAATTATGGAAATGATTGATTACGATAAACTAATGAACTCACCAACCTTTTGGTTGACACTTGAAAGCATGTTTATTCTCAGGTATGAAAGAAATCTTCCGCTGTGCATTTGCTCATTTTAGAGATATTACTTGGAGTCATTCTTGGCATATTTCAAAAGACGTTGCATTCGAGTCGTTGAGTTCATCAATATTATTATTAAGTCAATTATAGTTGAATATATTATGAAATGGTATGCATGCCGTCAACTTCCGATGTAAAGAAAGTTTGTCTTTTAAAAACAGATGCAATGTTTGTAAAATGTATCATTTAGAGGTCAAATGCCTCGCGATGTAATCATATGTTATTGTATTCGTCCTTATGGATTAGGACGGGTCGCTTCATGTGGTATCAGAGCGGTGGTCTTAGCGAACCAGGTCTTGCATTAGTGTGTCTAACTGATAGTTGTTTAGATGCATTAGTGGGTCTGGACTTCGACCGTGTCTGCATGTCAAAAGTTTTGCTTATTATTTAGTGTCGAAAATTATTTGCTTATCATCCTTAAAGTCTAGACACGTCTTACTGCCTCTATTACATAGACAGTGTATAGATAAATTCATATCTTAGCGTATCTGTTATTGTAACCTTTGCCTGACAGCTTCCGTAGATTCCTCCGTAACTTATGGGATTTTAGTATTATATATGCATATGTAAATTATGTATTGCAGGGTACTAATCTACATCCTATAATTTATTTCTTATCAAAAATCCTTCATCTGATCGTACGAGATGAATCCCTCAACCAGTTCGAGTCCTCAGATTCCGATAGCTATTCCGATAGTTATTCCGACAGCTATTCCGACATGGATATTCACCTAAGCTCCGAAAGCAGTGTAAATGAAATGGATCAACCAACTAGTCATCTTCAATTCTGGATGAATTGGGGATGGGTTCATAGTCGACTTAACCGATGGAGACGAGAAGAATTCTTTCCACCCATCGACTTTTCCCTCTTGGCGAAGAACCTGAAGCAACGGCGAACCTATCCGAGACACCATTTTCTCTCTCATTTCAGAGTATCTCGTCACGATTATATACTATCTCAAATTCTAGATCTTATTCATCCACTCGTCCGAACCGACAATCATCCCGGTGTAATAGAAGAAGTCTACGAACTTCGCGCTCGGGTAGTGGCTTTGGAAAATATGGTGCAAAGGTTACAAGCACCAGCAGCATCACCGGCAATAACTGTACCACCAACATCAACACCAGTACCACCAACAACCCAAGTTTCAACATCCTCATCTCAAGCCTCAATTTCACAATTTGTTCCACGAGCATCAACATCATACGCATCATAGCTACCAAAGAGTACCAACAACAATGAACGATGACGTATTGATCCATAACTTCATTGAAGAAATATTCTGCGAAGAATATGTGGTTTCTAAGAGTTTTAGAGATTACTTATTCTAGCTCAAACCGAAAAGCAAATGAGATTAATATCATATTAACTCATTAAGTCCATGATTATATCTGAAGAAAATATATATGTAAGTATATTTTCATAAAGATTGTAATTAAAAATTCTTTTGTACAAACTGTTAATGGTGAAAATATTGAACGGGTAGGTAATACCCGAGGAATATTTAGATTTCACATTAATAAGTTACACCGTACATTCTTCGAAGCTGATTCAACAGTCGTTTACTATCCTACTTACATCCACCGATATACGAATCCGTTCACCACAGAATAACCATTTTCATCCAATTTCATATTTGGATTTTGATTTATCAGAATCCAACAAGTGGCATAATAAAGAAAAACATTGGACAAAATAAAATTTGTTAGAAACAAACGAATTAACTATGAGAAAAATTTTGTTAAGAATCCACGCTAACTGTTTCCAGCTAACTGTGTAATGACCCGGAAATTTCCGACCAAATTTAAACCATAATCTTTATATGTTTTCGACACGATAAGCAAAATCTGTAATGTTGAGTTTAGAAAAGTTTGAAATCTATATTTAGGTAATCAATTACCATTTGACCATGCCCGATGATTCACGAACCACTATGTGTAAATAAATATGTAAATATATATATATATATATATATATATATATATATATATATATATATATATATATATATATATATATATACATAAATATAAATATAAATATAAATATAAATGTATAGGTAATAGTTTGAGTTAATAGAATACACGTTAATTAATTAATTAAAAATGTAAAATAATAATTAAGTTACTATTGAAATGAATAATTATATATAAATACAATGTCTCTACATAATTAGTATTGTATGTAAATTATATTTAATGTATAAATATTAAATGTTCAGGATATATTATTATAAAGATGAAATATGAAAAAGTTATTATCTTTTTAGATATAGTAATATATCAACAGTATTATTATCACTCTCATTATTATAATATATTAATATTATTATTTGTATTACTAAATATTATTTTAATGAATAATATATATGTAGGAAAAATAGGATATGTAACTTATTATTATTATAATCATTATCACAAATATGTATTATCTGTGTTATTATTATAAGAATGATTAGAATTGATTAAGTTGTAAATTATTATTAATATTTAAAATTTATGATATCATTACTTGTATTATTATCATTATTACTTATATATTTATTAATTGATAATATTAATTATAAGTTGTAAATTTATAAATGCAGATACAGATATATATATATATATATATATACATATACATACACAAATTACAGCTATACGTATATAAATACATATACAGGTATATATATGTGACTATACGGTATTATGTAAATATATATATATATATATATATATATATATATATATAAGAAAATACGTATTCTGTTCCATATCACTCTCAATCTACAGATATTTCTTTGTTTCTGTCTTTAAATTAAAGAACAGATCGAATAAAATCCTTGATACAACAAAACCAGTAGAAAATCGTACGCCACCTGTATTTTTTTTTATTTTTTTTTCTGTTCCTGATAATGATCTGTCGATCATGGATCTTTATTTAAACTCACAGATTCTAGCGTATTAGGATAACAGTTAATCTCATTTTCTATTAACAATTACAAATGCTCTTTACAGTCTTCAAATGGATCGGACTAAATCAGAAATATGAAAAATAACAGGCCACTGCCCTGTTCTTCGACATTTTTTTAAAACATATGATTTTGTGATGAATTTTAAATTGTATAAATGTAGTTAACTCAGAAAACTTTCGTTTTAACAATCTGGAAAATCTCAAGTCTCAAATTTATTTATCGAGTTCCAATTTTCGAAGTCAAACCCAATTTCTAAAAGTCAAACGATCGTGTTCTTGAAGAAATTCGGAATCAAGTTTATGTTTCTGTTTCAATTGAAGTTATAGATAGTTTCTAGGATTGATTTAAAACTTATTTCGTTCAGAAATCATGGCCTAAAACTTTTTAAAATTCGAATTCGATGGTGGAGTTTATTTTTATTTTTTTCCCGGTTACAGCTTCTGCTGTTAACTCTATTATTTTTTTTATATATCCTTTTCTGTTGATTTCAAATATCCCAACCATATATATACGTCCAAATCCTAAATGAAGATTATTAGTTAGTGTTATATTTATGGGGAATTTGATTCAGTCGATCCAACTTGGAAGGTGAAGAAGAAGAACATTTAAGTTTCGGGTTATAAATAAATAAAGTGGATTAAAAACAGAAAAGCAGAAACGGGGCATTGGTCATGGGTGTTTGCGGGTTACCGAGAGGTCTCGGGTTCAATCCTGGGCAGGGACTTTATTTTTTTTAGAAAGCTTCTTGAGGTAGTTTATTTTTTTTATTTCCTTTTATTATTATTATTATTATTATTATTATTATTATTATTATTATTATTATTATTATTATTATTATTATTATTATTATGATTATTGTTATTATTGATTGTTGACATCATTATGTGAAAATTAATAATATGAATAGTAATATTATCACTTTACTTATTATTAAGTAGTATAATTAATATTATTAGTATTATTATTATTATTAGTATTATTACAAAGTATTAGTAACATTAGCAATATTATTATTAAGTAATATGAACATTATCATTATTATTACTTTTACCACTACTAATATTATCTTAGTATTATTAAAATACAGTCTTAATAAACAAATGATATGCATATATACAAAAATACATATTTAATACAAATAACATAACAAAATAAATATTTTATTTATTTAAAATATATAAACTGATTATATAATGAAAAAAAATACATAAATTATTGATATAAATATATATATTACTGATAATAATATATATATGATACAATTACGTGTATACGTGTTAACAAATATACAAATGATATAGGTTCGTGAATTCGAGGCCAAACCCTGCTTTGTTCAGTATTGTCATATGTATTTTTACTACAAAATACAGTATGGTGAGTTTCATTTGCTCCCTTTTAATTGCTTTTGCAATATATATTTTTGGGCTGAGAATACATGCGCTGCTTTTATAAATGTTTACAAAATAGACACAAGTACTTAAAAATACATTCTACGTTGAGTTGTACCACTGGCATACTTCCCTGTAGCTTGGTAACTACTATTTACATGGGTATTGTAAACGCGAATCCTGTTGATAGATCTATCTATCGGGCCTGACAACCCCAACCGGACTGGACGACCAGTATTCAATGGTTGCACAGTACTTCATTTCGTGACTACACTTGGTACGGTGTAGTGAGATTTCATAATAAAGGGAATATACGACGTTGATTAAATGTTAAGTATGGTTACCAAGTGCTCAACCACTTAGAATTTTTTTTATTAAATCGTTTGTGTATATGAAATCTTGTGGTCTATTAAGGTATAGAAATGACTGTTATGATAAACCTATGAACTCACCAACCTTTTGGTTGACACTTTTAAGCATGTTTATTCTCAGGTACGAATTAAGTCTTCCGCTGTGCATTTGCTCATTTTAAGGACATTACTTGGAGTTGATCATCGCAATGGGACCAAATGTTGAAGATTTCGTCCAGGTGGATAAGGACGGGTCTTTACAGGTGGTATCAGAGCGGTGGTCGTAGCGAACCAGGTCTTGCATTAGTGTGTCTAACTAGTAGTTGTTAGGATGCATTAATGAGTCTGGACTTCGACCGTGTCTACATGTCAAAAGTTTTGCTTATCATTTCTAGTCGGAAATCATCTGCTTATCATCCTTAGGAAATTACCTGCTTATCATTCATAAGTCTAGACACGTTTTACTGCATTTACTGCATTGATAGTGTATAGACGAATTCTTATCTTAGCATATCTGTTATTGCGAACTTTGACTGGTATCTTTTCAAAGATTCTCTGTAATTTACGGGATTTTGGTATTATATATACATATGTAAATTATGTATTGAAGAGTACCAAATCTAACTCCTATAATCTATTCCATACCAAAAATTCATTTTCCCCATTATACAAGATGGATTCCGCATCTAGTTCGAATTCTTCAGATTCCGACAGTTATGCCGATATGGATTTCCATTCGGGCTCCGAAAGCAGCGTCACTGGAATGGATCAACCAATTTCCCATCATCTATTCTGGATGAATTGGGGATGGGTTCGTAATATACTAAATCACTGGAGACAAGAAGAAGGTGATCCATTCCATCCACCAAATTGCCCTCTTGGCGATGAACCTGAAGCACTTACCGGCGAACCTATTCGAAACACCATTTTCTCTCTCATTTCTAGAGTATCTCGTCACGATTATATACTATCCCATATTACAAATCTTGTTCATTCGCTCGCTCCAACCGCCAATCATCTAACGAACTTCGCGCTCGCGTGACGGCTTTGGAGAACATGGTGCGAAGGTTGCAAACACCAGCAGCATAATCGGCACCACCATCAATAACATCAACAATACCATCATCACCACTAACAAACAACATCCGCATTACACGTCTCGACATCATAATCTGTCCCACAAACATCAACATCATATGCACCATAGCTACCAAGGAGTACCAACAATAATTAACGATGAAGTATTGATCCATAACTTCATTGATATTCTGCGAAGAATATGTGGTTTCAAAAAGTTTTAAAGATTTCTTATTCAAGCTCAAACCGAAAAGCAAATGAGATTAATATCATATTAACTCATTAAATTCATGATTTCATCTGAAGAAAATATATATGTATATATGTTTTCATAAAGATTGTAATTAAAAGTTCTTTTGTACAAACTGTTAATGCTGAAAATATTTTAACGGGTAGGTAATACCCGAGGAATATTTAGATTTCACACTAATAAGTTACACTGTACATTCTTCGAATCTGATTCAACAGTCATTTACTATCCTACTTACATTCACCGATATACGTATCCGTTCAACACAGAATAACCATCTCCATTCAAATTTCATATTTGGATTTTGACCTATCAGAATCCAACAAGTGGCATAATGAAGAAAACATTGGACAAAATAAAATTTGTTAGAAACAAACGGATTAACTAATTGAAATATTGTTAAGATTCCACGCTAACTATTCCTAGCTAACTATTCCCAGCTAACTGTTAATTTTGTATTACATTTTATTTATCGCAATTTAATTTATTGTCATTTAATTTATGTTATTTACTTTTACGCATTTTAACTCGGGACACATGTACACAATACGTCGGATTAATTCTGAGACAATACGTTGTACACGGGTCATGATATATATTTATTTATTTTACGCACTTTAAATAACGGGACACGTATACAAGGTTTCGACATATCATATTGACCCATCTATATATCTATCTTGGAACAACCATAGACACTCTATATGTGAATGTTGGAGTTAGCTATACAGGGTTGAGGTTGATTCCAAAATATATATATAGTTTGAGTTGTGATCAATACTGAGACCGGTACACGGGTCACGATACGTATTAATTAATTCAAATATTATATATTAAACTATATATGAACTATTGAACTATTGGACTCTTGGACTGCTAACTTTGGACAATTAAAATAAATTAAAATATTGATTATAACATATGAAACTAAACAATTCTGCAAGTTTGCCACTTGATTTCATCATAAACCTCAATTGTATCTTAACGATTACAATCCGCGTTCAAACCTTTCATGATTCCTGAAAATACTTCAATCGAGAGGTTGAACCAACCGCACTTCATCTACGGAAGAAAAGATTTATGCATATAGTTATGCACCTAAAAAACTCTTGAACCCAAAGTCATAGTTTAACACGTACCGCGTCGAATTCTTTATCATTTATTAGCAAAAACAACCTTATGATTCCTTTTCAAAGTAGCCAATTTTGTCACAGCTCCACCAAGTCAACATCAATTCATTAATCGGACTAGTCTTATTATAACCTCGATATATACGTTGCTCTTTCGTCATCATTACCGGAGAACCTTTTATATACCACCATATTACCATCAGCGTTTAATCATCTAAAAACACAATTATCCTGAAACTACCTCGGTTTGATAACCGATGACCCAGATCAGTTAACTTTGAAAATGCTGATGAAGCAGCATGTTGTAGATGATCTTAATGGCCAAAAGTTTGATGATAAAGAAAGGAGTGTTAGGAACGCTCGATAGAAAATTTAGTACCGAAAAGCGGATTATGTGAAACTATGAAGAAAGTCGTGGACAAATCACAAAGAATAAGTTTGCCTTCAAAGAATCCAAATGATTCTGTGCCTGCTGAAATCGTTAGCAAACATCTTATTTCTCATTCTAAACCTTCACAGACAAATCTTCTTCATCATCCATTGATATTAGAAATTCTAAGATATTCTCGTATGTTCTATTATAAATATCCTCCATATTTCTGGCGATATTTTCACAACTATTCTTATCTGAGATCATTTATCTCTCCGTAATATCTGCAACATAAAAGAAACTGTGTTAGTTTCTAAATTCTGAAACCTTTGAGTTTAAAATATGAATGTTTTGAAGTAGTGTTGGGAACTGAAGCATGAATTAGTATAATATAATGACACTTGATCAACGTCATTATATTACAGTAAGTCATGTTGAGTTTCTAATGGAATGTGATGATTCACAGTACCATCAGCATGTGCCATATTACACGACTCTTACATTCTATTCAAATTCTAAAAATATCAAGAAAATATTTCTTGATAATTCGGTCTGTTCCAAGATAATCTGGTAATTTGACAAATCAAAATCATGCCATTATCAATTCTTTCTGAAAGCATTGGCTATGTTCATTCCAAATTTCATACCTACTAATTCCAGACCATTGCTCGCTTGACTCGAAGACGGGAAGAGGAAACGAAAGAATAAAGCTCCAAAAATAGAAATTGGAGTATAAATCGCAGCAAATAGGAGAGAGCATTAACTATGGATGACAACGATTATAGAAAACAGAAGTAGGAACATCAAATTTTAAGGAAAGATATAAACCCAATAATAACCCCGAAACTACAAACCGTGCATATCAATACGTATTGCCACGTAAAGGCACGGGAAAATTAATAACACTATAATCCCAAGATAATAGTAAAAGTAAATAAGATCCTCCGGTGGTAGATGAAAGAGAAGGATGACAGATGTGAAAAATTAAGAATATATCAAGGATTAGAATGGGATGGAGCATATTGGCGAATGTCTTAAAGTAGGAATTAAGGAGAAAGAGTAGAAGAAGTTAGTTGTGAAAAATAAGGAAACGAAGAAGTGGATTTATAGTGAAGTATCCGACAGAGAAATCGAAATAGATTGCCGTATTAAATCAAAGAAGATCCTGATCGCCGAAGAACCAACTCTTATTACGTAAAATTTTCTTTAAATCCCTTAAATCCCGGAAATCAATAGTAACTACGTCATCAGTTGAAACATATATATATATTCACTCATTCCACTTTTGTGATAGCTTCACTCGTACGCTTCACATGATCGAATCGTTTTATCTATATCTCTCAATAATGATAAAACTCCATCATTACCTCATATTCGTCATGAAAACATTTTTATTGTTAGCCATGACGACCTCTATCAAATTTTGAGGACGAAATTTCTTTAACGGGTAGGTACTGTAATGACCCGGAAATTTCCGACCAAATTTAAACCATAATCTTTATATGTTTTCGACACGATACGCAAAATCTGTAATGTTGAGTTAAGAAAAGTTTGAAATCTGTATTTAGGTAATCAATTATCATTTGACCATGCCCGATGATTCACGAACCACTGTGTGTAAATAAATATGTAAATATGTATATATATATATATATATATATATATATATATATATATATATATGATATATACATAAATATAAATATAAATAAAAATGTATAGGTAATAGTTTGAGTTAATAGAATACACGTTAATTAATTAATTAAAAATGTAAAATAATAATTAAGTTACTATTGAAATGAATAATTATATATAAATACAATGTCTCTACATAATTAGTATTGTATGTAAATTATATTTAATGTATAAATATTAAATGTTCAGGATATATTATTATAAAGATGAAATATGAAAAAGTTATTATCTTTTTAGATATAGTAATATATCAACAGTATTATTATCACTCTCATTATTATAATATATTAATATTATTATTTGTATTACTAAATATTATTTTAATGAATAATATATATGTAGGAAAAATAGGATATGTAACTTATTATTATTATAATCATTATCACAAATATGTATTATCTGTGTTATTATTATAAGAATGATTAGAATTGATTAAGTTGTAAATTATTATTAATATTTAAAATTTATGATATCATTACTTGTATTATTATCATTATTACTTATATATTTATTAATTGATAATATTAATTATAAGTTGTAAATTTATAAATGCAGATACAAATATATATATATATATATATATACATATACATACACAAATTACAGCTAAACGTATATAAATACATATACAGGTATATATATGTGACTATACGGTATTATGTATATATATATATATATATATATATATATATATATATATATATATATATATATATATATATATATATATATATATAAGAAAATACGTATTCTGTTCCATATCACTCTCAATCTACAGATATATCTTTGTTTATGTCTTTAAATTAAAGAACAGATCGAATAAAATCCTTGATACAACAAAACCAGTAGAAAATCGTACGCCACCTGTATTTTTTTTATTTTTTTTTTCTTTTCTGTTCCTGATAATGATCTGTCGATCATGGATCTTTATTTAAACTCACAGATTCTAGTGTATTAGGATAACAGTTAATCTCATTTTCTATTAACAATTACAAATGCTCTTTACAGTCTTCAAATGGATCGGACTAAATCAGAAATATGAAAAATAACAGGCCACTGCCCTGTTCTTCGACATTTTTTTAAAATAGATGATTTTGTGATGAATTTTAAATTGTGTAAATGTAGTTAACTCAGAAAACTTTCGTTTAAACAATCTGGAAAATCTCAAGTCTCAAATTTATTTATCGAGTTCTAATTTTCGAAGTCAAACCCAATTTCTAAAAGTCAAACGATGGTGTTCTTGAAGAAATTCGGAATCAAGTTTATGTTTCTGTTTCAATTGAAGTTATAGATAGTTTCTAGGATTGATTTAAAACTTATTTCGTTCAGAAATCATGGCCTAAAACTTTTTAAAATTCGAATTCGATGGTGGAGTTTATTTTTTTTTTTTTTCCGGTTACAGCTTCTGCTGTTAACTCTATTTTTTTTTATATATCCTTTTCTGTTGATTTCAAATATCCCAACCATATATATATGTCCAAATCCTAAATGAAGATTATTAGTTAGTGTTATATTTATGGGGAATTTGATTCAGTCGATCCAACTTGGAAGGTGAAGAAGAAGAACATTTAAGTTTCGGGTTATAAATAAATAAAGTGGATTAAAAATAGAAAAGCATAAACGGAGCATTGGTCATGGGTGTTTGCGGGTTACCGAGAGGTCTCGGGTTCAATCCTGGGCAGGGACTTTATTTTTTTTAGAAAGCTTCTTGAGGTAGTATATTTTTTTTATTTCCCTTTATTATTATTATTATTATTATTAATATTATGATTATTGTTATTATTGATTGTTGACATCATTATGTGAAAATTAATAATATGAATAGTAATTTTATCACTTTACTTATTATTAAGTAGTATAATTAATATTATTAGTATTATTATTATTAGTATTATTACAAAGTATTAGTAACATTAGCAATATTATTATTAAGTAATATGAACATTATCATTATTATTACTTTTACCACTACTAATATTATCTTAGTATTATTAAAATACAGTCTTAATAAACAAATGATATGCATATATACAAAAATACATATTTAATACAAATAACAAAACAAAATAAATATTTTATTTATTTAAAATATATAAACTGATTATATAATGAAAAAAATACATAAATTATTGATATAAATATATATATATTACTGATAATAATATATATATGATACAATTACGTGTATACGTGTTAACAAATATACAAATGATATAGGTTCGTGAATTCGAGGCCAAACCCTGCTTTGTTCAGTATTGTCATATGTATTTTTACTACAAAATACAGTATGGTGAGTTTCATTTGTTCCCTTTTTAATTGCTTTTGCAATATATATTTTTGGGCTGAGAATACATGCGCTGCTTTTATAAATGTTTACGAAATAGACACAAGTACTTAAAAATACATTCTACGTTGAGTTGTACCACTGGCATACTTCCCTGTAGCTTGGTAACTACTATATTTACATGGGTATTGTAAACGCGAATCCTGTTGATAGATCTATCGGGCCTGACAACCCCAACCGGACTGGACGACCAGTATTCAACGGTTGCACAGTACTTCGTTTCGTTACTACACTTGGTACGGTGTAGTGAGATTTCATAATAAAGGGAATATGCGACGTTGATTAAATGTTAAGTATGGTTACCAAGTGCTCAACCACTTAGAATTTTTTTTTATTAAATCGTTTGTGTATATGAAATCTTATGGTCTATTAAGGTATAGAAATGATTGTTATGATAAACCTATGAACTCACTAACCTTTTGGTTGACACTTTTAAACATGTTTATTCTCAGGTACGAATTAAGTCTTCCGCTGTGCATTTGCTCATTTTAAGGACATTACTTGGAGTCGATCATCGCAATGGGACCAAATGTTGAAGACTTCGTCCAGGTGGATAAGGACGGGTCTTTACAAACTGTTCCTAGCTAACTGATTACATTTTATTTATCGCAGTTTATTTATCGCAATTTAATTATCGCAATTTTATTTATCGTCATTTAATTTCTGTTATTTACTTTACGCACTTTATTTATCGTCATTTAATTTCTGTTATTTATTTTACGCACTTTAAATATCAGGACACGTATACAAGGTTTTGACATATCATATCGACGCATCTATATATATTATTTGGAATAACCATAGACACTCTATATGCAGTAATGCTTGAGTAAGCTATACAGGGTTGAGGTTGATTCTAAAATAATATATATACTTTGAGTTGTGATCGAGTCTGAGACATGTATATTATGGGTCACGACACGTATTAATTAATTCAAATATTATATATTAAACTATATATGAATTATTGAATTACTAACTGTAGACTACCAACATTGGACAATTAAAATGAATTAAAATATTGATTATAACATATGAAACTAAAGATTTCTTCAAGTTTGTCACTTCATTTCATCTTAAACCTCATTTGTATCTTGACGATTACAATCTGCGTTCAAACCTTTCATGAATCTTGAAAACACCTCAATCGAAAGGATGAACCAACCGCACTTCATCTATGGAAGGAAAGATTTATGCATATAGTTATGCACATGAAAAACCCTTGGGAACTGAGTAAACGTTTAACATGTATCTGTACTAATTCCTTTAGTGTTATTATTACCGAAAATAACTTTGCAACTCCTGTTCGAGATAGCCAGTTTTGTCACAGCTCCAGGAAGTCAACTTCGACTTTTCGTTCGAGACAACCTTATTATAACCTTGATATATATGATTACCCTATTCATCATCGCTACCGGAGAACCATTTATATCTCACTACATTAGCAATAAACTTACCAGCAACTTCATTGATCTTTGACTTTCCGAAAAACCATTATATTCGTTCATTGAAACCTTATCATGTACTCATCAACACCTTGTAATAAGAACTGACATACCAATTACCGGGAATCAGTAATCAGTATTTTGAATCTCGTAGTGTTTTACATCAACAGTTATATGTGTACATATAACATTTATCTCCTTGAATTACGATCTTCAATTCTGAAATTTTGAAAAAGCACCCGGCCTACGAATCAATACATTGAACTTTGAAAAAAAAAAAGCTGAATGAAGCAGCAGAAACTGTAGACAATCGTAAATGACATTAATCGTCGGAAGTTTGATGATAAAGAATAGTATGTTGAAAAAGCTCAGAAAAGTTGGAACTGGAAAACGGATTGAGCTGACCATGAAGGAGACCAAGGACAAATACAAGGACCATACCCTATATTCAAAGAATCCAGGTAATTCTGGATCCGTTGAAATCTTTAGAGAATATCTTGCTCCCAAGTCATGTTAAAATCTTGCGAAAAAATTTTCTTCATCAACCTTCGAACTTGGAAATTCCAAAATATCATCATCAATATCTTCGATATTTCTGAGGATATTTTCATAAATATTCTCGTCCGAAATTATATACCTCTTCGTGCTTCTTGTGTTTCATTATATTGGAAACTTCTATAAAATCTAAGTTTAATTTATGAATAAATTCTGAAGAAATGTAAAGAAATTGATGCATGAATTAGTATAATATAATGACACTTGATCAACGTGATTATATTACAGTAAGTCATGCTGAATTTCTAATGGGACGTGATGATTCACAGATCATAACATCATCATATGCCATGTTACATAACTCTTTCATTCTGCTTAACTTCTGAACATATCAAGAAAATATATTCTTGATTGTTCTATTCTCAGTGATTCTGGTAATTTGATAAATCGAATCGTGAGATTTCGATCTTTTCTGCTTAGAACATTATGATCATTCGAAACTCCATACTTACGAATTCTGGACCGTTACTAACTTTACTAGAGGCCGAGAAGAGAATAAAAAGGCAAAGAGCTCCGAAACATAAGGGAAGATATAAAACTCAACAACAACACAGAAATCACAAACCGTGTACATTAGTACGAATAGAAATATAAAGACACGGGAGTATGATAAATACAATAACCCCAAGAGAGAAGTAGAAGTAAACAGATTCCTCCGGTTGTAGATGAAAAAAGAGTATGGTCGATATGAAAGTCAGGAATATATCCAGAATTAAAACTGGATGAAGCATATTGACTGATGATTTGAAAGTATGAATTAAAATATAGAAAATGGGAGTGGTGGGAAGTAATGAAACGGAAGAAGTTCATTTATAATGAAAATACCAAACAAAGTAATCGAGACAGATGACCGCATTTAATTATAGAGATCTTAATTTCCATAAATCCCGAAGAATCAGATCTTATAGATTTCCAAGATTTTCTTTTAAATCCCTTGAATTCCAGAATTCAAACGTAACTACATCAAAAGCTAAGGCAAATCTTTATTTTCTCATTTCACTCTTTTGTGATAATTTCATTCGTACGAATCACATAATCGAATCGGTTTATCTATATTAATCAATAATGATAAAACTATATTTATCAACTCATATTCGTCATGAAAACATTTTTATTGTTAGCCATGACGACCTCACTCAAATTTCGGGACGAAATTTTTTTAACGGGTAGGTACTGTGACGACCCGGATATTTTCGACCAAATTTAAACTTAATCTTTATATGATTTCGACACGATAAGAAAAGTCTGTTAGGTTGAGTCTCAAAAATTTTGAACTGTTTCATATATGCAATTACCCTTCGACTATTTTCGACGATTCACGAACCATTATTTATAAATAAATATGTACACACATATATATAAATAAATATAAATATATATAATATAAATATATGAAATTTGATACATGTAATTTGTAATATTAGAATTATTACTAGTATTATCATTAGATAATATTATTACCATTATCATTAAAAATCATTATTAATATTATAATTATCATTATTATTATTAATATAAAAATAACACAATTATCATTAATAATATTATTATTATTAACATTATTATTAATAATTATTATTATGGTTATTAATATTATTATTATTATTATTTTTGTATTATAATTAATATATTTATATTTATTACTCAGTAATAGTAATAAATCAGATAATTAAACGAATTCTGTTATCAATCATGATCAACTTTTTATTTTTATATTCCCTTTCAATTGATTCTTGTATGTGAGAGTTAAAGTGTCGGCAAGTAATAGATTATTACACCCGTGAGTATGAATTATGATTGGGAGCCACCGTTTGTGTTTGATTATCTAATTCTCTATATTCTATCTTACCTAATCTATATGTCTATGGAAGATATATACATATGCTTAAAGCAATTACACATACAACTCGATCATCTCACACTTTGTCTTCTCCATCGACTCCTTTGGACAACCACACCTCCATCACCCACCACCTTCATGAACCTCCTTCCTATAATATTGGTGTCGTGTTAGTGATGTATTCGTAAGATTGTACTTGGAGTTTGAAAAAGACCATCAAACCCACTTCAATCCACCATCTTTCTATTTATTGTTCGAACCACAACCCAACCCATTTACCATCGGTTACACACACCACCTTCATCCAAACTTTGAGGACAACATTTACCGAGAACTCCCATTTTAAAACACCTTCAACCATCATCAACAACTACTGCTGCAGCCACCATGGTAATGTTTCTATTCAGCTGTAAAACTACCTACCATCGTGATAACCGCCACCACCATCGAGCATGAACAAACCCGCCACCTTCACTATATTTTGTTTCTTTCTTCTTCTTTTAACACTGCCACCATACACCACTTTCATGACAACCCATCACCACCACCTTGTGAACACCACTCACTACCATCGTGATCTACCAACTAGCCACCACCTTGTAATAAAAAATTATCAAAACCCATCACTGTTTTCTTTTCTGTTTAGTCGTAAACACCACAACAATAACACTATTGCTGCGTCGTTTGTTTCTTTTCTATTTCTACTTCAGGTTCATCATCATCATTACTTATTGTTGCTTCCATGTTATTGTTTATTTGAAGAACTCCACAAAACCATTACACTGCAGCTAGTTTTTCTTTTCTGTCGAACCCCAACACAATCACCAAACAGCATTGTTGTTCGCCTGTTGATGTACAGTATCTTTTCTGTTTCTAATTGTTGTTCACAGAACCAAACAACAAACGTATGTGCTTCCTGCTATTTCTGTTTCTTTCGTGACAAAAACAACCATGAACCACCACCTAAAACTACATTAACCCGACACCACCCATTTCCTTCTACATCCATTATCTTTTGCTGTTGTATGAAGCTTGAAAACTGATAGTGTTCCAAATGAACATATATTTAGTAGCAATATCGTTCCAATATGTAAAGTTTTTAAATGTAATTTCCTTATTTTTAGTTGTAATAGTTAAATAAATAAGTGCGAAGACGAAAGACGCAAATCGCTCGAAAATGAAGATTTAAAGACAAAAACGAAGATTTGAAAGACCAAAACGTCCAAAAAGCTCAAAAGTACAAGATACAATCAAAAAGGTTCAAATTATTGATGAAGAACGTCTAAAAATGACAAGAGTACAAGTTACAAAACGCAAAGTACAAGATATTAAATTATACGAAAGGACGTTCGAAAATCCGGAACCGAGGCATGAACCAACTTTCAGCGCTCGACGCAACGGTGTAAAAATTACGAGTCAACTATGCACAAGAATAAAATATAATATTTAAATAATTCATAATAAGAATAATATTAAATAATAAAAAGTTGTTATTTGAGCATAGTTCAGGGGTCGTAAATGAAAATTTCAATTCTAATTTGCCTATAAAAAGGCAACGATGTATTACGATGAAGGGAGACTTCTTTTTTTTCGATCAATTTCTCTATCTTTTTCTTACTTTTCTATATCAAATATCAATATCTATATTTATAATTCTCTATCATAATGTTAATGTAATAAGATATAACAATAATCTTAATTTTAATTTTAAATTATGATAATAATAAGATTTATGATAGAGATCGTTTGAGTGTGTAAGTCGAAATTCTGTCCGTGTAACGCTACGCTATTTTTAATCATTGTAAGTTATGTTCAACCTTTTTAATTTAATGTCTCGTAGCTAAGTTATTATTATGCTTATTTGAGCCGAAGTAATCGTGATGTTGGGCTAAAATATTAAGACGGGGTTATTGAACTTTGTACCATAATTGGGGTTTGGGCAAAAGACCGACACTTGTGGAAATTGGACTATTGACTATTAATAGATGGGGGGTATTGTCTAATTGAGTGACAACTCATTGGAGTCTGTCGAACCTATCTTCAAATTAATTATCCTAATAATTAATAATGATTATGGTTGTCCTATTTAGTGATGTTCATATGGAATCTATTATAATCATTTAATTAATTATTCGGGTTGGGTAATTGATTATTCAAACTGATCAAGTGGGTAAATTAATATTCATATCTAATCAAAACAGGGGTAGATTACATACAGTGATAACTGGTGTAATTGTTGACAGAAGTGATAACTGCGTCACAGTTTAAATCCTTAATTAGTTGGAATATTTGACTTCGGGTATAAGGGTAATTTGACGAGGATACTCGCACTTTATATTTATGACCGATGGACTATTATGGACAAAAACCAGATAGACGTATCAAATAAACCAGGACAAAGGACAATTAACCCATGGTAATAAATTAAAATCAACACGTCAAACATCATGATTACGGAAGTTTAAATAAGCATAATTCTTTTATTATATTTCTCATCGTATCTTTATTTACTGTCATTTTATTACTCGCAATTTTATTTTCTGTCATTTTATTTATCGCAATTTATTTTACGCACTTTAATTTTTGTCATTTATTTTTACGCTTAAAATCGACAAACCGGTTATTAAACGGTAAAACCCCCCATTTTATAATAATACTACTACTTATTTATATATATATTTTTACAAATAAACTTAATAATATAACGTTAACTTCACCAGCTCCCTGTGGAACGAACCGGACTTACTAAAAACTACACTACTCTACGATTAGGTACACTGCCTATAGTGTTGTAGCAAGGTTTAGGTATATCCCATCCGTAAATTAATAAAACTTGTGTCATATTTTGTAGTATTTTGTATTAAAAATAATACTATTTCGTACCCTCACGCTACATCATCAAGTTTTTGGCGCCGCTGCCGGGGAGCGCTAAAACGCTATATTTTTAATTATAATAATATTGAAATAAAATATAATAATATAATAATATTGAAATAGAATATAATAATATAATAATATTGAAATAGAATATAATAATATAATAATATTTAAGAATCAAAAATTTATACGTAAATTTTAAAAAAAGTCGTATTTATTAAATACTTCAGGGGTATATTATGTAACTTATAATTAATAATTGCTATCATGTCGCTTTCATGTGAATAGTAAATTAATTAATTTATTTTCATTTACTATTCATGAATAGTAAATGAATTAAAAAAAAAAAAAGTTTTGAAAAAAAAAAATTATTAATTTGTAAAAAAAAAATCGTTCTTTTTAAAAAAAAAAAAAATTGTTTTTTTTAAAAAAAAAAAAAAAAAAAATTTGTGTAAAAAAAAAAATCGTTTTTTTTTAAAAGAAAAAAAAAATTCGTTTTAAAAAAAAATTTGTAAAAAAAAAAATCGTTTTTTTTAAAAAATTTAAAAAAAAAAACGAAAAAAAAAAAAAAAAAAAAAAAAAAAACCAAAACGTAAAAAAAAAAAACGTAAAAAAAAAAAAAAAAAAGAAAACGTAAAAAAAAAAAAATTATAAAAAAATATATTTTTAAAATTTTGTCTATAAAAAAAAATGTTTTTTTTTAGTTTTATTACCTTTAGATTTTTAGACTATAGTCGCAACTTTTAGTATTAAGTTTAGTTTTGCCATAGTTATTTTTATACTTTTAGATTTTTAGGCTTTGCCGTAAAATCCCTTAAGTGCTTTTTCTTTAGACTAAGATTTAGGTGCCTTAAAATTTTGCGACGCCGTGTTAAAATTTTAGTATCCTTTTAAGTAATTCCCGTTTTTCGTTTAGAATCCCTTTTTAATTTTAGACGCGCTACAATTTTCTTATTTTTCGACCTTTTATTTTTTTCAACCATTTTTTTTTTTTTCAATTTTTTTTTTCCGACGCACTCTTTTTCTCTCTTATTTCTCGCTATTCTAGTTTTAGGACATAGATTTTTATTCTACTTCTTATCTAAATTTCTTAAAATTACGAAAATTTATTTTAAGTGGTTAAATTGATAGACATCAAAATTTTCTGGTTCGTAGTAATAGTTGGATTTGTACGTGGACCGGGTTATTGGAGCCAAACAGTCCTCAATTATATTGAGACCAAACGAATCCTGCCCCTCTGCTGCATCTTTTGGCTATTCGAAACGTGGGCAAAATCAGAAAAGTCTATTGATTGGATAACTTATTATAATTTTTCTTTCCTTTTAAAAACTAATAGGATATTCAGTGAATGCACCGAGCAAGACGTTCACCACCTTTTGTACGTTCACCACCTGTAACTAGATCAAGACATTTAACAAATATAACCGCCGTTGATTTCTCTTTAGAATCGTCATCCAGTAGACCAAGTACTTTAGTTCAAATTTCCGATAATCCATTTTTTGAACCCGACTTCACAATTAAGAACCCGGAGCATATTCAAGGACAATTCCAAGATCCTGAACCACTAATTATTCCTCCTGAGCCACAAACCATTAAATCAGAATCCTCTAGTGATTCGGATACAACACTTCCTATCATGGAAAATCTAGAACCTCTAAGTATGGAAGATCGAATGAGAGCTACACGCACGGGCCAAGGTCACGCCATTATTAAGCCAAATGTTAATGCGCCAGATTATGAAATCAAAGGACAAATCCTACACATGGTGACTAACCAATGCCAATTCAGTGGTGCACCGAATGAAGATCCTAACGAACACCTTCGTACGTTTAAAAGAATTTGTACACTATTCAAAATCCGAGAAGTGGAAGACGAACAAATCTATCTCATGTTATTTCCCTGGACTTTAAAGGAAGAAGCCAAAGATTGGTTAGAATCGTTACCTGAAGGGGCGATTGACACATGGGATGTTTTAGTTGAGAAATTTCTTAAAAGATTCTTTCCGGCATCTAAAGCCGTGAGACTTCAAGGAGAAATTGTTACGTTCACACAAAAGTCAAATGAAACTCTATATGAGGCGTGGACAAGATTTGGAAAGTTGTTGAGAGGATGTCCTCAACACGGTTTAGACACTTATCAAATAGTACAAATATTCTATCAAGGTGTCAACGTTGCTACACGAAAAGACATCGACATAACAGCTGGTGGATCCATTATGAAGAAAACCGCAACTGAAGCTTACAAAATTATTGATAACACAGCCTCCCACTCGCATGAGTGGCACCAAGAAAAAGATATCTTTCGATCATCTAAAGCGGCTAGAGCCGATTCTAGCCATGACTTTGATTCCGTTTCCGCAAAAATAGATGCTTTCGAAAGACGAATGGAAAAGATGAATAAAGATATTCACGCAATACGAATCAGTTGTGAGCAATGCGGTGGACCACACTTATTGAAAGATTGTAATGTTGAACCAACGATGGAACAACGAGAGAATGTTTCTTATATGAACCAAAGGCCGGGAAATGATTATCAAAATAATTATCAACCGCCAAGGCCGAACTTCAATCGAAATCAATACATTCTTTACAATCCAAAAGGACCCGAAAATAACTTGTACAACCAACAAGGTCCGAATAACCAACCAACTCAAAACAACACTTTCAATCAACAAAGACCTAGCTTGTATAAACCACCACAACAACTCGAAGAGAAAAAGTCAAATCTAGAAGAAATGATAGCAAAGCTAGTTGAATCTCAAACACAATTTATTACATCTCAAACCCAAACGAATGAGAGGTTTGATCAGTCACTTAGAACTCAACAAGCTTCCATTTTGAATCTAGAAAAACAAGTAGGTACTGTTGTTAGATTAATAAGTGAAAGAGAACAAGGAAAGCTACCGAGTGATACTGAAGTAAATCCTCGGAATGAGAATGTTAACATGGTTTCAACGAATTCTGAAAAACCAGCTCCAGAAGATGGGAAGGTTTTAGATGTGAGTAACAATGAAAAAGTTACACCACCACCACCACCCGAGTATGTAAAGCCAGTGGTGGCACCATACAAACCACCCATCCCGTTTCCAAGAAAAGGAGTTGAGTATGAGCAAGTGATAGGTAATAAAGATTGTGATACCTCTGGAAAGAAGAAGAAGAAAAAGAATAAGAAAGTGCAAGAAACAAAAGCCGTAAAAGTAAACCCGGTGAAGACAGTTCCACCAAAACCTCCTCCTAGGATAGGTGATCCGGGTGAATTTATTGTTCCTTGTCTACTTAGTGATTGTGTCATGTATGATGCACTAGCAGATTTAGGTGCAAGTGTGAGTGTTATGCCTCTTTCCTTATATAAGAGATTAAGTGTAGGTGAGTTAACTCCAACGGATATGAGTGTTCGACTCTTTGATCAAACCATTAAGCACCCAGTTGGAATTGCTGACAACCTACCCATTCAAGTAGGCAATTTAACGTTTCTAGTCGAATTCATTGTCATAGACATAGAAGAAGACCCAAACATTCCTCTAATTTTAGGTCGACCATTCTTAGCGTCCACCAGAGCGTTCTTTGATGTAGGAAACGGTAGAATGACACTTAAGAGTGGTGACAAATCGATCACCTTTATGATTCAAAAGTCTAAATCTCCACCAACCAAAACCGTTGAACCAACAAAAACGATTGGTAATAACCATGTTGTTTTACCAACTCCAACGGCAGTGCTTAACAATAATAAAACGCCTAAGTGTGGGGAAAATGAAGTAACACCTAATGATGACATGATAACAAAGAACCCCGTTGTTGATACGAAATTAAATGATCCTGTTATTAATAGTTCAATGAAAAAACTTATTAAACGGATTCGCGATGCTAGAACCAAGGGGAACTTTAAGTTATGTAACCGATTAGTATCCAATCTGTCACCTAAAGAAAAGGAGAAACTAGTTGAAATTGTGGATATTACACAGGAATCCGACCAATGGCTTAAAGAAAAAGTCACGGATATGCAAGTTGATTATGGACCAAGAGAAATTGACGATGAAGTTAATCACAATTTTGACACCACAGCTACCTAAGTGTGGGGAGATTCAAGTGTTCTAAAAAGAAAATGATGTCTAGAGTTAGTTGTTCTGTTCTCGTGTAGTTCCGAGAATGGAATCCGATTGGTCTTTTCCGCTAGCAGACACTAAAGAACTAGTTTCCTCCCTCCATTCTGAATTTTTTTTTATTTTGTAGGTTTTATATAAAAATTAATATGCTTTTTAAATTTAAGTTTTGTGTGATTTTAAAAACAAAATTTACTTTATTTCATTAAGTTAAAAAAAAAATTGATTTCTAAAATTCGTCGTGAGTTGAAGACTAGGTCATAGAGCCGAAATTGCTTTACCCGAGGGCGGGGCGACAAATTTTGTTATCATTATTTTTAATTTTATTGATTTAAAGTATGCCAAAAATATTATACTTTATAAATTTTTGAAAAGTGGGGTTATAAACCAAACTTCAAAAATATATATATATATATATATATATATATATATATATATATGTTTGTATTTTATCTTATGTACAAAACAGGGTAGAACAACGCACTTTCAAAGACTAACATTAAGTTCAGCAATAGCTACTGATTTTGACGACAAGAAGCAAAATATCAAATGTGATGTAAAATAATATGCTTACAAACTGGGTATTTTTAATCACTTTTCTACACTAATCACCCTCATGAATTTATAATTATAGTCTGATTTCATGCAAATGAGGGCATTGCATGATCTCAAGTGTGGGGAAGGGTTATAAATTCTCTCGGGTTTGCACTTAGTTTATTTGCCAAATTTTGTGAAAATTTGAAAAATTTTCAACTAAATGAATTTAAAATCATGTTTATACATATTTATGAACGGTGAAAACTAGGTGATAATACCGAAATTATCGTTACCTCGAAAAGGACATAAATTGAGAAACACCCTAAAACGCTTGAATTCATTTAAAATGAAATAAAAGAAAATAAAAAGGCAAAGAAAGAAACTAAGTGTGGGAAGAATGTACCAAGTTATTCAATTTAAAACATATATCACATATTTTTGTACAAGATTATTGCAGGTACTTTTGCTTTGGACGATACTAATCAGTTTTACCCGGTTTACTGTAATACATTTGAAAGAAAGATGGATCTACACGATGAATCAATTCCATCATTAAAAGGAAGTAAAGTCTTCCGAAAAAGACACGCGCTTCTTGATTTAGGTCATGAAGTTGTCGTCCAGACCAGCTGTAGGTTGACGAAAAACCTAGAAAAGTCATCACTAAAATCAGCAGGAAATCCACGGACCTCAGCATCAAACAGGGTCGCCAAGTGGTCAGACTTATCCTAACCATGAGAGGGTCTGTCTTGTAAAATGGGGAGGGCACCGTGCAAATTAGCTTGATAAGACTAATGAATCAGATCCCCAGAAAGGATAATCTCCTTAAAGATTAAAAATCAGCTTTTAAGACTGATATTACTCAATCCTAGAGATTGACCTTAAAGATTGAGAATTCAAACTCATGGAATTCGATGATATCTAAACTCGAGCTTGAACGAGAAAATATTTTGATCAAAAATACAAACCGATTTGTTTTCTGAAAACCATTTTCAATGCGTTCATTACCATTGAACGTAAAATCCTAAGAAATTCACCTGGAATTCATTAGGTCACCTGAACCAAATCGGGTGTCAACCGTAAGAACGGTGGTTGCATAGCATGGTCGGAGACAGGACCTTGTGCCAGACCGAAAAATCATAGGATGATCTTTACTATCGCTCCTACCAAGGATAGTTCTAGCATCTGACACGTTAAAAGACCATAATCATCTGCATGTCACGGGACATTGCCTTAACAGTTTCTTGTTCATCGCTTTCCTTTACAACCGGACGGTAGTTTACCGAAAGGTAATATACGGAACAAGTAAACTGGATGTGTGCTTTCCGATACCGGGATAGCAGTGGATTACACGAGCCTAAAATTTTTAGCCAAAATAATGATCCACAAATATATTTTGCAACACCAATGATGGATCAAATCAGAAAACTTGTCTAGGGTAAAATCTAGCTTGAATTTTCAAAAGATTAAATGTTTTCATAAAGATCCAATTTCCTTAAAGGATCTAAATTTTTATAGTCATGTGGGACTGTAAACCGCCTTTCAAATGTGCACTTTGCTTTGGAAACCGAAAGTAAATCGGCTATTTGATTGCAAGTGTCGTTGACCTAAACCCAAGGCAACTGTGGATGACACACCCCCTTTAACCATCATTACTGTCATTGTTTATACCGCTATATCAAAATCACTGATGTACAAAATGTGATGAATAAAAAAGTGATTCATGTATGTTTTTATTTCAAGTTCTGTATTGCTTGAGGACAAGCAACGCTCAAGTGTGGGGATATTTGATAGTGTTCCAAATGAACATATATTTAGTAGCAATATCGTTCCAATATGTAAAGTTTTTAAATGTAATTTCCTTATTTTTAGTTGTAATAGTTAAATAAATAAGTGCGAAGACGAAAGACGCAAATCGCTCGAAAATGAAGATTTAAAGACAAAAACGAAGATTTGAAAGACCAAAACGTCCAAAAAGCTCAAAAGTACAAGATACAATCAAAAAGGTTCAAATTATTGATGAAGAACGTCTAAAAATGACAAGAGTACAAGTTACAAAACGCAAAGTACAAGATATTAAATTATACGAAAGGACGTTCGAAAATCCGGAACCGAGGCATGAACCAACTTTCAGCGCTCGACGCAACGGTGTAAAAATTACGAGTCAACTATGCACAAGAATAAAATATAATATTTAAATAATTCATAATAAGAATAATATTAAATAATAAAAAGTTGTTATTTGAGCATAGTTCAGGGGTCGTAAATGAAAATTTCAATTCTAATTTGCCTATAAAAAGGCAACGATGTATTACGATGAAGGGAGACTTCTTTTTTTTCGATCAATTTCTCTATCTTTTTCTTACTTTTCTATATCAAATATCAATATCTATATTTATAATTCTCTATCATAATGTTAATGTAATAAGATATAACAATAATCTTAATTTTAATTTTAAATTATGATAATAATAAGATTTATGATAGAGATCGTTTGAGTGTGTAAGTCGAAATTCTGTCCGTGTAACGCTACGCTATTTTTAATCATTGTAAGTTATGTTCAACCTTTTTAATTTAATGTCTCGTAGCTAAGTTATTATTATGCTTATTTGAGCCGAAGTAATCGTGATGTTGGGCTAAAATATTAAGACGGGGTTATTGAACTTTGTACCATAATTGGGGTTTGGGCAAAAGACCGACACTTGTGGAAATTGGACTATTGACTATTAATAGATGGGGGGTATTGTCTAATTGAGTGACAACTCATTGGAGTCTGTCGAACCTATCTTCAAATTAATTATCCTAATAATTAATAATGATTATGGTTGTCCTATTTAGTGATGTTCATATGGAATCTATTATAATCATTTAATTAATTATTCGGGTTGGGTAATTGATTATTCAAACTGATCAAGTGGGTAAATTAATATTCATATCTAATCAAAACAGGGGTAGATTACATACAGTGATAACTGGTGTAATTGTTGACAGAAGTGATAACTGCGTCACAGTTTAAATCCTTAATTAGTTGGAATATTTGACTTCGGGTATAAGGGTAATTTGACGAGGATACTCGCACTTTATATTTATGACCGATGGACTATTATGGACAAAAACCAGATAGACGTATCAAATAAACCAGGACAAAGGACAATTAACCCATGGTAATAAATTAAAATCAACACGTCAAACATCATGATTACGGAAGTTTAAATAAGCATAATTCTTTTATTATATTTCTCATCGTATCTTTATTTACTGTCATTTTATTACTCGCAATTTTATTTTCTGTCATTTTATTTATCGCAATTTATTTTACGCACTTTAATTTTTGTCATTTATTTTTACGCTTAAAATCGACAAACCGGTCATTAAACGGTAAAACCCCCCATTTTATAATAATACTACTACTTATTTATATATATATTTTTACAAATAAACTTAATAATATAACGTTAACTTCACCAGCTCCCTGTGGAACGAACCGGACTTACTAAAAACTACACTACTCTACGATTAGGTACACTGCCTATAGTGTTGTAGCAAGGTTTAGGTATATCCCATCCGTAAATTAATAAAACTTGTGTCATATTTTGTAGTATTTTGTATTAAAAATAATACTATTTCGTACCCTCACGCTACATCATCAAAAACGTCACCCATTTTTTTTTTCACGAGCTACTGCAGCTGTTTTCTGAGGTAATTAAACCATAGCAAAACAACCACCATCACTTCACCACCTCAATGACAATCCTCACCACTATTATTACTAAACTGCACGCTATTAATCACAATTAAGATTTTTCATGGCGGATAAAAGGAAGATGGCAATTGGAGAAAATGATTAACATTGATAAAGGAATGAAAAGATGATTACTAGTGCGTATTTGTTTTCTTCTTTCCTTATGGCCGACACCTTTCAAGTATAGCCCACTTCCTTTAATAAAGTGATTACATGATGGCAAGATGACATATAAAGATGATTTGATGATGGTACATTAACGTGTATGAGGATGGGGTAATAATAATAAATAACCGTTGATACCTAGTTCCTGTTTAATATTATTCACGATGACAAAAATTTCTCAACAGCTAGTCGATTTTATTTTTGGATTAATATAATTGGGCTGTTAATAAGGTGTTATATAGGCTGAGATGTTTTGGTTTCCTAATTTAGCCGAAACCCAATTTTAATTAAGATGTTACAGCGAGTTAGCGAGATGAACGGAAAAGATAATGATTAGTGAGGTCGAATGATGATGATTACAGATGATATAATGATGAATAGATTAAGATGATGATGAGTATGATGATGCTATGATCATGATGAAATGATATGAAGAATGAGAAACATGTAGCGACCCCGACAAATCGTCAAGTGACGGCGTCGTCTACGTATGGTCCCATTACATGGTTATAAGTATTTATAACAAAGTTTGACCGAAAATATGTCGCATACAATTCATAAAGGATGTTCCAATGTTTACAAAAGTAATTCCCAAGACAAGTACATAACAAAAGTTATTATTCATATGAAACACGCGCGACATAGTTTAAAAATAGCCAAAAAGACGCTCCACGTATGCAAGTATACTCGACATCCAATGCAAGTATCAAAAAGTATGGGCGGAAGCATGTATCACTTAAGTTCAAGGACCTGAGAAAAACATAGAGAATCTGTCAACGAAAACGTTGGTGAAATCATAGGTTTAAATAAGTAAATGAGTAATAGTAAGTTGAACCACAAGATTTGCAACATCGATAAAGCCATAGTACATTCTAAAAGTTAATATTCACGAGCACCCAATTATCAAAGCTTAACGTTCCGTCCGTTGAATACCCCATCAATTAGTGCTAGAACAACACTGTTCCCGAAAATATATTTCATTCGTAAACGGTAGCGAACCGTTTGAATGAGGGTTTGTCAAACCCATATGGCCATATAACATAAGTTCTCGCTTACACCATCTGATGTAACTAATGATAATCGGATTGAGGATTTTCGTTCTAAACTCGTATGTAGAATGTTTGTTTTCCCGTTCTTGTGTTCACTTAGTTCAAAAGAATCGTTTATGTTTTCTCATCCCAAAAGTAAGTTTAAAAGAGTAAAAGTGGGACTATGATCTCACCTTGTATGCACGAACCAAAAAGTACTTCGACAAGTCACGTGTGCAAAGAACAATGCTAGTCTTGACCTAAACAAATAGGTTGTATCAATAACGATAGTCACGAAGGGTCAAAGATGTTCAATTAGTCCTATGGCTCAATACGACTCGATTAATATAGCATGTGAAGCAAATTGTCAAGTTTCATGCAAGGTACAAGTATAAAAGCATGTTAGGAAGATTGCATAATTAATTGGTTAAGTTTGACAAAAAGTCAAACTTGGTCGGGTCAAAGTCAACGAAAAAGTCAACATGTTCGGGTCGGGTCCCGGACAAATTTTCCATGCTAATTATTCATATACAAGTATATTAAAACAAGTTTCATGTGAATCGGAGGTCGGTAGCTAGTCAAACATTTCACGTTAAAAGGGACATGGAGGTCAGAATCTGTCCAGGCCATTCGGCGCGCCGCGCGGGGTAGGGGCGCGCCGCGCCACCATCTGTGCAGGTCTGTTTCTGTTTTTCCCAAGTATGCACGAGCCAAAACCTTTTCCAACCCAACTCTTGACCCGCAAACACTTATAATGCCTATTATATATCGTTGGAAAGGTAATTTGACGAGGAATACAACTAAGCACATTTCATCAATCAAACTTCCACTTACAACAACCAAAAACCGTAATTAAACATTCATAATCAAAGTTTAAGTTCCAAAAACGCATTTTATGATTCGGGCAACCAATTTACATGTATGTTATGCCGTTTCGAAGGTAATCAAACACACATTGCAACAAAACACTTAACAACAATATCTCATAGCATTTGACGCATCAAAAGTTCATGTAAAGCTCATCAAACCCTAATCCAAAATCACAAATTCAACAATCTTGCATATGAAACTAATCCATGTCAACCTACATACCAATTTGAAGCTAGTGATGTTAGGAACACAATTAAAACATGAACTTTCATCATTCAACAACATATGAACACCTAAAACTCAAGATTAAGCAAGTATTCTTTCAATATGAACTAGTTACATCAAAATATCAAAAACGAGCATACAAATCACATAAACAAACTAGACTCGAGCCATAGACACTAGTTAACAACCTTATAACTTAAAAATCTCAAGAACACAAGAATTAGTGATTTTAGAAAGTTACCCAAAATTGATGAAATCGGTATGGAAACGAAGAGGAGATCACGAGGAGTTCAAATATGCAATTTGTTTTGATCGAATCCTTCTTGAACGAATTTGGATGATGATTGAAGGTTTGAGGGTTTTGAGAGAAAAAGGTGAAGTATTATTTGGGAGGTGATGAAATGAATGGAGAGGAAAGAGTTGACTAGTTGACCTAGTCATCTCTTTCTCCATTTGGCAACTTTAGTCCCTCAACTTAGGAAACGGGTACGGGAATTACCTAAACGAGATAATTCAAACGCGTATTAACGAGATGTGTTATAAACATATAACGGAACTTAAATAGTTAAACGGAAAAGTAAATGGAAAAAGGCGGGATGTTACATTACCTACACCTTAAAAGAAATTTCGTCCCGAAATTTAAGTAGGCGTAGTAGTCGTTGTTTCTTCCTCGAGATCTTGCGTTTCCGAATTCACGAATAGATGAGGATACTTCCTTTGCATTTGATCTTGTCTTTCCCAAGTAAACTCGGGTCCTCTTTTGGCATTCCAACGAACCTTGACAATCGGGATTCGGCTTTGTTTCAATGTCTTGACGGAGGTGTCCACAATTTCAACCGGTTCCTCCACAAAATGAAGTTTGTCATCAATAGTAAGTTCTTCGAGAGGGATGACGATATCGGGTTCGGAAAGACACTTTTTCAAGTTAGATACATGGAAGGTAGGATGAACGGAGTTCAATTGAGGCGGAAGATCTAAACGATAAGCAACGGTCCCAATACGCTCCAAGATTTCGAAAGGACCAATATACCGCGGATTTAGCTTCCCGCGTTTCCCAAAACGGACTACACCTTTCCAAGGCGCGACTTTTAACATTACTCGGTCACCGACTTGAAATTCAAGATCGTTGCGTCGTTTGTCGGTATAGCTCTTTTGACAACTTCGGGCCGTCCTAAGCCTATCTCGGATTTGAACGATTTTCTCGGTGGTTTCGTGAATGAGTTCGGGTCCGGTGATTTGCACGTCGCCTACCTCGGCCCAACAAAGAGGTGAACGACATTTGCGGCCATATAGCGCTTCAAAAGGTGCGGCTTTAATACTCGCGTGATAACTATTGTTGTAAGAGAACTCGGCGAGAGGTAAGTGCTTGTCCCAAGCTTTTCCGAAATCAACCACGCAAGCTCGTAACATGTCTTCTAAGGTTTGAATTGTACGTTCGCTTTGTCCATCGGTTTGAGGATGATATGCGGTGCTCATGTCTAAACGCGTTCCCAACGCTTCTTGCAATGTACGCCAAAATCTAGAAACGAAGCGGTCATCTCGGTCGGAGATAATCGATAAAGGTACACCGTGTCGGGCTACGATCTCCTTAATGTAAAGTTGTGCAAGTTTCTCCATTTTGTCCGTTTCTTTCATGGCAAGGAAGTGTGCGGATTTGGTGAGACGGTCAACAATAACCCAAATGGTATCATAACCGCCCGTCGTTTTTGGTAGCTTGGTGATAAAATCCATCGTTATCCTTTCCCACTTCCATTGCGGGATCTCGGGTTGTTGAAGTAGTCCGGACGGTCTTTGGTGTTCGGCTTTGACTTTGGAACATGTCAAACACTTGGAAACATAAGTAGCTACGTCCCTTTTGATGTTCGGCCACCAATATAGTTGTTTAAGGTCGTGGTACATCTTATTGGCACCGGGGTGAATCGAGTATCGTGACTTATGGGCTTCATCTAAAATAAGGCTTCGTAGGTCCCCATAACTAGGCACCCAAATCCTTCCGGCGTAATATCGGAGTCCGGTCTCCCTAATTTCGAATCGAGAGACGAGAATGTTCAAGAGCTCGTGTGAAAGGTTTTCATCCTTGAGAGCCTCATCTTGGGCTACCCGAATTTGGCTATTAAGGTTTGTGTGGATGGTGATGTTTAAGGCTCGGACACGAAGAGGCACTGCTCTTTCTTTTCGACTCAAAGCATCGGCTACTACATTTGCCTTCCCGGGATGGTAACGAAGCTCGCAATCGTAATCGTTTAAGGTTTCAATCCACCTTCGTTGTCTCATGTTTAGTTGCTTTTGATCGAAAATGTGTTGGAGGCTTTTGTGGTCGGTAAAGATAGTACTCTTGGTTCCATAAAGATAGTGTCTCCACATTTTAAGTGCAAAGACAACGGCTCCGAGTTCGAGATCATGTGTCGTATAGTTTCGTTCATGAATTTTGAGTTGTCGAGAAGCATAAGCAATGACTTTCGTTCGTTGCATCAATACACACCCAAAACCATGTTTCGAGGCATCACAATATACAACAAAGTCATCATTGCCTTCGGGGAGTGACAAGATAGGAGCGGTGGTTAGCTTCGTTTTCAAGATTTGGAATGCGGATTCATGTTCGGTCGCCCAAATGAATTTCCTTCCCTTGTGAGTCAATGCGGTTAGAGGACGTGCAACCAAAGAGAAATTTTCGATGAATCTACGATAGTACCCGGCGAGACCCAAAAATTGACGAATGTGAGTAGGAGTAGTAGGAGTCTCCCATTTGCTAATGGCTTCGATTTTCGTTGGATCGACTTTAATACCTTGGTCACTTACAACATGACCAAGAAATTGAACTTCCTTTAACCAAAATTCACACTTGGAGAATTTGGCATAGAGTTGTTCTTGTCTTAAAAGTTCAAGCACAAGTCGGAGATGTTGTTCGTGCTCTTCTTCATTTTTAGAATAGATCAATATGTCATCAATGAACACAATTACGAATTTATCGAGATACGGTTTGCACACGCGGTTCATAAGATCCATGAACACCGCCGGTGCGTTAGTGAGACCAAATGGCATGACAAGGAATTCATAACTACCATAACGAGTTCGGAAAGCGGTTTTGGAGACATCTTCCCCCTTAACCCTCAATTGATGATAACCCGAGCGGAGATCGATTTTCGAATATACACAAGACCCTTGTAGTTGATCAAAGAGGTCATCGATGCGAGGAAGAGGATATCGGTTCTTAACCGTCAATTTATTTAGTTCACGATAATCAATGCACATTCATAGGGATCCGTCTTTCTTTCTAACAAACAAAATCGGAGCGCCCCAAGGTGAATGGCTAGGTTGGATGAAACCACGATCAAGTAGTTCTTGGATTTGACTTTGCAATTCTTGCATTTCAGATGGAGCGAGTCTATATGGTGCACGCGCTACGGGTGCGGCTCCCGGAATAAGATCGATTTGGAATTCAACCGGTCGATGAGGCGGAAGACCCGGCAATTCGTCGGGAAATACATCGGAATAGTCACTAACAATTGGTACATCATCGATGTGCTTCTCATCGGACTCGACTTTCTTAACGTGAGCAAGGATCGCAAAACAACCCTTACGGAGTAGTTTTCTAATTTTAATACTCGAAACGAGGTTGAGTCCGGTGCAACTCTTATCGCCATAGACAATCAAAGGTTCACCATTCTCGATAGGAATTCGGATTGCGTTAAGATCACAAAGAATGTGAGATTTCGTTTTGACTAACCAATTCATACCGATTATTACATCAAAGCTTCCTAGTTCCATGGGTATCAAGTCAATTTCAAATTCCTTACCCAAAATTTTCAAAGTACACCCCCGGTAGTATGTGTCGGCACTTAAGAGTTTTCCGTTGGCCACTTCGATGGAATAAGTTGTATCTAAAGGGTGTGGTGGAGTGCAAAGGGTAGGAGCTAAAGTCTTGGACACAAAACATTTATCGACACCCGAATCGAATAAGCAAGTAACATAAAAGTTGTTGAGAAGAAACGTACCCGTGACTAGTTCGTTGTCATCTCGGGCTTCCTCGGTGTTGATGTTAAAGGCTCGGCCTCGGTTGTTGGGGTTGGTTTTCTTTTTCGGGCATTCGTTCTTATAATGGCCCGTTTGGCCACATTCGTAACAAGTGACCGTTTTTGGAGGATTGGGCCCCTTTCGAGCGACGGGGGCGGTGCTTGTGCAATTGTTGGCCCTATGACCAACTCCTTGGCAACGGTGACAAATTAGCTTGTTACATTCGCCGTAATGATGTTTGTGGCACTTGTTGCACAAAGGTAAGTTTCCGACATAACCCTTCTTGCCGTCGTTGTTGAAGGGCTTTTTGGTGAAGGTGTTGTTGTTGTAGTTAGTTGATGGAGTGGCTTCCCATTTCCTTTTGTTGCCACCCGACTTGTCCTCAGCCTTAGGAGCCGGCACTACTATTTCGTCAACCGTTTCGATTAATTGACGAGCCATGTTCATAGCGGCTTGATGAGTAGCGGGTTTGGATGACATCACCCCTTGTTTGATGCTTTTTGGAAGACCGAGCATGTAGAGCTCAATCCTTTGGGATTCGGGGTTAACAAGATTAGGACACATCAAGGATAGTTCGGCGAAGCGTTGATTATAAGCCTTAAGATCGTTTCCGACCGCTTTCAAAGCTCTTAGTTCTTCCTCGAGCTTTCGGGTTTCTTCGCGCGGAAAGTATTCGACAATCATCTTTTCCTTCAAATCGGACCAAGAGAGGGCATGAGCTTCATCGGTACCCACCGATTGAACATAGGTGTTCCACCAAGTGAGAGCAACACCGGAGAACGTGTGGGTGGAGTATTTAACCTTGTCTTGATCCCGACAACCGCTTATGCTAAAGACGGCCTCGGTTTGTTCAAACCAACGAGTAAGCATAACCGGTCCACCGGTCCCATCATAAGTGTGAGGTTTGCACCCCATGAAAGCTTTGTAGGAGCATCCCTCGTTTGAGTTACCGGCCCCATTGTTGTTGTTGTTGTTGTTGTTGTGGTTGTTGTTATTGTTATTGTTGTTGGAAGAGTGACCGGCCATGGCCGCATCTACGGCGGTAGCTATCATCCGTTCGAGAGCTTGTTCGGGAGTTTCATTGCGGCGTACACGACGAGGAGCCATTGTTCCTTCAAAACAAAAGAATACCGTTGGTTAGTATTCTAAATAATACTAACCGCGATATGGAATAAAGATAAAGAGAAAATTATCCTTGACCCGCCTTAAATTCTTTATGTCATAATGTCGGTATGTTCATATGAGTCACCGTAATATAATTTTCGGGAATTATATTACCCTAATTCATATGTGCATTCGACATTACATCATATAGTCAAGGTGGCGTGTCAATTAAATTATACAACGCAAGATTTAGATAGGATAAGAGTAGATATGAGTAAGAGAGTTCGAGTATAAATGCACAAATAGTCAAGTAATTCCTACGTCAAGTCTATATGCCGGTTGTAGTCTAGACTCACCAATGTACCCTAAGACTCGGGGTTGACACCAATGAACTCTAAATCCCTACAACCAAGGCTCTGATACCACTTGTAGCGACCCCGACAAATCGTCAAGTGACGGCGTCATCTACGTATGGTCCCATTACATGGTTATAAGTATTTATAACAAAGTTTGACCGAAAATATGTCGCATACAATTCATAAAGGATGTTCCAATGTTTACAAAAGTAATTCCCAAGACAAGTACATAACAAAAGTTATTATTCATATGAAACACGCGCGACATAGTTTAAAAATAGCCAAAAAGACGCTCCACGTATGCAAGTATACTCGACATCCAATGCAAGTATCAAAAAGTATGGGCGGAAGCATGTATCACTTAAGTTCAAGGACCTGAGAAAAACATAGAGAATCTGTCAACGAAAACGTTGGTGAAATCATAGGTTTAAATAAGTAAATGAGTAATAGTAAGTTGAACCACAAGATTTGCAACATCGATAAAGCCATAGTACATTCTAAAAGTTAATAATCACGAGCACCCAATTATCAAAGCTTAACGTTCCGTCCGTTGAATACCCCATCAATTAGTGCTAGAACAACACTGTTCCCGAAAATATATTTCATTCGTAAACGGTAGCGAACCGTTTGAATGAGGGTTTGTCAAACCCATATGGCCATATAACATAAGTTCTCGCTTACACCATCTGATGTAACTAATGATAATCGGATTGAGGATTTTCGTTCTAAACTCGTATGTAGAATGTTTGTTTTCCCGTTCTTGTGTTCACTTAGTTCAAAAGAATCGTTTATGTTTTCTCATCCCAAAAGTAAGTTTAAAAGAGTAAAAGTGGGACTATGATCTCACCTTGTATGCACGAACCAAAAAGTACTTCGACAAGTCACGTGTGCAAAGAACAATGCTAGTCTTGACCTAAACAAATAGGTTGTATCAATAACGATAGTCACGAAGGGTCAAAGATGTTCAATTAGTCCTATGGCTCAATACGACTCGATTAATATAGCATGTGAAGCAAATTGTCAAGTTTCATGCAAGGTACAAGTATAAAAGCATGTTAGGAAGATTGCATAATTAATTGGTTAAGTTTGACAAAAAGTCAAACTTGGTCGGGTCAAAGTCAACGAAAAAGTCAACATGTTCGGGTCGGGTCCCGGACAAATTTTCCATGCTAATTATTCATATACAAGTATATTAAAACAAGTTTCATGTGAATCGGAGGTCGGTAGCTAGTCAAACATTTCACGTTAAAAGGGACATGGAGGTCAGAATCTGTCCAGGCCATTCGGCGCGCCGCGCGGGGTAGGGGCGCGCCGCGCCACCATCTGTGCAGGTCTGTTTCTGTTTTTCCCAAGTATGCACGAGCCAAAACCTTTTCCAACCCAACTCTTGACCCGCAAACACTTATAATGCCTATTATATATCGTTGGAAAGGTAATTTGACGAGGAATACAACTAAGCACATTTCATCAATCAAACTTCCACTTACAACAACCAAAAACCGTAATTAAACATTCATAATCAAAGTTTAAGTTCCAAAAACGCATTTTATGATTCGGGCAACCAATTTACATGTATGTTATGCCGTTTCGAAGGTAATCAAACACACATTGCAACAAAACACTTAACAACAATATCTCATAGCATTTGACGCATCAAAAGTTCATGTAAAGCTCATCAAACCCTAATCCAAAATCACAAATTCAACAATCTTGCATATGAAACTAATCCATGTCAACCTACATACCAATTTGAAGCTAGTGATGTTAGGAACACAATTAAAACATGAACTTTCATCATTCAACAACATATGAACACCTAAAACTCAAGATTAAGCAAGTATTCTTTCAATATGAACTAGTTACATCAAAATATCAAAAACGAGCATACAAATCACATAAACAAACTAGACTCGAGCCATAGACACTAGTTAACAACCTTATAACTTAAAAATCTCAAGAACACAAGAATTAGTGATTTTAGAAAGTTACCCAAAATTGATGAAATCGGTATGGAAACGAAGAGGAGATCACGAGGAGTTCAAATATGCAATTTGTTTTGATCGAATCCTTCTTGAACGAATTTGGATGATGATTGAAGGTTTGAGGGTTTTGAGAGAAAAAGGTGAAGTATTATTTGGGAGGTGATGAAATGAATGGAGAGGAAAGAGTTGACTAGTTGACCTAGTCATCTCTTTCTCCATTTGGCAACTTTAGTCCCTCAACTTAGGAAACGGGTACGGGAATTACCTAAACGAGATAATTCAAACGCGTATTAACGAGATGTGTTATAAACATATAACGGAACTTAAATAGTTAAACGGAAAAGTAAATGGAAAAAGGCGGGATGTTACAAAACAGATTAAATACGGGTTAAGTACATTTAAGTTATAGATTTTAACATAAAAGTAAGCAGCAGAGCCATGGTTTAGGGTGTGTTTATGTGTTAGCAAGAGGTCTTGGGTTCGAGCCCGGGTGTTGCATTTTTTTTTTATATAAGAAGAAGAAGAAGACAGACATTTGTATTAGGATAAATAGATTTGGTGTATCAATTAAATCAGAAATGAGGTGACAGAGGAATAGTTAAAGGCGTTATCGGGTTAACGGGATGTCGCGAGTTCAAACCCGGAGTTGAGCATTTTTTTTAGGACTACTTCTTTGAGGTAGTTTACTTATTATTATTATTATTATTATTATTATTATTATTATTATTATTATTATTATTATTATTATTATTATTATTATTATTATTATTATTATTATTATTATTGATATTAAGGTTATTATTACTATTATTATTACTATTATATTAGTGTTATCATTAGGGATATTATTAGTATTAACATTATGATTAAGACTATCATTATTATTATTTTCATAACAAATAAATATTTTGTATATAAAAGTATACTTATATTAATACTACATATAATTACATATTGAACATATTTGTATAACAAATTATTGATTTTTGATAAAATACTAATCATATGTATAAATATTAATTACTTTAAATATATATACAAAATAAATATAGATAACATATAATTGAAGATATAAAATATACATAAAATATAGGTATTGAATAGGATTTATAATAAATTTCTTACAACTACAACACTTAATATATAAATATTATAAGATTAATAAATGAAATTATTTGATTGCTATTATATGTGTTAATATACATAATTGATATAGGTTCGTGAATCCGAGGCCAACCCTACACTTGTTCAATGCCGTCATATGTATTTTTATTACAAAATACAGTATTGTGAGTTTCATTTGCTCCATTTTTAAATGCTTTTGCAATATATATTTTGGGAATGAGAATACATGCGCTGCTTTTATAAATGTTTTACAAAATAGACACAAATAATCGAAACTACATTCTATGGTTGAATTGTTATACCGGATATCGCCCTTGTTGAACTTGGTAGCCTAAGAATTGGTGTTTATTATAATTGCCACCAATTGACGCGAATCCTAAAGATAGATCTATGGGCTTTGACACGTCCCAGTCAGAGAATTTGAACTACTTTAGTACTTCGATGTTTATATGTTTGGGGATGTGATGACCCAGAAATTTCTGACCAAATTTAAACTTTATCTTTAAATGATTTAATGTTTTCGACACGATAAGCAAAGTCTGTAATGCTGAGTCTCAAAGTTATGGAACTATATTCATGTAATCAATTATTCTTTGACTGTTCTCGAAGATTCACGAACAATATATATATAACTTAATGTGCATATATATATACATGATTTCAAGTTATTTAGTAAACGATAGTAACATTTAATTATTGATTCGATTGATATTTAGATAAGTTAACTAAAACAATTAAGATGAACCAGTAAAACACTAATTTGCTACAGTATTTTTGATTTGCTACAGTACCCGAATAGCTACAGTGTTTTCGAAAATCACTATTTGCTACAGTAAAAAAAGGCTACAGTAACTTTGCTACACTAAAACACTATTTTAAAATGAAAATGTATATGTATATACTACAAGACGATGATTTATAGAAGTAAATGACCAAAACACTCGAAAGTTTAAGATACACTTTGAGTGATATAGTTTATTGATAATTTAAGACTATATTTTAACAAAGGTACGAGTCACGAAACGTAAAGAGCCAGTTTTCTCAGCGTATGAATGGACATTCGAAAAACCGGAACCGGGACATAAGTCGCGTGATGACGTACGACTTATCGGAACAAAAATTACAGGTCAACTATGCACGTGAATTTAATATAATATATAATTAATTATATAAATTATATATTATAAATATAATTAATAAATATGTCGACAAGCATAGCACAAAAACGATTGTGAGCTAGAAAAAGAGGCCATGCGATCGTATGGCCATTGTGCCTCAGACCCATGCGATCGCATGGAGGGCTGGGACAGGCCACATCTATAAATTTGATCGAATTCGCGATTTGTTTCTCACAATTCAATTCACTCTCATCTCTGTCTCTTTATATACACTTATATTATTATTATTATTATTATTATTATTATTATTATTATTATTATTATTATTATTATTATTATTATTGTTATTATTATCACTATTATTATTATTATTAAGATTAATATTATTATTAATCTAATTATTATTAGTAATATTATATTATTAGTATTATACATAAAATACTACGACAAGGTTATGTCCAAACGATTTCAAAAATGGTTATCGAGTGAGTCAAAGCTAAGGAAACTATGGGATATAGCTAAGGAAATTATGGGTAATGTTCGGGGGTATATTTATGAATCAAACCTAGTGTTTATCATCTCTGTTGCGTCTACGTACTTTCCTACAATATTGAATCACAATATTGATACGTGAGCATATCTTTTGTATATTAATTGTGTATCCATGTCTAGTGCTCGAGTATATATATTTATGCATGCTTGTATGTTAAATTTTGTCATTAAACAGTTTATAATAGATCACGAATTAAATACATATATTACTGGTAAAAGGTATATGATATACATGTTTTTGGAAAGCTGACGAAAAATCAATAACTTTTCATTTAGATATCGAATAGTTTCGATGAACGGATTAAAAGATATGATCAACTGAATTATAATTGACGTTAATTGGAATTGCTTTTGAATATGCAATTAATATTTAAACAACTTGTTTGTAAGATTGATAAATTGGATTTTTGAATATTACCAACCGAATAAATGAATCCTTATATAAGGTATGTCTCGTTTTGTTGAACTATTGTCAAAATTGACTTTTTGAAACGACTTTGGATAAATTTTGTATGTCGATCTCGAGCATTAGGATTGTGATACACTATAACCTGACCTAGCTTGATAAACATTTATTGACCAACATATGTTCTCTAGGTTAAGATCTACGGTTATTTGGTAATCCGAGATTCGGTCACATTTTGGTGAACGACTTTATATGCTGCTAAGGTGAGTTTCATTTGCTCCCTTTTTAATTGCTTTTGCAATCTATATTTTTGGGCTGAGAATACATGCACTTTATTTTAAATGCAATGGATACAAGTACATACTAAATTCTACACTGAGTTTGAACTGAAAATCCCTTAGCTTTGGTAACTAGTAACTGCCAGTTATAAGAACTGGTGGGCGCGAGTAGTAGTATATGGATCCATAGGGCTTGATATCCCCGTCCGAGCTAGAGCACTAGCCTTTTAACGGACGTATGCTATTTGAGAAGCGTACACATTGGTTTGCGTGTATTATTAAGATGATTATACAAAGGGTACAAATTATATATACGTTAAGTTTAGTTACCAGGGTGCTCAATTTCGTAGAATATTTTGATAAACGTTTCGGATGAAACAACTGAAATCTTGTGATCCATCTTTATATACAGATTATGCGAAACACTAAAACTATGAACTCACCAACCTTTGTGTTGACACTTGTTAGCATGTTTATTCTCAGGTTCACTAGAAGTCTTCCGCTGTTTGCTTATATGTTAGACAAGATATGTGCATGGAGTCTTACATGGCATATTTATCAAGGAAACGCTGCATTCACCAAATCATCACCATGTATCTTATTTTGACTGCATTGTCAACGGAATTACTATTGTAAACTATTATTTACGGTGATTGTCTATATGTAGAAATTATCAGATGTCGAAAACCTTTGATTTAAATATTCATTTATGGTGTGCCTTTTCAAAAGAATGCAATGTTTACAAAACGTATCATATAGAGGTCAAATACCTCGCAATGAAATCGATGAATGACGTGTTCATCCATATGGATTTGGAGCGATCGTCACAGTTGGTATCAGAGTGTTGGTCCTAGTGAACCAGGTCTTGCATGAGTGTGTCTAACTGATAGTTGTTAGGATGCATTAGTAAGTCTGGACTTCGACCGTGTCTGCATGTTAAAAGTTTTTGCTTATCATTTCTTGTCAGAAATCACATGCTTATCATTCTTAAGTCTAGACACATTTTCCTGCATTTATTGCATAAATAGTGTATAGACAAAAATTAATATCTTAGCGTATCTGTTACTGTAAACTTTTCCTGACATCTTCCATAAATTTCTCCGTGATTTATGGAATTTGGTATTATATATACATATGTAAATTATGTATTAAAAAATACCAAACTAAATTCTATAATCTAATTCATATCAAAAATCATCTCCCTAATTATACAAGATGGATCCCGTATCTAGTTCAAATTCCTTAAACTCTGACAGCTATTCCGATATGGATATTCACTGAATTCTGAAGACAGTGTAACCAGAATGGATCAACCAATCAGCCATCACCTATTCTGAATGAATTGGGGATGGGTTCGTAGCCTGCTTAATCATTGGAGACAAGAAGAAGGTGATCCCTTCCATCCACCACATTGCCCTCTTGGCGAAGAACTTGAAGCACTTACCGGCGAACCTGTTCGAGACACCATTTTCTCTCTCATTTCCAGAGTATCTCATCACGATAATATACTATCTCAAATTATGGATCTTATTCATCCGCTCGTCCGAATCGCCAATCATCCCGGTGTAGTAGAAGAAGTCAACGAGCTTCGCGCTCGGGTAGTGGCTTTGGAGAATACGGTGCAAAGGTTATAAGTACCAGCAGCATCACCGGCATCAACAGTACCACCGACAACAACACCAACAGTACCATTACCACCACCAACAACATCCGCATCGCAAACCTCAACTTCACAATCTGTTCCACGAGCATCAACATCACACGCACCGTAGTTACCAAGAAATACCAGCAACAATAACCGATGAAGTATTAACTCATTTCCCCTGAAGAAATTTTATGTATATTTAATATATATGAATTTTGAAATCAAAATAAATCTTTTCGTACTAAGCTATTACGTGTGAATCTTAATTGGTAGGTACTACTCGGTTAGTTCAAATTACTAATATGCAATGATGTACATCCTTCCTTAACAACTTAACCATTGTTGACTACAATCTATGTTTCAACCCAATGAATTCCATTTCATAATAAACCAAGTGTATTAATCAATTACATAATTGATTTTACATTTTCAATTTCGATATACTCGAAACTTTCCAGAAAACATCATCTATGCCTTGTAAGGTTCACAAAAATTCCACGAGCACCAACATCCTTCACCGAGGAATATCAATAAGAATAAATAATGAAGTATTGATTTCATTAGTGAAAAACTCCGCAAAGATTATGTAATCTTTAAATATTTTAGAGATTAATCATTTCTAAGTCAAGCCAAAATCAAATGAGCTTAATATGATATTAACTCATTAAGTCTGTATTACATCTGAAGAAAATATACATACATATATTTTCATAAAGACTGTAATGAAAATTCTTTGTACAAAGTATTAATTGTGAAAAAAAAATTTTACGGGTAGGTAATACCTGAGAAATATTTGAGTTCACAATTAATGTGTTACACAGTACATCATTCGATTATTCAAAAACCATTATCTACACTACTTTCACAATGCTATACATTCGTTCATAGAAATCTGAACAACCATTCTTGTTCAAATTCAATTACATATTCTGACAGAGCAGAATCCAAGTCAAGATTTAACAAGTGATATCATTCTTAGATCTCTACATCTTTTAAAGCTATACTTTGACTTCAAAACTGTGAAAGATCATTTAGCATTGTTATTACCGAAAATAATCTTGCATTTCCTTTTCAAAGTATCCAGTTTTATCACACTTCCAACTAGTCAACTTCGACTTTTTAGATTAGCCTTATTATAACCTTGACATATACGTTCTTGTTACTGGGGAACCTTTCATGTTCCGCCACATTAGTAGTAAATTTACCAACAACTTTATAAATCCTTGACCTTTCGAAAAATCCTTATACTCATTGAAACCCTATCATGTACTCATCCACATCTTGTAACAATAATTGCCATACCAACCACCGGGAATTAGCAATCAGTATTTTGAATCTCGCAGCATTTTCTACGACAACAGTTATATATAGATAACATCTATCTTCTAGACTTACATACTTCGAATGTGGAGTTTCTGAAAAACACCCCAAACTACGAAACAAGTTCTCTGAATTTTGGAAAAATGCTGATGAAGCAGCAAAAACTGTAAACGACCTTAACAGTCAAAAGTTTGATGATAAAGAATAGTATGGTAGTAAACCTGAGAAAAAGAGAAGGTTTGAAACTGGAAAATGGATTGAGCAGACCATGAAGGAGGCTGTGGACAAATCACAAAAATGAAATCTACTTTCAAAGAGTACAAATGATTCAGCGACTGCTGAAATCCTTAGCAAATACCTTTCTCCTTACTCTAAAACATTTGCGGACAATATTCTTCATCATCATCTTATCTTAAATATTCTAAAATATCATCGTATCTCCCATTATAAATATCCTTCATATTTCTGAAGATATTTTCATAACCATTATTGTCTGAAATCATTCATCTCCGCGCTATCTGTGTTACATCATAAAAGAAACTATTTTAGTTTCTAAAATCTGAAAAATTTGAAAAATGGATGTTTTGAAGTAATGTTGGGAATTGAAGCATGAGTTATTATAATATAATGACACTTGATCAACGTGATTATATTACAGTAAGTCATGCTGAGTTTCTAATGGAACGTGATAAAGGTTCACAGATCACACCCTCATCATGAACCATGTTACATAACTCTTTCATTCTATTTAATCTCTAAATATATCAAGAAAATACTTTTCTTGATGATTCGGTCTTTTCCAGATATTCTAGTAATTTGACAAATCAAGATCGTGCCATTACAATTTCTTTCTTAGAACATTAACTATGTTCATTCCGAAATGTATAGCTACGAATTCTGGACCATTATTTGATTGACTTGAAGTCGGGAAGGAAAAACGAAAGCATGGAGCTCCTAAATATAAGGGAAAATATAAAGCTTGACAACAACACATATATTACAAACCGTGTATATCAATGCGTATAGCAATATAAAGACACGGGAGAATGAAAAATACTATAACCCCAAAGTAATAGTAGAAGAAAATAACTTCCTCTGGTGGCAGATGAAAAAAAAGAATGAAGGATACGATAGCCAAAAAAATATCAAGAATCAGAACTGAATTAAGCATTTCACAATCTTTTGGAAGTATGAAATAAGGAACAAGATGTAGGAGTGGTGAAAATAATGAAACGGAAGTGGTTAATTTATAGCAAAATATCAGACATAACAATCGAGGCAGATTACGCATTTAAAGGAAATCTTAATTTCCTTAAATTTCGAAGAATCAAATCTTATTTAGATTATGAAAATTTTCTATTCCTTCAATTCCGGAAATCAATCGTAACTACGTCAAAAGTTAAGACGAATCTCTATTCTTTCATTTCACTCTTTTACGATAACTTCTCGCATACGCTTCGAGAAATCGGATTGTTTTATCCATATTATTCAACGATGATAAAATTCTATTTATCAACTCATATTCGTCATGAAAACATTTTTATTGTTAGCCATGACGACCTCACTCAAATTTCGGGACGAAATTTCTTTAACGGGTAGGTACTGTGATGACCCGGAAATTTCTGACCAAATTTAAACTTTATCTTTAAATGATTTAATGTTTTCGACACGATAAGCAAAGTCTGTAATGTTGAGTCTCAAAGTTTTGGAACTATATTCGTGTAATCAATTATTCTTTGACTGTTCTCGAAGATTCACGAACAATATATATATAACTTAATGTGCATATATATATATATATATATATATATATATATATATATATATATATATATATATATATATATATATATATATATATATACATGATTTCAAGTTATTTAGTAAATGATAGTAACATTCGATTATTGATTCGATTGATATTTAGATAAGTTAACTAAAACGTTTAAGATGAACCAGTAAAACACTAATTTGCTACAGTATTTTCGAATTGCTACAGTACCCGAAAAGCTATAGTGTTTTCATAAATCACTATTTGCTACAGTAAAAAAAAACTTTGCTACAGTAAAACACTATTTCAAAATGAAAATGTATATGTGTATACTATGAGACGATGATTTATAGAAGTAAATGACCAAAACACTCGAAAGTTTAAGATACACTTTGAGTGATATAGTTTATTGATAATTTAAGACTATATTTTAACAAAGGTACGAGTCACGAAACGTAAAGAGCCAGTTTTCTCAGCGTATGAATGGACATTCAAAAAACCGGAATCGGGACATAAGTCGCGTGATGACGTACGACTTATCGGAACAAAAATTACAAGTCAACTATGCATGTGAATTTAATATAATATATAATTAATTATATAAATTATATATTATAAATATAATTAATAAATATGTCGACAAGCGTAGGACAAAAACGATTGTGAGCTGGAAAAAGAGGCCATGCGATCGCATGGCCATTGTGCCTCAGACCCATGCGATCGCATGGAGGGCTGGGACAGGCCACATCTATAAATTTGATCGAATTCGCGATTTGTTTCTCACAATTCAATTCACTCTCATCTCTTTCTCTTTATATACACTTATATTATTATTATTATTATTATTATTATTATTATTATTATTATTATTATTATTATTATTATTATTATTATTATTATTATTAAGATTAATATTATTATTAATCTAATTATTATTAGTAATATTATATTATTAGTATTATACATAAAATACTACGACAAGGTTATGTCCAAACGATTTCAAAAATGGTTATCGAGTGAGTCAAAGCTAAGGAAACTATGGGATATAGCTAAGGAAATTATAGGTAATGTTCGGGGGTATATTTATGAATCAAACCTAGTGTTTATCATCTCTGTTGCGTCTACGTACTTTTCTACAATATTGAATCACAATATTGATACGTGAGCATATCTTTTGTATATTAATTGTGTATCCATGTCTAGTGGTCGAGTATATATATTTATGCATGCTTGTATGCTAAATTTTGTCATTAAACAGTTTATAATAGATCACGAATTAAATACATATATTACTGGTAAAAGGTATATGATATACATGTTTTTGGAAAGCTGGCGAAAAATCAATAACTTTTCATTTAGATATCGAATAGTTTCGATGAACGGATTAAAAGATATGATCAACTGAATTATAATTGACGTTAATTGGAATTGCTTTTGAATATGCAATTAATATTTAAATAATTTGTTTGTAAGATTGATAAATTGGATTTTTGAATATTACCAACCGAATAAATGAATCCTTATATAAGGTATGTCTTGTTTTGTTGAACTATTGTCAAAATTAACTTTTTGAAACGACTTTGGATAACTTTTGTATGTCGATCTCGAGCATTAGGATTGTGATACACTATGACCTGACCTAACTTGATAAACATTTATTGACCAACATATGTTCTCTAGGTTGAGATCTACGGTTATTTGGTAATCCGAGATTCGGTCACATTTTGGTGAACGACTTTATATGCTGCTAAGGTGAGTTTCATTTGCTCCCTTTTTAATTGCTTTTGCAATCTATATTTTTGGGCTGAGAATACATGCACTTTATTTTAAACGCAATGGATACAAGTACATACTAAATTCTACACTGAGTTTGAACCGAAAATCCCTTAGCTTTGGTAACTAGTAACTGCCAGTTATAAGAACTGGTGGGCGCGAATAGTAGTATATGGATCCATAGAGCTTGATATCCCCGTCCGAGCTAGAGCACTAGCTTTTTAACGGACGTATGCTATTTGAGAAGCGTACACGTTGGTTTGCGTGTATTATTAAGATGATTATACAAAGGGTACAAATTATATATACGTTAAGTTTAATTACCAGGGTGCTCAATTTCGTAGAATATTTTGATAAACGTTTCGGATGAAACAACTGAAATCTTGTGATCCACCTTTATATACAGATTATGCGAAACACTAAAACTATGAACTCACCAACCTTTGTGTTGACACTTGTTAGCATGTTTATTCTCAGGTTCCCTAGAAGTCTTCCACTGTTTGCTTATATGTTAGAAAAGATATGTGCATGGAGTCTTACATGGCATATTTATCAAGGAAACGTTGTATTCACCAAATCATCACCATGTATCTTATTTTGACTGCATTGTCAACGGAATTACTATTGTAAACTATTATTTACGGTGATTGTATATATGTAGAAATTATCAGATGTCGAAAACCTTTGATTTAAATATTCATTTATGGTGTGCCTTTTCAAAAGAATGCAATGTTTACAAAACGTATCATATAGAGGTCAAATACCTCGCAATGAAATCGATGAATGACGTGTTCGTCCATATGGATTTGGAGCGATCGTCATAGGGGATATTCTAGATGCATTTTGTTAATGTCGGTTACCAGGTGTTCAATCCATATGAATGAATTTTAAACACTTGCGAGTGTATGATTATTGAATAAATGAAATCTTGTGGTCTATTAAAATTATGGAAATGATTGATTACGATAAACTAATGAACTCACCAACCTTTTGGTTGACACTTGAAAGCATGTTTATTTTCAGGTATGAAAGAAATCTTCCGCTGTGCATTTGCTCATTTTAGAGATATTACTTGGAGTCATTTTTGGCATATTTCAAAAGACGTTGCATTCGAGTCGTTGAGTTCATCAAGATTATTATTAAGTCAATTATAGTTGAATATATTGTGAAATGGTATGCATGCCGTCAACTTCCGATGTAAAGAAAGTTTGTCTTTTAAAAACGAATGCAATGTTTGTAAAATGTATCATTTAGAGGTCAAATGTCTCACGATGTAATCATATGTTATTGTATTCGTCCTTATGAATTAGGACGGGTCGCTTCACAACCACTGATGCCAATCCAACTTAATCTTCTCATTACGCTTCGAGATCCATCCAAAACTCGCGCATTGAACCTCAGCTAAAATTTTGGCTGGTACCCCTTTGTTTTTAAAACACCTTATTATTCCTTGCTTTCCATATGCAAAAAGAGCATACCCATTTAACTGCCTCTCATATTGACTTACCACATTTAGAAAGAATCCGAAAAGATAGAGTGTTCATTTATCGGATCTAACAATTGCAGTCAATCAACAGGGACATTCCACCACTTTAGGAAAATCATCCAAACATCAGCCACCTTGTTACACATTAGTAATGCATGATCGACCGATTCAGTTTCATCTACACAACTAGGGAAAAGTAGAAAATGCAAGCCAATCCCCGTTTATATATTACTAATATGATACGATTATTACTAATTCAATTTGTGTTTCATATTTTGTTTGATTTAAAAATTAGATTTAGATTAGGTTTGTATTCATTAACCGAAAAAGAGTTCAGTTGTATTTTTGAATCTGTGTAGTTTGATGAAGAAAAGAAAGTGGAGAAAAGTAGAAGATGAATGAGGTTAGAAAAAATATAAAAATACTCTCATGTACAAGGCACGTGCAAATACTTAACGGAAACTTTTAAACGGATTTTACTGACAAGGACCACGAGCGTAACAAGCGCAAATCACATTGACTAATGAATTCAGTATATAGTCTATTCATATTCAAGTTATAATGAATTCAGTTTAAAGAATTTGGTGATTGGCTATTTATTATGTCGAGATTGGCTATTGTGATTGACTAATTATTCAAGTTATATTGAATTTGTTTTATAACTAGTTATCGAACTCTCGCTTCGCGCTGGGGGTTCGGTTTTCAATGTATTTTATTGCGTTTAGTAAAATTATTTTGTGGCTAACGATGATGTCGTTGAAGCGCAACTCGAGTCGAACTAAAAGGTATAACCCGTGAGAGATTTAAATGTTATTTTAAATTAACAATATATGTGCATCTCCGCGTTTCGCTATGGAATTGTCGACTTTTAAAAATTTAACGCAAAATCGACGTGTATGAAAAGTACCCCAAATATTTAGCGTTTTTTAAAAAGCGTCCGTTTTGCGTATAGCTAGTGACATTGTGTTCCTAAAATTATTTCGAGTTTAACGATGGTGTCGGAAAAATTTAACTCGTTGCGAGCGAGAAGATATGACCCGTTGAATATTTGGGTGGAGTTTATTTAAGATTTTTTTATTAAAATGGTTAATTGACACTTTACCCCCTTGTTTGGGGGGTCGATTTGAATTTTTCAAAAAAGTGTGGGGGGGCGTTGTTATTGGTAAAATGAGATTTAGTTAAAAAAAAAAAAAAAATGAAAAGTCGAAAATGTCCATGATTACTATTCATAAATTTTGTCTATTTGATTACTATTCATAAATTTTGTCTATTAGTTATAAACTAGTTTGTTAACCCTCGCTTCGCGGCGGAGGCTCTGTTTTGTTGGCCATTCCTTGAAGTTTTGAAGTGGAGTGTTTCGCTAACTGCTTACTAAATTTGATAGGGAAAATGAGGTAGTTTGGGAGGTATTCGGGAACCTTTTTTTTGTAAGTAAATTGAAAAAAGAAGATTGTTGGGTGAAAGAAGTAAAAAATAATTTGAGGGCAAAAGTAAAAAAAAAAAAATTACTGTAGCGTGAATAGTACCAGACAACTGTAGCGTAATTAGTGTCCGGAAACACTGTTTACATGAATAGTAACCAAAATGGAAAAATTTAAAAAAAAAGTGAGATGACGATTTTACCCCTGGTGCTATTCATAACTTTTGTCTAATAGTTAATATAGCGTGAATAGTACCAGACAACTGTAGCGTAATTAGTGTCCGGAAACACTGTTCACATGAATAGTAACCAAAATGGAAAAATTTAAAAAAAAGTGAGATGACGATTTTACCCCTGGTGCTATTCATAACTTTTGTCTAATAGTTAATATCTCTGTTGCAAAACACCCCGTCTCGAGCCGTTGCGACGCCCGTCTCGACGGTTTGGTGACTAGCCCGTCCCGTCTCGAAGAAAACCGTCTAATATGACAGTCAACGGTCAAAATTCGGGTCAAAGTTGAAAAAATCGGGTCAAAGTCGGTCAAAATTCAGAAAAGCGTGAAAATCGGTAAAATCGGTGAAATATATCGTATTTTAGTTTGAATTTTTTGTATTAAATTGACGATGATAGCAATTATGGGTACAAATTAATCAATTGAAGTTTTTTGCTTTAAAATATGTGTACATATATGCATTTTTATACTTAAATATTTAAAAGTCAACTTTGGTCAACGTCCGTCTCGACCTCCGTCTCGACCCCGTCTTGAACGTCTCGACTTTTTTAGGACCCGACCGTCTCGACCCCGTCTCACGTTTTTTTTGCAACCTTGGTTAATATAGTAATGTAAATGTAAATGTAAATTAGTATATATCTATGTAGAGAATTTAGTTTAAAGAATAAGAAATAAATGGATCTAGAGTGTTCTATTGAACAATGAAGATATGTCAAATGACTAAAATACCTTCATCTGCTTTGCCAGTGACTAAATCTAACAGATTAATTTAACGGTTAATTGAAGGAGGGACGATCCATACAAAATTGAAACTGAAAGGACAACCAATGTAACAAAAGTTCATGGACTACATGTTAAAATAATAGTAAACTACATAGACTATCCGTGCAATTTTGTTCTTATAGAATTACCAAATAAAATAAAAAAATATTCATATAACTAAAAAAGAAATTTCATATAGTTAAAGAGTCTAAACGTGAGGTAAGTTAAATAACTTTGAATAATGAATTGTAGCTCAGGGTTAATATGTTAGGTTAGAAAGGAATCGAGCTCAAGCTCATGCCAATGTTCCATAAGTTTTTAACTTGAAGAGAATTTAAATTTAATACTCACTCATTCATTTAATAGTATGTTCTTGTGAAATTTTATTTTTAAAAGCAATTATAATAATAAACACGAATAAGGTTATATTTTGCGACGAGTTTATTGAATCTTTTATGTTTTAGCTTTTATGAAAAAACTCTTATTTAATAAAAGGCTCCGTTTGATTAGAGGAGATTAAAGCTTTTAGAGATAGAAAAAAAAACTAAAAAGTTAGTAGAAGTAACGTCTAACTTATAGCTTCTAGTGTTTTTTTTGTTTTTTTTTTTTTTTTGTTTGTTTGTCATTTTTAACCTTTATTTAACAAATTTAGTTATTCTGTCAAACATTAAAATATTTTTAAAAACTACCAACTATCAGCTATCAATTAAAAATTACTAACTACCAGTTAAAAGTTAAAAACTACTAGCTATAAGCTAAAGACTACTAACTACCAGCTAGTTTTGACAAATATATTCCAAGTATACTATCTAAGTTTAAATACATCTATTAAATACGCTTGAAAAATTCTACATTATTTATCACGGACTACTCTATTTGCTTATTTTTCATTTATTTTTGTTCGGTTATTTTTGTTCGGTTATTTAACATCCTACACTTGTAGTTAATTATGCGTGACGTAAAATAAGTGACGTTACTTAACATCTTGTGATGCGCGATTAAACGTGAACCAGTGGCCGATCCGACCTCCGCTCGTACGCTAAAGACATCCAAATTGGCGTAAGTGCCAAACACCCAAATTTCCATCCAACGGTTCACAGCAAATTTGAGGTCTCACCACCACTTAAATCTCAGCCGTAGATTTTTACATTTTTGGTGAAGAAGAATATATTTTGATCCTTGAAATATATCAATATGGCTATCGTATCCTTATATTCATTGTTTTCTCCCTTTGGACATCAATAAATGTTTAATCATCGAAATGCCAACAAAATTCATTTTAATGATAAAATTGGTGCACGTATAATTCGGTATTAAAACTCTATACAATAAATATTAAATTTAAAATCGTGTTTACATCTCTTTGACACAAAACAAATTTGGTGTGCTTTATTTAAAATTGTATTATGATATTTTCCTTTTGAAACGAATGTATCATAAATAAAGAAACTCACTTTCCTAGTTTCATGGTTTCTCTTTCTTTTTAATAAGACCATTCCCAACGGGCCTCGTGCTCAAGGCTTCCCGAGCTCCGCCCTCGAGGGCACTGTTGGCATTGGTTCCGCCCTCGGCCGCCCTCAATTGAATTACTTTGCTCCGTGTTGCTCTCCTCCTTCCACATGCAATTTTGAGGGCGAGGATGTGTGGGTCCGAGGATGCAACGGCCATATTCAGCAACAGTTATTTTTTTTTCTCCTATATAAATACAATCCATTCTTCCATACCCTAACACTATAAAAATTATATCAAATTACTCCAAAATCAAATAATTTTCACTACAATAAAAATCACTCAAAATGGCACCCACTCTCGTCTCAATTTATGTTTACTACGAGGGTGAGTTTTCGGATGATTGGAAAAATGGTATACACTTGGCGAAAGAAAATCGTTCGAAAACGTTGACGTTAGTGAAATGGATATTCCGAAGTTGTTGGAGTTTGTCAAAGAAAAAGTGGCGTACTAGTTCACGGACTTGGTGTATTACAATGACGCTGAGAAACTATACAGGTTTTTTGATACGGATGAAGATTGGGATGAAGTTAAAAATAGAGCAATTATGAGAAATGAACCCATAAACGTGTATCTTCTTTTCATTGATTACGATTATCGTCCGCCAAGAGAGAGTAGCGATGAGGAAGGATGAGTTAGCGATGACACGATTAATAAAAATTATTGATTTCATTATTATTATGTGTTTATTAAGTTTATGTTTCGTTTTCGGTTAATTGTGTAATTTTTTTTTAAAATGTAATCGTATGTATGTTTATCAATAAAAGTGTTGTTTAAAAAATTGTATTAATAATAATAATATGATAAATAATAAAGACAATAATAATAATAATAATAATAATAATAATAATAATAATAATAATAATAATAATAATTATTATTATTATTATTATTATTATTATTATTATTATTATTATTATTAAATGTGGGGCCATGTGATGGGGAGAAAGAATGTAATGGTTGATAGTGGTGTGTGATGGGGAGGAAGTGAAATGGAGAGAGAAAGTTGATGTGACGCTGATGTGACGGTGTGTCTTGGGGAGGAAGCACGTCATGGTTGGGAGTGGTCTAAGAGAGCGGAGGTGAGAGGTGTTGACAATTTTCAAAGAGTACATCTAGTTAGCGATAAATTCTAGGGATGACACCCGCGGATAACGGGCACGGGTTCTAAGTACCCGCGACCCACCCATCGGGTTTCTTATTTGCAAGTTGAGACCCGTTACCCGCCCACGGGTAAAAACTTTTCGCCCATGCCCGTAACCCGCAGATAACCCGCGGGTAATAATAATATACAACTTTTTTATTAGAAATTTCAAATAATTTTATTAATTATAAAATCATATGTACAAACTATATGTATAATGCCGTGAAAATTAAGTGTTTTTACTTGTATATAATATTATATTTTTTAATCATTATTTGAATACTAGTAAAATAGTTCTTAAATTTAATAATTGTAAGTATTAATTCGTGGGTAAACTAAGAAAAGTCTCATGTATTCACGGGTCGGGTTTTACCCGCGACGGGTAGTATATACCCACGACCCGCCCGCGACCCGTCGGCGGGTATAAATTTTTACCCGTACCCGTGCCCGCGGGTAGAATTTAATGATTTTACCCGCCCATCGCGAATCGGGTACCCGCGGGTCACGGATTTTTTTCTCGCACATTGCCATCCCTAATAAATTCAAATGAAAAGTTGTCCCAATACACAATATAATAAATTGAATTGTTATTGAATTAGTGATGATAATCCTATGATATCAAGATGCAAACCCAAAATTTGGAACCAAAATATTACTTCGTCTAAGAAAATCCTAAGATATAACATTTTTATACAACTTGACTTCCTGTAAAAGTTTGTGAAAACATTTAATTGACCCACATTAAATAATATTATGTGCTAGCCCAGATACTTTGACAAATCCACCACTAATTTGACGAAAACTCATCTTCCATTACTACCTATTACAATCGATCATAAACATAATCTTTGGAAACTTTTCAGTTTTTCTATTTACGATATAAATACCGTATTTATGATTATAACAGATAACAATAAAGCTAAAGCATTACTTTCAAAAGTTTGGATATCAAAATAATATAGTACTCCCTCAGTCTCAAAAAAAGTGTCCGGTTTAACTTTTTGTTGAATTTAAAATATATTGATAAATTGTCTAATTTGTCCTTCATTTAATGTTGTTATAAAGAGTAAGTAATAAATAAATTTCCAACAGAATCAAAAGTGGTTTGGATAAGCTAGTTGGTTGTAATCAGAGTGCTTTCATCCCAGGAAGATCTATACATGATAATATTTTAGTTGCTCAGGAGGTTCTAAAAGGGCAAACAGATCAAATGGGGCTAAAAGGTGTGCATTAAAGATTGATATTCAAAAAGCATGTGACACTGTTAATTGGAGGTTTCTTGCAGACATTCTGGTGCAGTTTAGCTTTCATGGTAAAATGATTCAATAGATTATGGCTTGTGTATCTAATTCTTCATTTTCTATATGCATTAATGGTGAGATCAAAGGGTTCTTTAAAGGGGGTAGAGGCCTTAGACAAGGGGATTCAATTTCCCCTTATCTGTTTACTTTGGTTATGGAGGTTTTCAATCTGATTATGGTGAAGAATATAAGAGAATCTCATGGTTTTAAGTATCACTATAAGTGCAAGAAGATGGCTTTGACTCATATCTGCTTTGCAGATGATCTTCTTGTGTTATGTCATGGAGATGAGATATCTGTTAAGGTGGTTAAAAAAGCCATGGATGATTTTGGAAATGTTTCTGGTTTACATCCAAACATGAGTAAAAGTACTATCTTTTTTGGTAGTGTCCCAATTGATATTCAGAATAAAATCCTTCAAGTGCTTCCTTTTTCAGCGGATAGTCTGCCTATGAAATACCTTGGTGTGCCTTTGTTATCTAAAAGGTTGAGTAAGAATGACTTCAAAAGTCTCATTGATAAAGTCAAACTAAAAGTCAACAACTGGAAGAATAAGAAGTTATCTTATGCTAGGAGGTTGCAATTAGTTGCTTCTGTACTGTCTTCTATGCAGATATATTAGATGTCTGTTTATATATTGCCTATGGGTGTTATTCAGGAGATTGAAAAGTGTTTAAAAGGGTTTCTACGGTGTCAAAGTGATTCTGCTAAATGTAGAGCAAAAGTTGCATGGTTTGATGTTTGCTTTCCTAAAGATCAAGGTGGATTGGGTATTAAAAGTCTTAAAGATTGGAATGAAACTCTAGTTGTTAAAAATTTCCGGAGGATTAAAACTCAAAAGGAATCTTTATGGGAAAAATGGGTCAATATTGTTAAACTCAATAGTAAAAGTATATGGGATATTGAGTGTAAGGCAAGTGATAGTTGGGGATGGAAATACTTAATGAATTTGAGGGATAAAGTTAAGCCTCATTTTGTTCATGTCAATGTTAATGGCATTGAAGAGTTTAGGTGGATTAACAATGTAACGACCCTGGATTTTCCAACGTATAATAATTTATTATTAATGCTTGCGTTTTAATAAACGTGTTCTTATACGTGTTACTTGTTACCGTATTTAACTTTACATGTCCGCTTTGTCTTTGTGACACACGTACGTTTCACGAATAATATTTTTGAATATTATTTACATTCATGATTAGTTATTATTAATCATTTTAATTAACTAAGGTTACTAGTTAATTACTTGGGCTTTACTTATTTATTTGTTACATACTTACATACTTGGGCTTTTATTACTTGATATGGACTTGGAAGCCCACCCTACACACTTAATGGACTAGTTAGCCCATCATTAAGCTAATGAATAATTAAGATTAAGAACATGGATTAATTAGTCATAAGGAATCTAGTTACTTGTATACTTACAACACTTTCCCACACCATTTAACTTTAATACTAATTTGAGCTCTCACCACCTCCCCATGTTTGAAAGATTAGCTTGTGACTTTCCCCTTTGGTGCTTGGAAAGCCGTCGGCCATCAATGGGTAAAAGGGGGATTCAAATTTTTTTTTTTTTTTTTTTTTTTTGTGATACATATCTACTAGTATTCTCTCATTTCATTTCATTCCTCACATACACACAACTTACTTGCATTTCTTTTTCTCTCATTCTTCTCTCAACTTGTAAGTAACATGTTCTAGTTTCTCTCTTCTTTTTCCTTTAACCAAAACAGCCACCATCATTCATTCATTATTTGTTCTTGTTTAATGTTTACTTACTAGTTGTTTGTTGTTGTTAAAGATCAAGTTTTCTAACTTGTATCTTCATCTAATCTTGGTTACTTCCATCTTTCTTTGATGAAGAACCAAGAACAAGAATCTAAACTTTCTAGTTTATGATTCTACACTTAATGTTTTAAAAGATTTAAAGTTCATAAGCTTCATTATCATACTTGTGTTCATGTTTGTAGACTTAAATCCTAGACTTAAATCCTAAGATTCAAACTTTGATTTGAATCTTCCTAAGTATGAAACAAAACATGAACATAATACTTGTACTTTAGTTTATTTCTTTCTTTTGTAAGTACTTTAAAGTTTGTGATGTTGTTATTTTGGTCAAGTGTTACTAGTTAATCTTGATCTCATTTTTCTTGAACCAAAGTTAACTTTGTAAGTTCAAGAACATGGAAGTATAACTTTCTAGTTATAACTTCATATACTTATGAAAGATCTAAGTTTCTATAGCTTATGGTCTTCTAATTTTGTTGTAAACAAGAGCTCATGAGCTTACATACATTTTACTAGTTGAAAATCTAAGTTTCATAACTTATGGTTTCATTAAAGTGAAGATCCAAGTTCTATAACTTAGGATCTAACTTAAGAACACTAGATCTAGACTTTCTAGTCTAGGATCTTTAAGATCTAGCTAAGATCTAAGTTCTACAACTTATGATCTTGATTATTTAGTTTACTTTCAAGTTTATGGCTTATTATTGTTATTAGAACTCATGTATGTGTCGGATCTAAGATCTTGATGTAACTTTGGTTCATCAAACTACATACAACTCTTAAGTGAGTTGTGCTACATATCTTAGACTTACACTAGTGTTACTATGGTCAAACCTTGGTTAAGATGATGCAAACCCATCAACGAGTTGTACACTTGAAGCTATACGCATCAAGGATGAGAACCGTGATGAGCATCAAGCACCAAGAACCCACCGGAACACATTTCTTACTGTTTCTGGAACTGATCAGACTACCTGGGCTACTAGAAAGTTGATTTTCAGTTAGTTCGGTTCGATTAGATGATTTTCCGTTTAGACCTCGTCTTAATCCAAGTTACGGTTTAGGATCTATGGCCTCCCGAAAGTCACTACACCCTATTAACGTTGTGCTGAAATTTCTGACCTACTCACACTTAAACAGTCACCACAGTCAAACGAAGATGAGTTTGGTTCTGTAAATTGGTCAGACTCTAGGGGACTCATATACGGAGCCATGGACACTGGTCTCACCTCATTTCAGTTTGTATAGAGGCCGTGGAGACTGAACGAATTCAGCCTTTGTTTTAAACCCTAGTCTTGACTTATAACTTACTTTACACTTTTGTTTAATGATGAATGATGATGGTACTTAAGACCTAATTTACATACTTTTAAACCTTTGGGAATGATTTACTGACTTAGTAACTTTTGACTTAGGTTGAGGACTTTTCAGACCAACCACTTTGCTTACCTTTCCGCGTATCGACTTTTACTACTTTCCACTGTGAGTTATAGCATCCCTTTTTACTTTAACTATTTTGAGAACTGAGAATACATGCACATTTTACATTTTACATACTAGGCACGAGTACGTAAACTTTATATATGTGTGGGTTATACAACGGCATAAACTTTCCCCTTAGCTCGGTAACGTTTAGTCATTGGTCTTTGAACCGGTGAACGCGAATCTTAGATAGGGATCCATAGGGTTTGACATCCCCACTCGGGCTAGTAGCGCTAGCATTTAACGGGTGTTTAATACTTCGTAAACATACGCACTCGCCAAGTGTACTTTTAGGGGGTGTTATTTACGTTAAGTTAGTTACCAAGTGCCCACGGTTAAACATATACTTTTCATACTGTTTTGAAACGCTGTTGAAGCATTGAAATCTCGTGGCCTACCTTACATTACTGTTATACTTAAACTATAGCTCACCAACCTTTGTGTTGACATTTTTAAGCATGTTTTTCTCAGGTGCTTAAGGTTTGCTTGCTTCCGCTGTAGTTGTCATGCTTTGTAGACTCCCGCTGCGCTTATTAGAGATGTCACCGCATGAAACGTTTAATTTGCATTCAAACTTTGTTATTTTTGAAACAATGTATTTGTAACGACCTATGGGTCACCTACTATTATTTTTGCTTGCTATTCGTAGAAGCATACTTTCGGATGTTAAACACTTGACGTTGGTTAAGACGTCACCTTTATTCATGAATGCAAACTTATTTTGAAACAGCATATAGTATTTGACCTTGTAATGATCCTGTTGTTGATGATTCGTACACGATGGTTTTGTACGGGGCATCACATTTGGTATCAGAGCATTGGTTGTAGGGAATTATGTTGCATTAGTGAGTGTAGACCGGACCGAGTAGGATTCACTAATAGGACTAATCTACAACTTGCTAGTTTACTTGTTTCTGCGGAACTTGCTGCATGCTGCTGCTTACTTTTACTGCTATATGTCGTATACTGCTACTTGTTTTCGCTACTGCATGCTATTATCTGCTTTCGATTGCATGATACTTGTCGTTATTGCCATGTTATTTACTGCTATACATGATCTAGACTGTCGTAGTTACTTTGCCTAATACGTGCTTGCTTTATGACTTACTGACATGAAAAAAGTTATTTTTCCTTGTTCAGATGTCGGATATTCCACCTGTTATCATTTTGGAGAGCGACTCAGACTCGTCCGCCACCTCGCCTACCATTATTGTCGATTCTCAGATCCCGTCGTCGACACCCTCCAGTGACTCTGGCGCTTCGTCCTCTGGAGCCAGTAGCCATGCACCCGACCTAGTGGTCACCTCAGACGGAGCCGAAGACCTATAGGAGATTCCAGCTCCACTTGTCCCAGGACCCTCAGAGCCACAGCACCATTCCGGTGGTGCTGTGATTCCCGCGGAACTTGGGGAAGGTCCGGTCCGTAATGAGCATAACCATTGGTGCCGATGCCTTCCTGATGGACGTCTCGTGCCGATCCCGCCTTTCAGATACCGACTGATGATAGCCGGCCGAGCAGAGCCACCAGTGCAGCCACCCCCAGATGATTTCGACGACTCATCATCCGACGACTCATCCTCTGATGACTCCAGTGACGAGGATTCCGATGAGGATACCGAGGAAGCACCCATACAGCCACCCTCTACCCCGCCGAAGAAGCGGTATCATTTCGACGGTACTGTTATTCCTGGGGTTAACGAAGGGAGATCATCCGTTAACGCACATGGATTGAGGACTAGAGTTACCGCCCGTAAGCGACTTGTGCCGTATCCTGCTGATCCCTTCATCCGTAAGCCTTACCGCTATGCACCATCTACTTCTGGAGCCGGACCATCTGCACCACCAGCACCTCCTGTACCGACTGCACCGCCTGCCCCACCATCCCCCTCTATCGAGGAACTGACGAGGGAAGTGGAGATCCTCTATGCTCGGGTCACTGAGCTCGAGGACCAGATGTCCCACGTAATGGACATCCTACACCCACTATCACCATAGGACATTTTTATTAGATTTCATTATGTAATCTCATTTGTAGTTTCATGTATTACTTATGTACTGTACGAACATATGCGGAATATATGCAACTTATTATTAATGAATGAAACTTTGTGTTGTTTAATTCTTGCACAGTGTTCTATTTACGTTACTGTATGATGACTTTGTGGTATCTGTATCTATTTGCGTTACTTAATTAGCATGTGTTGTGTTGATTCCATGCTAGATACCATATACTGTATTATTACTATTTGAATACTGAATTTTGACTTGAGCCAAAATTTTTGTTTAGAACATCAATGGCCAACGGAAGGACAACGCCAACTGCAGCACAGATCGAGGAAATGATCGCTGAACGTGTGGCCGCAGCTTTAGCGGAAAGGAACCCCCAAGCTCCACCAGTTAACCAGCCCATTCGTAATGGGTGCACATACAAAGAGTTTCAAAGCTGCAAGCCTCACAACTTTAGTGGTACTGAGGGGCCGGTTGGTCTCACTAGGTGGTTTGAGAAATTAGAATCCGTGTTCCGTGTTAGTAACTGCTCAGAGACGGACAAAACCAAGTATGCCTCATGTACGCTGTCATACGGCGCACTAACCTGATGGAACACACTGGCTCAAGCAAAGGGTATTGATGAGGCGTATGCTACCCCCTGGGAGGAATTCAAAGGGGCCATGATTGAAGAGTATTGCCCTAGGAAAAAGATCCAGAAAATGGAGATTGAGTTTGGGCAGTTGAAGGTTGTGGGAAACGATCTCGATGGTTACAACCGTAGGTATCTGGAATTAGCCCTGATGTGTCCTACCATGGTTACCCCGGAGTTTAAGCGCATGGAAAGGTACTTGTGGGGACTTCCTAAGTCCATTAAGGGAAATGTCACCTCATCTAAGCCACTAAACGTCCCGAAAGCAATGAACTGGAGAAGGCAAAATCTGAAGCGGGTAGTAGTGATAAGCATAAGTGGGACAACAACAAGGGGAGAGCCTATGATCAAACCCCCGCAAAGAGGCACAACGATGGGAGAAACCCCAACCCGAACACTGGCTCAAACCCCAACTACAAGGGTACTCTACCACAGTGCAAGAAGTGCTACAAGCACCATACCGGGTACTGTAATGTTGTATGTGAAAAGTGCAAAAGGACCGGGCATATTGGCAAGGACTGCAAGATCACCATCATGACTGGGAAGCCGAACCCTACTGGACCGAGAAAGTGTTATGAATAAAGATAGACGGGCCACTTCAGAAATGAGTGTCCCAACAAGCGAAAGGACGGGTGACCACCGCGTGGCAGAGCTTTCAATGTAAACGCAAGGGATGCCCGTGAGAACCCCGACTTGGTCACAGGTATATTCACTATCAATAATCTATTAGCTTCTGTTCTGTTTGATACTGGTGCCGATAGAATTTATGTATGTAGACACTTTTGCTCTAAGATAAATTGGTCGTTAGTTCCTTTAAAGGAGAGTATGCTTGTAGAAGTAGCCAATGGAAAACTTGAGAAAGTTGACCAAGTTAGCCGAGGAGCTATTATCAACATAGCTGGTGTGGATTTCGAGATTGACTTGATACCCATTAAGTTTGTATGGACTGGTTGACAAAGATAAGAGCCGACATTATCTGTGGGGATAAAGCTCTTTGTATACCACACGGAGACAGTGAACCACTGATTATTTACGGAGAGAGATGTAGCTCGAAACTGAACCTCATTAGTTGCATGAAAGCATAAAAGATCATGAAGAAAGGACGTCTTGCTGTTCTAGCACATGTGAAAACGTTAGAAACTGAGGTGAAGAGTGTGGATGACGTACGAATTGTGAACGAATTTTCCGATGTCTTTCCGGAAGAATTGCCTGGATTACCGCCACCGAGAGCAGTGGAGTTTCAGATCGATTTAGTTCCAGGAGCTGCACCTGTAGCTCGCGCACCTTATCGACTCGCACCTTTCGAAATGCAAGAGTTGCAGAGCCAATTACAAGAACTGCTAGACCGTGGATTTATCCAACCAAGTTTCTAACCTTGGGGCGCACTTGTTTTATTTATGAAGAAGAAGGACAGATCATTCCGCATGTGTATCGACTACCGTGAACTCAATAAATTGACGATTAAGAATCGGTATCCTCTTCCCCGAATTGACGATCTTTTTGATCAACTACAAGGATCGAGCGTTTACTCCAAGATCGATTTGCGATCCGGTTATCACCAGTTGAGGGTGAAAGAGAGCGACGTGATGAAGACTGCATTCAGAACCCGTTATGGTCATTATGAGTTTCTCGTGATGCCATTCGATTTAACCAACGCACCTGCCGTGTTTATGGATCTCATGAATCGTGTCTGCAAGCCATACTTGGATAAGTTCGTTATCGTCTTCATAGATGATATTCTCATCTACTCCAAAAGCGAAGAAGAATATGAGCAACATCTTCGTCTAGTGTTGGAACTCTTGAGACAAGAGCAACTTTACGCCAAATTCTCTATGTGTGAGTTTTGGTTGAAGGAAGTCCAATTTCTGGGTCATGTTGTGAGCGATCAGGGTATCAAAGTTGATCCCGTAAAGATCGAAGCTATCAGCAAGTGGGAGACCCCCACTACTCCGACTCACATCCGTCAATTTCTAGGCCTCGCCGGTTACTACCGAAGATTTATTGAAGGTTTCTCTCTGATTGCGCGTCCTTTGACCGCACTGACTCACAAAGGGAAGAAGTTCATTTGGTAACCCGAACAGGAATCTGCATTTCAAACCTTGAAGAAGAAGTTAACCACCGCACCTTTCTTATCACTTCCTGAAGGCAGTGACGATTTCGTCGTTTATTGCGATGCTTCGAAAAGTGGTTTTGGTTGTGTACTGATGCAACGCACAAAGGTTATCACTTATGCCTCCCGACAACTGAAGATTCACGAACGAAATTACACTATGCACGATCTCGAGCTTGGAGCCGTTGTCTTTGCATTAAAGCTGTGGAGACACTATCTTTATGGAACTAAGAGCACTATTTTCACCGATCATAAAAGCCTTGTTGGGCCCCAAAATAATTAAGGATTTAATTATGACAAAACTGTAATTTATTTGCACTAAAATGTTATGTGCAGTCAGCACAAGTTTGTTCATGTATAGACAGCAGATATTGCTGTGTCGAGTGTTTAGTTTGCTGCTCAGTCTATCAGCACAAGGTAGACAGTGTTCTTCAATCAGCACAGGATGTGTACTCAGCTAATCAAGAACATGAAGTGGCTCAGCAATGAAGAACCAGCACAGCTGGAATGCAGCTCACTACACAAGACAGCTATGCTCCATTATAAGCATAGTAGTTTTCCGAGTGGTCTACATCAATGGTACTATTCAACAGAAGTCAAAGACAAAGTTGAACAGAAAAGGACACGTGTCGGCGGCTGACAAGTGACCTTACAAGACCACGTGAGAATGCAGAAGTTTAACGCATGTGCAGACATGGGTTATACTTTGTCATCACCTAGGAAACACAACATTCTATTTGTTTAATCAAATAGTGGTGCCAAACCGAATTGGGGTGTGCCTGCAAATAGCTACCAAAGAGTAAAGAAGAGAGCATGCTCTCTGATGTAGTTGTCTCCACAAGTACAGACATCCTATGTACCAGTGGACAATAGAACCATTACACGATTAATAGGACTACTATAAATTGTTGTATCCACTATTGTAACAACTAGTGGTGTGGGTTTATTTTTATAGAGTCAAAACGTGTAATAGATGTTAGTTTACCTCTTAGCTATAATCTAGGTAATCTGTATCAACCAACTATCATTCCGCCAAGGATAGTTGTGATTCTTTGTGATTCAATCAATAAAGAATAACTGTTAAAAATTACCTGTGACTCTACTTATTTGCATGCTTGAATACTAATCGAGTTTAACTGTTAAGTTATCTTAAAAGAAATTGTATTCACCCCCCTCTACAATACTCCTGTTGTTATCAAGGAACCAATAACCGGTATCAGAGCTTCAGTCTTGATAATTAATATCTTAGATCTGAATTCTCTCATGGCTGCATATTCTAATACAGCTTACCTTGAAAATGGCTCATCCAATAGACCACCCAAATTTGATGAAGATGAGTATGAAACTTGGAAGGCAAGATTCATGCTTCACCTTAAGTCTATTGACCCACTCATGCTTGGTATTGCCACAGATGGTCCATTTGTACCTACTGAAACTATTGGTAGTGTACCAGCTACAGCTGACACTCCTGCTGTTCCTGGCAGAGAGGTTACTCTCACCCCTTCTAGATGGGATGCTGAGGGTAAACTTCGTGTTGGACTTGACCCTAAGATCAGAACCTTGTTAGCTATAACTTTGCCTAACCCACTGTTCAAACTGATTAAGAGAAAAGAAAATGCCAAGCTTATGTTGGACTATCTAGATGTTACCTATGAGGGTATGGGAGAAGTTAGGCAGAACAGAATGATTGCTTTAAAACGAGAATATGAAATGTTCTTTGCCTACAAGAACGAAACCCTTAAGCAAACCTTCAATAGGTTTAACTCCTTGATTGCTGACCTGATCACTTTGAATGTCACCTATACTGAGTTTGAACAAGTTAACAAATTCATAGATTCACTGCCTACTAAATAGAAATCTGTTACTGACCCCTTAAGAACCACTCAGACCCTAAATAACTTTAACATGTCTTCTCTCTACAGTTCACTTTGGAACCATGAGAAGGCAGAGGCTAAATTTGAACTTAACTTGAAAGAAAACTTTAGGTCTGCCCCCACCACTTTAAAATCTTCTAAGACGGATGATACTGCTCTTATTGCTGCTGCTAAAAAGAAAGCTCAAAAGGCTTTACTGGTTCAAAAGTTGTTGGCAGAAGAAGAGTCAGATGAGAGTGATGTGGATAGTGGTACTGGGTTTGAAGAAAGCAGTGACGATGAAAGTGATGCAGAAGGGTTTGCTGAAGGTATGGCTTTGCTGGCTAGGCAGTTCAAAAGGTTCAATCATAATAGAACCAGCAAGTCATACAAAGGGAGTAAGAAACCGAGTGCTAGGTATAGCAGCAAGTCAGTCAAGGGTCCTAAATCTGAGTGTTATAATTGTGGGAAGGTTGGACATTTTGCTGCTGAATGCATGTCCAGGAAACCTTCAACTTCACATGCTAACTCTTTCTCAAAAACTAACGAATACAAGAACAAGTACACAGCTATGAAAGCTCAGATGAAGGAAAGTGCTAAGACTGATAAGAAGGGTAAAAAGCCAAAAAAGGTTCTAGTTGTTGAGCATCATGATTGGGATGAAACCAGCTCATCGTCTTCCTCTAATAGTGATACTGATGATGATGGTGCTGGTTATGCTCCAGAAAAGAAGTTGTGTTTAATGGCTAAGGAGGTCAAGGAGTCTGATGAGGATGATAGTGGTAGCAAGTTTTTCGATGATATGAGGGAAGCTAATCAGAAAAGAGATTCTCCTCAATGGAAAACTGAATTGATGTATAAGGTTGATAATTTTCAAACTTATACTGATGATGAAAAGGCCGAAATGTTTGACTACCTAAGAGTTGACTTATGTAGAGGCAGCAAACGTGAAGAAGTTTTGAAAACTGACAACAAATCTTTAAATGAGAAACTTAAATGCAAAAATGATGAAATTAAAATCTTGAAAGATGATATTTCCAAACTTGAAAAACAAAACTTTGCTTTAAGGTCTCTTCACGTTGAGGCAGCAGAAGTTAAGAACCAGCTGGATAATCTTAAAAAGGTTGTCGCTTCGTGGTGTACATCTGCTCAACGCACAGCAAAGTGTGTTAACGAGCAGGTGTCTGCCCAAGTTGAAGCTTTCTTTGCTGGTGACTATGCTGCTGCTGCTATTGCAGAAGTTACTTTCATGGACCAAATTCTTGAAACAGATCCTGAAGCTATCTTGCCAAATACTTTTGCCAAGATAGTTAAGGGTAAAAGGTCTTGACAAATAAGTTTGTTAGACCTACTGTGTCCCCACCACCTACCATGAAAGAAATTTTGGAGGATGAAGTTAAAGCAAGAGAAGCCAGTACCTCAATTGATGAGACTACTGACCCCTCAAGCATCTACTACATGACTCCAAAAGAAAGACGTATCAAAAGGGAAATCACTGAAAATAATCTTAGAAAAATTAAACCAACTGATTCCCCTTCGTGTTCGAGTTCCAATTATGCTGAGCCAGCTGATGACAAACTTACTGGTCTACCAGTAGCTACCGACAAGCTAGTCAAACGTAATACTGGCAAGTCCAAGGCAGCAGGAAAAACTTCTTCTAGCTCATCAGCTTTAGTAGACAAGCCAGTAACTTCCCACGCTGGCTCGTCAAATGATAAAGGTAAAGCAATACGTCATGACTATGGTACTGGTTCCAAGAAGAAAGCTTCCCCTAAGGGAAAAGCTAAAGTGGACTTGAATGAAGAGCTATCTGTCACTGAGATTATGACAGTCAAGCTTGACCAGCTAATTGAGACAGTAACCAAAGTTCGACCCGATCCCCTTTACTCTGTGTATGACCCATCACCGATACCAAATGTGAGAAAATGCTACAAATGTGGTAGCAAGTTTCACTTAGCCAACCGGTGTCCTTTTACCCCAACCCCATCTGCTGCTGCTTCTTCAAGCAAACCAGCAGAGAGGAAGAGATCATCAAAGATGACCCTTCCAGAACCCATCCTTGGATGGGTTCCCAAAAAGAACTAATCTCTTAGCTACTGTGCAGGGCATTCAAAACAAGCAAATCTGGTATCTCGATAGTGGTTGTTCAAGACATATGACCAGATGTAAGTCCCTGCTGATGGACTATCAAGAAAAAGATGGTCCAGTTGTTTCGTATGGAGATAATTCGTTGGGTTACACAAAGGGTTTTGGTACTTTGACTAATGGGAATGTCACATTCTCAAATGTTGCATATGTCGTTGGGCTTAAACATAATTTACTCAGCATAAGCCAACTGACAAGCAAGAACAAGATAGTCCAATTCAGAAGGAAAATTGGCACTATTTTTGATAAGATAGGGAAGCCACTGCTGACTGCAAAACGTCATGAAAACATGTATCAAATTGACATGAACACAGCAATCACAACAACTGATACTTGTTTCTATTCGAAGGCAGCAGACAACCTGAAATGGTTATGGCACAAGAGACTCTCACATCTCAACTTCAAAGATATTCACAAACTATCCAGTAGAAGTTTGGTGTCTGGGCTACCCACCATGTCTTATGTAAAGGACAAACTGTGTCCTGGTTGTGAAAAAGGAAAACATCACCATGCCTCATTCAAATCAAAGCAAATCTCATCTGTTGAGAAACCATTTCATTTACTTCATATGGATCTTTTTGGTCCTGTTAATGTGGCCAGCTGTAGTGGGAAGAAGTATACACTGGTTATTGTTGATGAATATTCCAGATACACCTGGGTATTCTTTTTGAAGCAAAAGAGTGAAGCTGCTGATGAAATTATCAATTTTATCAAAAGAATGGAGCTTTTAAATGGGCAACTGGTGAAACAGCTAAGAAGTGATCATGGTACAGAATTCAGAAATGCTACATTAGAAGAATTTTGTGCTGATAAAGGTATTTCACAGAATTTTTCTGCTGTGAGAACACCTCAACAAAATGGTGTTGCAGAAAGAAAAAACAGAACTCTCATTGAAGCAGCAAGATCTATGTTAGCTGAGTCTGGGCTGAAAAATTCATAATGGGCAGAAGCTGTGAACACTGCATGTTTTACCCAGAATAGATCTTTAATAGTGAAAAGACATCAGAAAACTGCTTATGAAGTTCTCAAAGGAAGAAAACCCTCAATTTCATTTCTTCATGTATTTGGCACTCCCTGTTTCATTCTAAACAATAGGGATCAGCTGGGCAAGTTTGATGTCAAGGCTGATGAAGGTATATTCTTGGGATATTCCAACATGTCAATGGCATATAGGGTTTTCAATAAAAGAAGGGGTTGTTTTGAAGAATCTATTAATGTTACATTTGATGAAACTGCCCCAGCCTCATCTCCCAGTCAAGAAGATGAAGAGTTATTGTTTGAAGAGCCTACTCAGCAAGCTCTTGATGATGAAGAGGAACCAGCTGCAAATCCCTCACCAATCCATGTTGCTGGGTTCTCTGATGATGAGATGGAACATTCTATTCCATCTGTGTCTAAACCTAGTGGACCTACTGGCTCTACTGAAGTCCTACAACTTGAGCATAGGTCTACTGGTTCTGAAGGATCACAAGCTGGTACTGGTTACATTAATACTGAACAGCTGTCTCCAACTGCTGCTCATACTTTTGAACCAGCTGATGATCAAGATGATGTGTGTTCCACGATAAGCTCACCTGTTCATAATACTAGATGGACAAAAGAGCATCCAATTGAGCAAGTTATTGGTAATCTAGCTAGTGGTGTTAAAACAAGAAGGCATGCAACCAGCAATTTCTGTATGCATGTAAATTTTGTGTCTACCATTGAACCTAAATGTCCTGATGAAGCAATCAAAGATCCAAGCTGGGCAGGAGCTATGCAAGAAGAGATCTCCCAATTTGATAGGAATAAGGTTTGGACATTGGTACCTAAACCTGATGATGAAACTAAGAAAATCATTGGTACCAAGTGGGTCTTCAAGAACAAGATGGATGAAGATGGGATTGTGATAAGAAACAAATCTAGATTGGTAGCTCAAGGGTTCAAACAGGAAGAAGGATTGGATTATGGAGAGACTTGTGCTCTAGTGGCCAGGATGGAAGATATCAGATTGTTCTTGGCATATGCTGCTAAGATGAACTTTAGGGTATTCCAGATGGATGTTAAATCTGCATTTCTAAATGGGAAGCTACAAGAAGAAGTTTATGTCAAACAGCCTCCTGGTTTTGTAAGCGGTAAATATCCAGACCATGTCTACAAGCTAGACAAAGCTCTTTATGGCCTCAAACAGGCCCTACGAGCATGGTATGAGACACTTCATGTGTATCTCACTGGTATAGGTTTTAAAGTTGGAACAATTGATACCACTCTGTTCTCAAAAGAGACAGATGGTGATCTCTTGCTGGTACAGATATACGTGGATGATATTATTTATGGATCTAAAAATGAGAAACATTGTCAAGATTTTTCAAAACTTATGTCAAAGACATATGAAATGAGCTTACAAAGAGACTTGCAATACTTTTTGGGATTGCAAATTAAACAACTTGATGATGGAATTTTTATAAGTCAGGATAAATATATCAAAGATATGCTAAATAAATTTGGTCTGACCTATTTAAAAGATATAGGGACCCCAATGGCAGCAACTATTAAAATAGATGCTGATCTCAATGGTGAACCAGTCAATATCACTGAATATAGAGGTATGATTGGATTCCTACTTTATCTCACAGCCAGCAGACCAGATATTATGTTTGCCACATGTCTCTGTGCCAGATATCAAGCTGATCCTAAAGAGTCACACTTGCTAGCAGTCAAAGGATATTTAGGTATCTGAAAGCAACTGCTAAACATGGTATTTGGTATCCCAAAGACCAGGATTTTGAGCTAATTGGGTATTCAGATGCTGATTTTGCAGGGTGTAAAATAGACAGGAAAAGTACTACTGGTGGTTGCCAGTTACTGGGTGGTAGGCTAGTCAGCTGGATGAGCAAAAAGCAAAATACTGTGTCCACATCTACTGCTGAGGCAGAATACGTTTCTACTGGTAGTTGTACTGCTCAAGTACTGTGGATGCAAAGCTAGCTGAAGGACTATGGTGTTCATGTTACAAAAACTCCAATCTACTGTGACAACACAAGTGCAATAGCTATCACCAACAATCCTGTGATGCATTCAAGAACAAAGCACATTGACGTTCGATATCACTTCATAAGGGATCATGTTCAGAAAGGAGATGTGGAGCTACATTTTATTTCAACAGACCAGCAGTTAGCAGATCTATTCACAAAGCCCTTAGATGAGAAACGTTTTAACTATCTCATCTCTGAGCTGGGTATGCTTGAACTTTAAATAAAAGAAAATTTTTGTTGGTGTGCTGGCTCTACAACATGTAGGGTAAACCAGTAAGTCATTTTTGTTAACTTACTGCCTACATGTAAAACACTCAGCACAACAAGGTCTTTTATACTTTGGTTACTCAAAAGGTTTTTAATTGAAATAATAAATAGCTCACAAAATTAAATGATTCCTTAAATCTGAAACTCATTTACTCCCAATGATTTAAATTAAATTCTGACATATTAAATGTAACAAAGTATTTTGTATTTAATACAAAACTTATTTTGTAGTTTTTAAATCATTTTTTTTGAATTAAAACCTGCTGCATTTAATGCGGAATGGGAGATATGAGTGTTCAAGCCGTATATACGTCAAATCAACAGTCTGTGTCCCCTCGAGTGTGCCAGTCTATCACATCTGCCCACGCGCCTGCTAATAGCAGTTGTCATTTTCCCTCTTCTGCCTTTTTCATCCAATCACAATGGTTAAAAGAGTGTTTTATCTTCCATAATAACCTTCGGTTATTCAGTTTTCAAATTCACACTCTTCTCTCTAAAAATCCCCAAATCTTCAAATCAATTCATACATCCATCTTCTACGAAAGCATCAATGGCAGAACAACAACAACATCAATCACCACAGCCAGATGAACAACAACCACAGCAACAACAATCGGTAGAACAACCACAATCGGAATAGCAACCACCACCGGTCATCGAAGAACAAGTGGTGTAGGGCCTTCTGTTCAACCTGCACCCAAGCCTTGTTAGGGCTGCAATGCACCAGAACACTCTTCCATTCGCCTATCGAGAGGCAATGCTGCTCATGCCCTTTCAATTCCCAAATCCAAAGCCAACATGGGATATGATACGCTTATCGATTACATACAACAATCACCATTGGCTCGAGCTATTACCGGCGTACCTTCTCGTCTTTATTCGGCCTGTTTGGCCAGATTCTGGTATACTGCCACCACGGCCACCACTCAACAGAACGTTCCACGTATTCGTGGCATGGTGACTGAAACCCTAGCCTGCTCCATCACTGTTGATGCCATCCGACGTGCTCTCCAATTACCTATTGGTCCATTTGTTAATTCACCAACCAGTGATGAGTTTAGAAGAGAAGTACTGGAAATTATAGGGTTTGATGGACCAGTGGCTCATACTCCCTTAAGGAAGCAGATGCCACCTCTGTGGAATTACTTCTTTGGCTTGCTGACCCATTCCATCAGTAAGAAGTCCGGGAGTTTTGATCAGTGCTCAGATTTTGAGCTGAAGATTGGTCATGAGATGCTGTTCAATCGAAATATTGATTATGCCAGTGAAATTTACTTAAGGTTAAGGGAAATGGTGCTTGCACCCAAACAAACACACTTAATCCCCTTTCCAAGGTTTTTGAGCCTTGTTTTTGAAAATGAGCTGGGTGAAGCTTACCAGCAGATTGCTGATGAATCATTTGACCTGCCTCCAAAACAAGGGGGAATGCCAAAAGATGCTTCTGCTGCTCCATATAATGCCTTGACACCAGGCATTCTTGAGTATCTTGCTGCCCGAGGTAGAGTGAACCAACCGACTGCCTCTGGTGCTGCACCAGCTGAGGGGGAGGGACCTCAGCGAAACCCAGCTGTAAAAAGGAAGAAGCCAGCTACCTCAACTAGTACAACCACCGTCTCACATACTGGTAAAGCAGTAGTTGTATTAGAATCTAGTACTCTCTGATCATAAAGAACAGCACTAGTCTTATATACTGACTATCCACTTCTAGTATTGGAATCCGTTGCTTAACTATTTCTTGGTAACAGGCAAATTCAAACCAGCAAAAGCTGGCTCCAAGCACACCACAGGGGAGATTGCACCAGTCTCAACTGCTGCTCCTACAAAGGATGTGGCTATGGAACCTGGTGTGTTTCTAGACCAAACAGCAGAAACTTCTAACATAATTCAAAATATTTTAACTGCTGACTTGAAAAATGAAAATGGAGTTAAAGGTATAACCCTGGCTCCCAAGCTGACTGGTTTTAAAACTAGTGTTAAGAAGAGTAGCAACCCATACTCTTCTAGCCAGACACTTCCACATTTTTCAAAATTGAACTTAATGCTATATCCTCTGCTGACAGTACAACCAGCCGAGCACATACCTGACCCCCAAAGCAAACTTGAGCTGGGTCCTCATCGTGTTGAACCAGCTCAGGATACTGTACAGCCATTATGTTACTCAGATCATGATAAGAGTCTCACTCCTACATCATTACTAGCCAGAACTCTTACACTATCTGGGTCAACATGTGTCGCCAATGAGTCAGCAGAGTCACAGCTGTACTTACAGACACCTTATTCTGTCTCATTCGAAGGGCTGACCAAATCACCAGTCTGTTCCCAGAGACCAATAACAGATGCAATTGTTGAGTCAAATTTATTTGGTTCTACAGTTGTTAACATAAAATGTTCTATTGTTTCAGTTCTTAGCAGGGTAGATGAACAGGCAGAGGGGGAGCAAGTTAAAGATGTTATTATTCCTACTGAGCAGATTGCTGCCTCTGCTACTGGTGTTGGTGCTACTGTTTCTCCTACTGGTGGCGCTGATGCTAGTATAATTGCTTCTACAGCTGCTGGTGATACTACTCCCAGTATTGCTGCTTCTACTACTGCATCTGAAGTGGAAGATGAAATCATAGTGGATCCTCCTGTTCTTAAAAAGGTAATTGACAATATTGTTAAGGATGTTCTACTTGATGAACCTGTCTCTGAACCAAAGGGTGACATTGCGTCTGCTGCTGCTACCGATGCACAGAATGTTATTATGGATACTAGTACTTATGCTACTTTTCCATATGATGTTATCATGGATGCTGGTAAAAGTGCTACTTTTCCATCAGATTCTGGTTCACAGGGTAATACTGTTCTGGAGGGTCTTGATTTTGTTAATGCTGGCTATGTTGGCTATGTTCCCACAGAGCCAACGATGGATACTGATGCTACTAGTGTTATTCCGGATGTTTCTGATCTTTAATCGAGACACTTTATTACTGTGGATTCCACTGGTAATCTACAGGTGTCTGATTCCACACCGGATACTTTCTTTAAAGGTGCTGTAGATGCTGCTTCTTCACCTACTGCACAGTTACCTACAGCTGCTACTGGTTCTGTGACGATCCGGAAATTTCTGACCAAATTTAAACTTTATCTTTATATTATTCCGACACGATAAGCAAAGTTTAATTAAATCTCAAGAATTTTAAATTGTGTTCATACATTCATTATAACCTCGACCAAATTCCGACGATTCATGAACCGTTATATATAAATAAATATGTATATATATATTATAACTTAAAAATATTAATAAAGTATTAAACGTATAATACTTTACATGAACGTATTTGTTTTAATATGTTTATCGATGGAATTAGAAGATAATATCAAATGATTGATTTATCAGATACATTGTGATATGATTACGGGTCTATGTTATAAGGTCCACTGTGATTTAAGAAATCTATTCTTTTTGACGACATTCGGAAAATGGTAAAGTGATTTATAAGTAAGAACGTGGAGTGTAAATAACTTAGATGTTGGATATCGACAAGTTAAGTAACTCGACATTTTTCATTAAGATTATTTCATACGTTTATTTAACCTTTGAACTTTATCGCATGCTTCACCAACAGACTGTAATTTAAAAACTTGAAACCTATTATGAAAATATATGATTTTACTTTTCTAAAACGTTTTATGATATAACGATTTCCATTATTTTAACCTTTAAACAAAATGCTTCTTAAATATATTTAGTTTTGGAAAACAAAATTATCATATTTATTTGATTTAGTTTCAAACGTACAAAAACGTTTTCAGTTTAAAAAGAACTTTATTATTAAAACGTATATAACTTTTATAAATATCTAGAACTACTTTTAACAACTCATTACTTAACCAGTATGATAAAGATAACGATATTTATATTTTATTTTATTAAATATATATAACGATTTAAATTAATATTATATATATTTATACGCGTATTATACGTACATAGTTTTATACTTTTACTATACTTAAACTTTACCTTTACTTTATTTTTACTTTACCTTAACTTTAATAATTCATACTTTAATAATTTACTTTAATAATTCATACTTTAATAATTCACTTTAATAATTCATACTTTAATAATTCACTTTAATAATTCATACTTTAATAATTCACTTTAATAATTCATACTTTAATAATTTACTTTAATAATTCATACTTTAATAATTCACTTTAATAATTCATACTTTAATAATTCACTTTAATAATTCATACTTTAATAATTCACTTTAATAATTTATACTTTAATAATTCACTTTAATAATTCATACTTTAATAATTCACATTAATAATTCAAAAATCTATTATAAATAGAATTCAATAGGTTTCATTATTTGATAGAAACTTGAAAATATTTTCTCTAAACTCTCTCAATCGATTTACATATATATATTTACTCCGTATTATTTCAAGATATTATCAGTATACATAAAATATTACGACGGAGTGCTGTCCGAGTGATTTCGAAATTGTTTTTCGAGCGGGATAGAGCTAAGGAAATTATGGGTTAAAACTATGGAGGTTATGGGTATGGTTCGGGAGTATTGCTCGTGAGTCAAACTAGTGTTTATCATCTCCGTTGCGTCTACGTACTTTTCCTGCAATATTGAATCTCAATATTGATACGTTCGTGAATCCAAGGCCAACATTGCACTTGTTCAATGACGTCATATGTATTTTTACTACAAAATACAGTATTGTGAGTTTCATTTGCTCCCTTTTTAATTGCTTTTGCAATATATATTTTTGGGCTGAGAATACATGCGCTGTTTTATAAATGTTTTACGAAGTAGGCACAAGTACTAAAACTAATTCTATGTGGGTTTAAACCAGAAATATACCCTTAGCTTGGTAACATTAAACTACTTGTCTATGTACGGTAGGCGCGAATCCTAAAGATAGATCTATCGGGCTTGACACCCCCATCCTGTAGGCTGCACTAGACATAAGAGCTAGTGGGCGGATGTTTAGTACTTCGAGGATTATTTATTAGCACCGGTGTACGTATCCATCTTTGCGAAGATGACTTATTATATTATTGTTAAGGTTGGTTACTGAGACCTCAACATAAGCAGAATGGTTTTATACACTTGCGAGTGTACATATATTTATAAACTGAAATCTTGTGGTCTATTAATATATTGAAATGATTGTTATGATAAACCTATGAACTCACCAACCTTTTAGTTGACACTTTTAAGCATGTTTATTCTCAGGTATGAATTAAGTATTCCGCTGTGCATTTGCTCATTTTAAGGATATTACTTGGAGTCATTCATGGCATATTTTGAAAGACGTTGCATTCAAGTCATTGAGTTCATCAAGATTATTATTAAGTCAATTATAGTTGGATGTATTATGAAATGGTGTGCATACCGTCAATTTTCGTTGTAAATAAAGTTTGTCTTTTAAAAACGAATGCAATGTTTGTAAAATGTATCATATAGAGATCAAATACCTCGCGATGTAATCAACTATTGTGAATCGTTTATAATGTATATGAACGGGTCCTTTCAGTTGGTATCAGAGTGATGGTCTTAGCGAACCAGGTCTGCATTAGTGTGTTTAACTGATAGTCATTAGGATGCATTAGTGAGTCTGGACTTCGACCGTGTCTACATGTTAAAAGTTTCGCTTATCATTTTTGTCGAAAATCATCTGCTTATCATCTTTAGGAAATTACCTGCTCATTATTCTTAGTCTAGACAGCTTTCACTGCATTGATTGCATGAATAAGTGTATAGACAAAATTCATATCTTAGCGTATCTGTTACTGTAGACCTTGCCTGATATCTCTCGTAAATTTCTCCGTAATTTAAGGGATCCTGGTACTATATATATCTATGCACATTATGCATTGAGAATACCATCTAACTATCAATTTCTGTCACTAAACTCTTCATACCAAAAATCTTTTCTGTGATCGCTTAAGATGGCCTCTACGAATCGACCAAGTTCCTCTGACTCCGAAGACAGCGTGACAGGAGCACACCAACCAATCAACTACCGTGATTACTGGAGAAAATGGGGGTGGGTTCGCGACATACTCACCCTATGGAGAAGGGAAGAAGGTACTCCATATCATGAACCAAATCTACCACCTAACCTTGGAGTACTTGACCCGCTAACCGGCGAACCCGTTCGCAACACCGTTTATACCCTTTTTGCAAGAATTTTTCATCTTGAGACTACCATTAACGGAACTAGAGAAGATATCCGACCTTTACCTCACACCGATAACCAACCAGGGTTAGTAGAAGAAGTTAAAGAACTCGGAGCTCGAGTGTTAACTTTAGAGAGCACGGTACACAATTTGCAAGCACCTGCAGTATCACCAACACCAGTAACATCACTAGCCTCAGCACCAACAGCACTAGTACCACCAACAACAACATCCGCGTCACCAGCTTCGACATCTCATTTTGTACCTTGAGTATAATCATCGTTCTACATGACGTTCTACATCATTTATTTTCATTCGACATAGCGATTATGTAATCTCTAATGTTTTAGAGATTATATATTCTTGTTCTAACGGTAAATCAAATGAGTTTAATATCATATTGACTCATTAAATCCATGATTACATCCGAAGAAAATATATAGGTATATATATTTTTCATAAAGATTGTAATTAAAAATTCTTTCGTACAAACTGTTAATAGTGAAAATATTTTAACGGGTAGGTAATACCTGAGGAATATTTAGATTTCACATTAATAAGTTACATTGTACATTTTTCGAATCTGATTCAACAGTCATTTACTATCCTACTTACAATCACCGATATACGTATCCGTTCACCGCAGAATAATCATTTTCATCCAATTTTATATTTGAATTTTGACCTATCAGAATCCAAAAAGTGGCATAATGAAGAAAACATTGGACAAAATAAAATTTGTTAGAAACAAACAAATTAACTATGAGAAATTTTGTTAAGAATCCACGCTAACTGTTCCTAGCTAACTATTCCTAGCTAACTGATTACATTTTATTTATCGCAATTTATATTCTTGTAATTTTATTTATCGTCATTTAATTTCTGTTATTTATTTTTACGCACTTTAAATATCGAGACACGTATACAAGGTTTTGACATATCATATCGACGCATATATATATATATATTATTTGGAATAACCATAGACACTCTATATGCAGTAATGCTAGAGTTAGCTATACAGGGTTGAGGTTGATTCTACAATAATATATATACTTTGAGTTGTGATCGAGTCTGAGACATGTATACGGGTCACGATACGTATTAATTAATTCAAATATTATATATTAAACTATATATGAATTATTGGACTGTTAATTGTGGACTATCGACTGTGGACTAATAACATTGGACAAATAAAATGAATTAATATATTGATTATAACATATGAAACTAAACAATTCTTCAAGTTTGCCACTTGATTTCATCCTAAACTTCATTTGTATCTTGACAATTACAATCTGCATTCAAATCTTTCATGATTCTTGAAAACACCTCAATCGAGAGGATAAACCAACCGCACTTCATCTACGGAAAAAAAGATCGATGCATATAGTTATGTACCTGAAAACACTCGGAACCTGAGTAAACGTTTAACACGTATCTGTGCTAGCTCCCTGGGCGTTGTTATTACCGAAAATCACTTTGCAATTCCTTTTCAAAGTAGCAAATTTTGTCACAGCTCCAGCAAATCAACTTCGACTTTTCGTTCGAAACAACCATATCATAATTTTGATATATATGCGTGCTCTTTATTGTTACCGGGGAACCTTTTATATTCCACCATATTACCATCAATGTTTAATCATCTAAAAACATAATTCTCTTGAAACCACCTCGGATTGATAACCGATGACCCAGATATGGTAGCATTAAATGCAAAGGAAACAGTAAAATCGTAGATGGTCTAAACGGCCAAAAGTTTGATAATAAAGAATGGAATGTTGGGAACGCTCGATAGAAAATTTGGTACTGAAAAACAGATTGATCTAACCATGAAGGAGACCAAGGACAAACACAAGGACCAAACCCTATATTCAAAGAATCCAGGTAATTCTGGATCCGATGAAATCTTTAGAGAATATCCTGCTTCGAAGTCATGTTAAAATCTTGCGGAAAATCTTTCTTCATCAACCTTCGATCTTAGAAATTCCAAAAATATCATCATAAATATCTTCGATATTTCTGAGGATATTTTCATAAGTATTCTTGTCCGAAATCATTTATCTCTTCGCGATATCAGTGTTATATCATAAAGGAAACTGTTTAGTTTCTAAAATCTGAAATCTTCGAGTTTGAAGTATGAATGTTTTCGAAGTAGTGTTGGGAACTGAAGCATGAGTTAGTATAATATAATGACACTTGATCAACGTGATTATATTACAGTAATTCATGCTGAGTTTCTAATGAAACATGATGATTCACAGACCATAATGTCATCATGTGCCATGTTACGTGACTCTTACATTCTATCTAATCTCTAAACATATCAAGAACATAATTTCTTGATAATTCTGTTTTTTCTCTTGAATTCTAGTAATTTAACCAATCAAGATCGTGCTATTACAATTTCTTCCTTAGAACATTAGTCATGTTCATTCGAAACTCCATACTTACGAATTCTGAACCATTATTCGCTGACTTAAAGTCAAGAAGAGAAAACAAAAGGATGGAACTCCAAAATATAAAGAAAATAAAGAGGGTGGATTTATAATGAAATATTCGACAGAGCAATCAAAACAGATTATCGCATTTAACCAAAGAAGATCCTATTCCTTAATCTTCGAAGAATCAAATTTTATTCAGATTTTAAAGATTTCTTTAAATCCCTTGAATTCCAGAAATCTACCGTTACTAAGTCAAAAGTTAAATTTCTATCTCAAACTGTTGTGACAGCTACCCTCGTACGCTTCACATAATCGAATCGTTTTATCTACATTACTCAGTAATGATGAAACTCTATTTATCAACTCATATTCGTCATGAAAACAGTTTTATGGTTAACCATGACGACCTTACTCAAATTTCGGGACGAAATTTCTTTAACGGGTAGGTACTGTGACGATCCGGAAATTTCCGACCAAATTTAAACTTTATCTTTATATTATTCTGACACGATAAGCAAAGTTTAATTAAATCTCAAGAATTTTAAATTGTGTTCAAACATTCATTATAACCTCGACCAAATTCCGACGATTCACGAACCGTTATATATAAATAAATATGTATATATATATATGTATATATATATTATAACTTAAAAATATTAATAAAGTATTAAACGTATAATACTTTACATGAACGTATTTGTTTTAATATGTTTATCGATGGAATTAGAAGATAATATCAAATGATTGATTTATCAGATACATTGTGATATGATTACGGGTCTATGTTATAAGGTCCACTGTGATTTAAGAAATCTATTCTTTTTGACGACATTCGGAAAATGGTAAAGTGATTTATAAGTAAGAACGTGGAGTGTAAATAACTTAGATGTTGGATATCGACAAGTTAAGTAACTCGACATTTTTCATTAAGATTATTTCATACGTTTATTTAACCTTTGAACTTTATCGCATGCTTCACCAACAGACTGTAATTTAAAAACTTGAAACCTATTATGAAAATATATGATTTTACTTTTCTAAAACGTTTTATGATATAACGATTTCCATTATTTTAACCTATAAACAAAATGCTTCTTAAATATATTTAGTTTTGGAAAATAAAATTATCATATTTATTTGATTTAGTTTCAAACGTACAAAAACGTTTTCAGTTTAAAAAGAACTTTATTATTAAAACGTATATAACTTTTATAAATATCTAGAACTACTTTTAACAACTCATTACTTAACCAGTATGATAAAGATAACGATATTTATATTTTATTTTATTAAATATATATAACGATTTAAATTAATATTATATATATTTATACGCGTATTATACGTACATAGTTTTATACTTTTACTATACTTAAACTTTACCTTTACTTTATTTTTACTTTACCTTAACTTTAATAATTCATACTTTAATAATTCACTTTAATAATTCATACTTTAATAATTTACTTTAATAATTCATACTTTAATAATTCACTTTAATAATTCATACTTTAATAATTTACTTTAATAATTCATACTTTAATAATTTACTTTAATAATTCATACTTTAATAATTCACTTTAATAATTCATACTTTAATAATTCACTTTAATAATTCATACTTTAATAATTCACTTTAATAATTCATACTTTAATAATTCACTTTAATAATTCATACTTTAATAATTCACATTAATAATTCAAAAATCTATTATAAATAGAATTCAATAGGTTTCATTATTTGATAGAAACTTGAAAATATTTTCTCTAAACTCTCTCAATCGATTTACATATATATATTTACTCCGTATTATTTCAAGATATTATCAGTATACATAAAATATTACGACGGAGTGCTGTCCGAGTGATTTCGAAATTGTTTTTCGAGCGGGATAGAGCTAAGGAAATTATGGGTTAAAACTATGGAGGTTATGGGTATGGTTCGGGAGTATTGCTTGTGAGTCAAACTAGTGTTTATCATCTCCGTTGCGTCTACGTACTTTTCCTGCAATATTGAATCTCAATATTGATACGTTCGTGAATCCAAGGCCAACATTGCACTTGTTCAATGACGTCATATGTATTTTTACTACAAAATACAGTATTGTGAGTTTCATTTGCTCCCTTTTTAATTTCTTTTGCAATATATATTTTTGGGCTGAGAATACATGCGCTGTTTTATAAATGTTTTACGAAGTAGGCACAAGTACTAAAACTAATTCTATGTGGGTTTAAACCAGAAATATACCCTTAGCTTGGTAACATTAAACTACTTGTCTATGTACGGTAGGCGCGAATCCTAAAGATAGATCTATCGGGCTTGACACCCCCATCCTGTAGGCTGCACTAGACATAAGAGCTAGTGGGCGGATGTTTAGTACTTCGAGGATTATTTATTAGCACCGGTGTACGTATCCATCTTTGCGAAGATGACTTATTATATTATTGTTAAGGTTGGTTACTGAGGCCTCAACATAAGCAGAATGGTTTTATACACTTGCGAGTGTACATATATTTATAAACTGAAATCTTGTGGTCTATTAATATATTGAAATGATTGTTATGATAAACCTATGAACTCACCAACCTTTTAGTTGACACTTTTAAGCATGTTTATTCTCAGGTATGAATTAAGTATTCCGCTGTGCATTTGCTCATTTTAAGGATATTACTTGGAGTCATTCATGGCATATTTTGAAAGACGTTGCATTCAAGTCATTGAGTTCATCAAGATTATTATTAAGTCAATTATAGTTGGATGTATTATGAAATGGTGTGCATACCATCAATTTTCGTTGTAAATAAAGTTTGTCTTTTAAAAACGAATGCAATGTTTGTAAAATGTATCATATAGAGGTCAAATACCTCGCGATGTAATCAACTATTGTGATTCGTTTATAATGTATATGAACGGGTCCTTTCAGTTGGTATCAGAGTGATGGTCTTAGCGAACCAGGTCTGCATTAGTGTGTCTAACTGATAGTCATTAGGATGCATTAGTGAGTCTGGACTTCGACCGTGTCTACATGTTAAAAGTTTCGCTTATCATTTTTGTCGAAAATCATCTGCTTATCATCTTTAGGAAATTACCTGCTCATTATTCTTAGTCTAGACAGCTTTTACTGCATTGATTGCATGAATAAGTGTATAGACAAAATTCATATCTTAGCGTATCTGTTACTGTAGACCTTGCCTGATATCTCTCGTAAATTTCTCCGTAATTTAAGGGATCCTGGTACTATATATATCTATGCACATTATGCATTGAGAATACCATCTAACTATCAATTTCTGTCACTAAACTCTTCATACCAAAAATCTTTTCTGTGATCGCTTAAGATGGCCTCTACGAATCGACCAAGTTCCTCTGACTCCGAAGACAGCGTGACAGGAGCACACCAACCAATCAACTACCGTGATTACTGGAGAAAATGGGGGTGGGTTCGCGACATACTCACCCTATGGAGAAGGGAAGAAGGTACTCCATATCATGAACCAAATCTACCACCTAACCTTGGAGTACTTGACCCGCTAACCGGCGAACCCGTTCGCAACACCGTTTATACCCTTTTTGCAAGAATTTTTCATCTTGAGACTACCATTAACGGAACTAGAGAAGATATCCGACCTTTACCTCACACCGATAACCAACCAGGGTTAGTAGAAGAAGTTAAAGAACTCGGAGCTCGAGTGTTAACTTTAGAGAGCACGGTACACAATTTGCAAGCACCTGCAGTATCACCAACACCAGTAACATCACTAGCCTCAGCACCAACAGCACTAGTACCACCAACAACAACATCCGCGTCACCAGCTTCGACATCTCATTTTGTACCTTGAGTATAATCATCGTTCTACATGACGTTCTACATCATTTATTTTCATTCGACATAGCGATTATGTAATCTCTAATGTTTTAGAGATTATATATTCTTGTTCTAACGGTAAATCAAATGAGTTTAATATCATATTGACTCATTAAATCCATGATTACATCCGAAGAAAATATATAGGTATATATATTTTTCATAAAGATTGTAATTAAAAATTCTTTCGTACAAACTGTTAATAGTGAAAATATTTTAACGGGTAGGTAATACCTGAGGAATATTTAGATTTCACATTAATAAGTTACATTGTACATTTTTCGAATCTGATTCAACAGTCATTTACTATCCTACTTACAATCACCGATATACGTATCCGTTCACCGCAGAATAATCATTTTCATCCAATTTTATATTTGAATTTTGACCTATCAGAATCCAAAAAGTGGCATAATGAAGAAAACATTGGACAAAATAAAATTTGTTAGAAACAAACAAATTAACTATGAGAAATTTTGTTAAGAATCCACGCTAACTGTTCCTAGCTAACTATTCCTAGCTAACTGATTACATTTTATTTATCGCAATTTATATTCTTGTAATTTTATTTATCGTCATTTAATTTCTGTTATTTATTTTTACGCACTTTAAATATCGAGACACGTATACAAGGTTTTGACATATCATATCGACGCATATATATATATATATTATTTGGAATAACCATAGACACTCTATATGCAGTAATGCTAGAGTTAGCTATACAGGGTTGAGGTTGATTCTACAATAATATATATACTTTGAGTTGTGATCGAGTCTGAGACATGTATACGGGTCACGATACGTATTAATTAATTCAAATATTATATATTAAACTATATATGAATTATTGGACTGTTAATTGTGGACTATCGACTGTGGACTAATAACATTGGACAAATAAAATGAATTAATATATTGATTATAACATATGAAACTAAACAATTCTTCAAGTTTGCCACTTGATTTCATCCTAAACTTCATTTGTATCTTGACGATTACAATCTGCATTCAAATCTTTCATGATTCTTGAAAACACCTCAATCGAGAGGATAAACCAACCGCACTTCATCTACGGAAAAAAGATCGATGCATATAGTTATGTACCTGAAAACACTCGGAACCTGAGTAAACGTTTAACACGTATCTGTGCTAGCTCCCTGGGCGTTGTTATTACCGAAAATCACTTTGCAATTCCTTTTCAAAGTAGCAAATTTTGTCACAGCTCCAGCAAATCAACTTCGACTTTTCGTTCGAAACAACCATATCATAATTTTGATATATATGCGTGCTCTTTATTGTTACCGGGGAACCTTTTATATTCCACCATATTACCATCAATGTTTAATCATCTAAAAACATAATTCTCTTGAAACCACCTCGGATTGATAACCGATGACCCAGATATGGTAGCATTAAATGCAAAGGAAACAGTAAAATCGTAGATGGTCTAAACGGCCAAAAGTTTGATAATAAAGAATGGAATGTTGGGAACGCTCGATAGAAAATTTGGTACTGAAAAACAGATTGATCTAACCATGAAGGAGACCAAGGACAAACACAAGGACCAAACCCTATATTCAAAGAATCCAGGTAATTCTGGATCCGATGAAATCTTTAGAGAATATCCTGCTTCGAAGTCATGTTAAAATCTTGCGGAAAATCTTTCTTCATCAACCTTCGATCTTAGAAATTCCAAAAATATCATCATAAATATCTTCGATATTTCTGAGGATATTTTCATAAGTATTCTTGTCCGAAATCATTTATCTCTTCGCGATATCAGTGTTATATCATAAAGGAAACTGTTTAGTTTCTAAAATCTGAAATCTTCGAGTTTGAAGTATGAATGTTTTCGAAGTAGTGTTGGGAACTGAAGCATGAGTTAGTATAATATAATGACACTTGATCAACGTGATTATATTACAGTAATTCATGCTGAGTTTCTAATGAAACATGATGATTCACAGACCATAATGTCATCATGTGCCATGTTACGTGACTCTTACATTCTATCTAATCTCTAAACATATCAAGAACATAATTTCTTGATAATTCTGTTTTTTCTCTTGAATTCTAGTAATTTAACCAATCAAGATCGTGCTATTACAATTTCTTCCTTAGAACATTAGTCATGTTCATTCGAAACTCCATACTTACGAATTCTGAACCATTATTCGCTGACTTAAAGTCAAGAAGAGAAAACAAAAGGATGGAACTCCAAAATATAAAGAAAATAAAGAGGGTGGATTTATAATGAAATATTCGACAGAGCAATCAAAACAGATTATCGCATTTAACCAAAGAAGATCCTATTCCTTAATCTTCGAAGAATCAAATTTTATTCAGATTTTAAAGATTTCTTTAAATCCCTTGAATTCCAGAAATCTACCGTTACTAAGTCAAAAGTTAAATTTCTATCTCAAACTGTTGTGACAGCTACCCTCGTACGCTTCACATAATCGAATCGTTTTATCTACATTACTCAGTAATGATGAAACTCTATTTATCAACTCATATTCGTCATGAAAACAGTTTTATGGTTAACCATGACGACCTTACTCAAATTTCGGGACGAAATTTCTTTAACGGGTAGGTACTGTGACGATCCGGAAATTTCCGACCAAATTTAAACTTTATCTTTATATTATTCTGACACGATAAGCAAAGTTTAATTAAATCTCAAGAATTTTAAATTGTGTTCAAACATTCATTATAACCTCGACCAAATTCCGACGATTCACGAACCGTTATATATAAATAAATATGTATATATATATATGTATATATATATTATAACTTAAAAATATTAATAAAGTATTAAACGTATAATACTTTACATGAACGTATTTGTTTTAATATGTTTATCGATGGAATTAGAAGATAATATCAAATGATTGATTTATCAGATACATTGTGATATGATTACGGGTCTATGTTATAAGGTCCACTGTGATTTAAGAAATCTATTCTTTTTGACGACATTCGGAAAATGGTAAAGTGATTTATAAGTAAGAACGTGGAGTGTAAATAACTTAGATGTTGGATATCGACAAGTTAAGTAACTCGACATTTTTCATTAAGATTATTTCATACGTTTATTTAACCTTTGAACTTTATCGCATGCTTCACCAACAGACTGTAATTTAAAAACTTGAAACCTATTATGAAAATATATGATTTTACTTTTCTAAAACGTTTTATGATATAACGATTTCCATTATTTTAACCTATAAACAAAATGCTTCTTAAATATATTTAGTTTTGGAAAATAAAATTATCATATTTATTTGATTTAGTTTCAAACGTACAAAAACGTTTTCAGTTTAAAAAGAACTTTATTATTAAAACGTATATAACTTTTATAAATATCTAGAACTACTTTTAACAACTCATTACTTAACCAGTATGATAAAGATAACGATATTTATATTTTATTTTATTAAATATATATAACGATTTAAATTAATATTATATATATTTATACGCGTATTATACGTACATAGTTTTATACTTTTACTATACTTAAACTTTACCTTTACTTTATTTTTACTTTACCTTAACTTTAATAATTCATACTTTAATAATTCACTTTAATAATTCATACTTTAATAATTTACTTTAATAATTCATACTTTAATAATTCACTTTAATAATTCATACTTTAATAATTTACTTTAATAATTCATACTTTAATAATTTACTTTAATAATTCATACTTTAATAATTCACTTTAATAATTCATACTTTAATAATTCACTTTAATAATTCATACTTTAATAATTCACTTTAATAATTCATACTTTAATAATTCACTTTAATAATTCATACTTTAATAATTCACATTAATAATTCAAAAATCTATTATAAATAGAATTCAATAGGTTTCATTATTTGATAGAAACTTGAAAATATTTTCTCTAAACTCTCTCAATCGATTTACATATATATATTTACTCCGTATTATTTCAAGATATTATCAGTATACATAAAATATTACGACGGAGTGCTGTCCGAGTGATTTCGAAATTGTTTTTCGAGCGGGATAGAGCTAAGGAAATTATGGGTTAAAACTATGGAGGTTATGGGTATGGTTCGGGAGTATTGCTTGTGAGTCAAACTAGTGTTTATCATCTCCGTTGCGTCTACGTACTTTTCCTGCAATATTGAATCTCAATATTGATACGTTCGTGAATCCAAGGCCAACATTGCACTTGTTCAATGACGTCATATGTATTTTTACTACAAAATACAGTATTGTGAGTTTCATTTGCTCCCTTTTTAATTTCTTTTGCAATATATATTTTTGGGCTGAGAATACATGCGCTGTTTTATAAATGTTTTACGAAGTAGGCACAAGTACTAAAACTAATTCTATGTGGGTTTAAACCAGAAATATACCCTTAGCTTGGTAATATTAAACTACTTGTCTATGTACGGTAGGCGCGAATCCTAAAGATAGATCTATCGGGCTTGACACCCCCATCCTGTAGGCTGCACTAGACATAAGAGCTAGTGGGCGGATGTTTAGTACTTCGAGGATTATTTATTAGCACCGGTGTACGTATCCATCTTTGCGAAGATGACTTATTATATTATTGTTAAGGTTGGTTACTGAGGCCTCAACATAAGCAGAATGGTTTTATACACTTGCGAGTGTACATATATTTATAAACTGAAATCTTGTGGTCTATTAATATATTGAAATGATTGTTATGATAAACCTATGAACTCACCAACCTTTTAGTTGACACTTTTAAGCATGTTTATTCTCAGGTATGAATTAAGTATTCCGCTGTGCATTTGCTCATTTTAAGGATATTACTTGGAGTCATTCATGGCATATTTTGAAAGACGTTGCATTCAAGTCATTGAGTTCATCAAGATTATTATTAAGTCAATTATAGTTGGATGTATTATGAAATGGTGTGCATACCGTCAATTTTCGTTGTAAATAAAGTTTGTCTTTTAAAAACGAATGCAATGTTTGTAAAATGTATCATATAGAGGTCAAATACCTCGCGATGTAATCAACTATTGTGATTCGTTTATAATGTATATGAACGGGTCCTTTCAGTTGGTATCAGAGTGATGGTCTTAGCGAACCAGGTCTGCATTAGTGTGTCTAACTGATAGTCATTAGGATGCATTAGTGAGTCTGGACTTCGACCGTGTCTACATGTTAAAAGTTTCGCTTATCATTTTTGTCGAAAATCATCTGCTTATCATCTTTAGGAAATTACCTGCTCATTATTCTTAGTCTAGACAGCTTTTACTGCATTGATTGCATGAATAAGTGTATAGACAAAATTCATATCTTAGCGTATCTGTTACTGTAGACCTTGCCTGATATCTCTCGTAAATTTCTCCGTAATTTAAGGGATCCTGGTACTATATATATCTATGCACATTATGCATTGAGAATACCATCTAACTATCAATTTCTGTCACTAAACTCTTCATACCAAAAATCTTTTCTGTGATCGCTTAAGATGGCCTCTACGAATCGACCAAGTTCCTCTGACTCCGAAGACAGCGTGACAGGAGCACACCAACCAATCAACTACCGTGATTACTGGAGAAAATGAGGGTGGGTTCGCGACATACTCACCCTATGGAGAAGGAAAGAAGATACTCCATATCATGAACCAAATCTACCACCTAACCTTGGAGTACTTGACCCGCTAACCGGCGAACCCGTTCGCAACACCGTTTATACCCTTTTTGCAAGAATTTTTCATCTTGAGACTACCATTAACGGAACTAGAGAAGATATCCGACCTTTACCTCACACCGATAACCAACCAGGGTTAGTAGAAGAAGTTAAAGAACTCGGAGCTCGAGTGTTAACTTTAGAGAGCACGGTACACAATTTGCAAGCACCTGCAGTATCACCAACACCAGTAACATCACTAGCCTCAGCACCAACAGCACTAGTACCACCAACAACAACATCCGCGTCACCAGCTTCGACATCTCATTTTGTACCTCGAGTATAATCATCGTTCTACATGACGTTCTACATCATTTATTTTCATTCGACATAGCGATTATGTAATCTCCAATGTTTTAGAGATTATATATTCTTGTTCTAACGGTAAATCAAATGAGTTTAATATCATATTGACTCATTAAATCCATGATTACATCCGAAAAAAATATATAGGTATATATATTTTTCATAAAGATTGTAATTAAAAATTCTTTCGTACAAACTGTTAATAGTGAAAATATTTTAACGGGTAGGTAATACCTGAGGAATATTTAGATTTCACATTAATAAGTTACATTGTACATTTTTCGAATCTGATTCAACAGTCATTTACTATCCTACTTACAATCACCGATATACGTATCCGTTCACCGCAGAATAATCATTTTCATCCAATTTTATATTTGAATTTTGACCTATCAGAATCCAAAAAGTGGCATAATGAAGAAAACATTGGACAAAATAAAATTTGTTAGAAACAAACAAATTAACTATGAGAAATTTTGTTAAGAATCCACGCTAACTGTTCCTAGCTAACTATTCCTAGCTAACTGATTACATTTTATTTATCGCAATTTATTTATCGCAATTTATATTCTTGTAATTTTATTTATCGTCATTTAATTTCTGTTATTTATTTTTACGCACTTTAAATATCGAGACACGTATACAAGGTTTTGACATATCATATCGACGCATATATATATATATATATATATATATATATATATATATATATATATATATATATATATATATATATATATATATATATATATATATATATATATATATATATATATATATATATATATATATATATATATATATATATATATATTATTTGGAATAACCATAGACACTCTATATGCAGTAATGCTAGAGTTAGCTATACAGGGTTGAGGTTGATTCTACAATAATATATATACTTTGAGTTGTGATCGAGTCTGAGACATGTATACGGGTCACGATACGTATTAATTAATTCAAATATTATATATTAAACTATATATGAATTATTGGACTGTTAATTGTGGACTATCGACTGTGGACTAATAACATTGGACAAATAAAATGAATTAATATATTGATTATAACATATGAAACTAAACAATTCTTCAAGTTTGCCACTTGATTTCATCCTAAACTTCATTTGTATCTTGACGATTACAATCTGCATTCAAATCTTTCATGATTCTTGAAAACACCTCAATCGAGAGGATAAACCAACCGCACTTCATCTACGGAAAAAAAGATCGATGCATATAGTTATGTACCTGAAAACACTCGGAACCTGAGTAAACGTTTAACACGTATCTGTGCTAGCTCCCTGGGCGTTGTTATTACCGAAAATCACTTTGCAATTCCTTTTCAAAGTAGCAAATTTTGTCACAGCTCCAGCAAATCAACTTCGACTTTTCGTTCGAAACAACCATATCATAATTTTGATATATATGCGTGCTCTTTATTGTTACCGGGGAACCTTTTATATTCCACCATATTACCATCAACGTTTAATCATCTAAAAACATAATTCTCTTGAAACCACCTCGGATTGATAACCGATGACCCAGATATGGTAGCATTAAATGCAAAGGAAACAGCAAAATCGTAGATGGTCTAAACGGCCAAAAGTTTGATAATAAAGAATGGAATGTTGGGAACGCTCGATAGAAAATTTGGTACTGAAAAACAGATTGATCTAACCATGAAGGAGACCAAGGACAAACACAAGGACCAAACCCTATATTCAAAGAATCCAGGTAATTCTGGATCCGATGAAATCTTTAGAGAATATCCTGCTTCGAAGTCATGTTAAAATCTTGCGGAAAATCTTTCTTCATCAACCTTCGATCTTAGAAATTCCAAAAATATCATCATAAATATCTTCGATATTTCTGAGGATATTTTCATAAGTATTCTTGTCCGAAATCATTTATCTCTTCGAGATATCAGTGTTATATCATAAAGGAAACTGTTTAGTTTCTAAAATCTGAAATCTTCGAGTTTGAAGTATGAATGTTTTCGAAGTAGTGTTGGGAACTGAAGCATGAGTTAGTATAATATAATGACACTTGATCAACGTGATTATATTACAGTAAGTCATGCTGAGTTTCTAATGAAACATGATGATTCACAGACCATAATGTCATCATGTGCCATGTTACGTGACTCTTACATTCTATCTAATCTCTAAACATATCAAGAACATAATTTCTTGATAATTCTGTCTTTTCTCTTGAATTCTAGTAATTTAACCAATCAAGATCGTGCTATTACAATTTCTTCCTTAGAACATTAGTCATGTTCATTCGAAACTCCATACTTACGAATTCTGAACCATTATTCGCTGACTTAAAGTCAAGAAGAGAAAACAAAAGGATGGAACTCCAAAATATAAAGAAAATAAAGAGGGTGGATTTATAATGAAATATTCGACAGAGCAATCAAAACAGATTATCGCATTTAACCAAAGAAGATCCTATTCCTTAATCTCCGAAGAATCAAATTTTATTCAGATTTTAAAGATTTCTTTAAATCCCTTGAATTCCAGAAATCTACCGTTACTAAGTCAAAAGTTAAATTTCTATCTCAAACTGTTGTGACAGCTACCCTCGTACGCTTCACATAATCGAATCGTTTTATCTACATTACTCAGTAATGATGAAACTCTATTTATCAACTCATATTCGTCATGAAAACAGTTTTATGGTTAACCATGACGACCTTACTCAAATTTCGGGACGAAATTTCTTTAACGGGTAGGTACTGTGACGATCCGGAAATTTCCGACCAAATTTAAACTTTATCTTTATATTATTCCGACACGATAAGCAAAGTTTAATTAAATCTCAAGAATTTTAAATTGTGTTCATACATTCATTATAACCTCGACCAAATTCCGACGATTCACGAACCGTTATATATAAATAAATATGTATATATATATGTATATATATATTATAACTTAAAAATATTAATAAAGTATTAAACGTATAATACTTTACATGAACGTATTTGTTTTAATATGTTTATCGATGGAATTAGAAGATAATATCAAATGATTGATTTATCAGATACATTGTGATATGATTACGGGTCTATGTTATAAGGTCCACTGTGATTTAAGAAATCTATTCTTTTTGACGACATTCGGAAAATGGTAAAGTGATTTATAAGTAAGAACGTGGAGTGTAAATAACTTAGATGTTGGATATCGACAAGTTAAGTAACTCGACATTTTTCATTAAGATTATTTCATACGTTTATTTAACCTTTGAACTTTATCGCATGCTTCACCAACAGACTGTAATTTAAAAACTTGAAACCTATTATGAAAATATATGATTTTACTTTTCTAAAACGTTTTATGATATAACGATTTCCATTATTTTAACCTTTAAACAAAATGCTTCTTAAATATATTTAGTTTTGGAAAACAAAATTATCATATTTATTTGATTTAGTTTCAAACGTACAAAAACGTTTTCAGTTTAAAAAGAACTTTATTATTAAAACGTATATAACTTTTATAAATATCTAGAACTACTTTTAACAACTCATTACTTAACCAGTATGATAAAGATAACGATATTTATATTTTATTTTATTAAATATATATAACGATTTAAATTAATATTATATATATTTATACGCGTATTATACGTACATAGTTTTATACTTTTACTATACTTAAACTTTACCTTTACTTTATTTTTACTTTACCTTAACTTTAATAATTCATACTTTAATAATTCACTTTAATAATTCATACTTTAATAATTTACTTTAATAATTCATACTTTAATAATTCACTTTAATAATTCATACTTTAATAATTCACTTTAATAATTCATACTTTAATAATTTACTTTAATAATTCATACTTTAATAATTCACTTTAATAATTCATACTTTAATAATTCACTTTAATAATTCATACTTTAATAATTCACTTTAATAATTCATACTTTAATAATTCACTTTAATAATTCATACTTTAATAATTCACATTAATAATTCAAAAATCTATTATAAATAGAATTCAATAGGTTTCATTATTTGATAGAAACTTGAAAATATTTTCTCTAAACTCTCTCAATCGATTTACATATATATATTTACTCCGTATTATTTCAAGATATTATCAGTATACATAAAATATTACGACGGAGTGCTGTCCGAGTGATTTCGAAATTGTTTTTCGAGCGGGATAGAGCTAAGGAAATTATGGGTTAAAACTATGGAGGTTATGGGTATGGTTCGGGAGTATTGCTCGTGAGTCAAACTAGTGTTTATCATCTCCGTTGCGTCTACGTACTTTTCCTGCAATATTGAATCTCAATATTGATACGTTCGTGAATCCAAGGCCAACATTGCACTTGTTCAATGACGTCATATGTATTTTTACTATAAAATACAGTATTGTGAGTTTCATTTGCTCCCTTTTTAATTGCTTTTGCAATATATATTTTTGGGCTGAGAATACATGCGCTGTTTTATAAATGTTTTATGAAGTAGGCACAAGTACTAAAATTAATTCTATGTGGGTTTAAACCAGAAATATACCCTTAGCTTGGTAACATTAAACTACTTGTCTATGTACGGTAGGCGCGAATCCTAAAGATAGATCTATCGGGCTTGACACCCCTATCCTGTAGGCAGCACTAGACATAAGAGCTAGTGGGCGGATGTTTAGTACTTCGAGGATTATTTATTAGCACCGGTGTACGTATCCATCTTTGCGAAGATGAGTTATTATATTATTGTTAAGGTTGGTTACTGATGCCTCAACATAAGCAGAATGGTTTTATACACTTGCGAGTGTACATATATTTATAAACTGAAATCTTGTGGTCTATTAATATATTGAAATGATTGTTATGATAAACCTATGAACTCACCAACCTTTTGGTTGACACTTTTAAGCATGTTTATTCTCAGGTATGAATTAAGTCTTCCGCTGTGCATTTGCTCATTTTAAGGACATTACTTGGAGTCGATCATCGCAATGGGACCAAATGTTGATGACTTTGTCCAGATGGATAAGGACGGGTCCTTTCAGGTTCTACGGAACCCGTTATGGATGCTGGTACCTCTGTTTATGCCACTACTGACTCTTCTCAGGCTACTGTTTCTGCTGAGAAGAAACCATATATGTGCCAGGTGCCAGATCCTGATGAAGTTGTACCTAACTTCATCTATCGGGGAGCGTCTATCACTCCCAGAGTTGCTCTGCTGGTGGATCAGCTAACTATTGATCCTCAAACTGCCATAGTCTCAGTCAGCAAATTGCCTCGCGAGGAGCTGACTGAACTATTATCTCAGCTTGATCGACCAGCTAGAGAAGAAGTTTATGAGAGGCTGGCTACTTTAGAACAGATCAACGAGCAGCCATATTATCACTACTTTGGCATGGCTCCAGCTGCTTCTCCATGGCCTGGTACATGGAGGCCTCTCAAGTTCATCAGAGATCCCACTACTGGTAAATATGTTATGCAGAATATTCCTGATTCACCGGTACCTTCTGATTCATCAGCTTCTTCCTCATAATCTTCTTCTTCTGATGGTGATGCTGATAAAGATACTGGTAAGGATGAACCAGTCACTCATGATAATGTGACTGGTACTAAAGACAAACCAGTGGATCTCACTGATGATGTTGTTAATGATGCTGACAAGAATACCAGTGGTTCTAAACCTTCGGGTGAAGGTAAAAATGATGGTGATCATGGTGACGAGTCAGATTCTGACCTTCCACCTCCACCACCCCACGGAGGTAGTTCTGTGTTAGCTGCTTCTGACCACCCCTTAACCAGCTATGTTAAATTTAATGCTGATGAGGTGGCTGACATCTCCACCCTGGCTGTCTATAAGACACTCGCAGAGGTTACACCTGATCTACAGTCCACCATTTGCACTGCTATTGTTGATAGTGTGACTGAAGCCATACGTAACGCTGGGCAAGTTACCACTTCCAATATTAAAGTCCAGCTCAAACAAGTATGTGCCTTTGCAGATCTTGTCATGGCTGGCATTTTCAAACAACATGAAGAGGAGGAGGACTTAAAGAAACGAATCATCTCTCACAATGAGTATACTGAGGATGTTGCCCGTCTTCAAGCTGATTTAGATGCTGCTAATCGCAGAATTCTTTTTCTTAATGAAGAGAATACGTTGCTACATGAGAGATTGGACTCGCAGGAACAGCAAATGGCTAACATGATTTCTGGTTCTGCCCATGTTCAAATGGTTGAAAATATGCACCGACTGGCTACCCTTCAAGGTGATGTTAGGGCTATTATTGAACAGATGGCTATGGGTGTTGCAAGGAATGAAGTTAGGTCTTCCAACCTCCTTCTTCGACAATTTGGCGTGGATCCTGGTGCCCATCTTACTCCTGAAGTTGCTGACTGGAACAATTTTGCATTCTCTGTTCCAGATTCAGATAATGACCTTGATGCACAGGTCTCCCCTGTTCACCTCTCTGCCCCTGCTGATGACAAAAAGGGGGAGAATAAATCTAAAAAGAAACTCAAAAAGAGAAAACAATCAGAGGGGGAGCATGAACATGAAAAGGCTCCAAAACAATCAAGGAGGGATGGTGATGGTGATGGTGATGGTGGTGATGGTACTACTGGTCAAGACTCTGGCACTAAGCCCAGCAACGCTCATACTGAAGCTGGTGTACAGGCAGCTGGTGAATCTTAACCCAGTGTGTCTGCCACATCAGTGGATGATATTGGTTCTGGCAGTAAGCCCATTGATGTTTCTGCATTGGCTGTTGCTGAAGCTTTTGTTGTCTCTCAAACGATTGAAAGAAGAATGAAAAGAAAACTGGAGAGACATCAGAAGAGACAGCAAGAATTAAATGATGCCTTCAATGTCAAATGGGATGCCTATGTTGCTCTTAAACGCCACAGAATTGAGCATAGGAGATGGCTGACCCCAAAAAAGATGGACATTGATGATGACCTGATTGGCATTGATAAATTCAAAAAGGATGCATGAAAAAGAAATGCTAAATTCATGGTCAAATACGACAAAAAGAAGGCAAAGATGTATGCTGAGCGAGCAGACAGGATCAAACGGATGACTCCTGAAGAAATGAAAGATTATCTTGCATCTACTGAGTCAGGGGGAGGAGTTAGAGCTGACATTTTTATGAAGTGGTTAGATGCTATGTTAGAAACCAGCTCATCTTCTCGCCCAACATCTTCTGCACAGCCAGCTACACAATATAAGCCAGCAGAAACAATCAATCTTGATGATGATGATATTCAGGGGGAGCATCTTGCTATTATTCCTTACCTGCCTCCTCTTGAACCAATATCAACACAAGAACCATCAGCTGAACCCATGCCCATAGATAAACAAAGGGTGAAATATGCTCCTAGGGACAATCAGCCCCTAAGGAAAGGACCCTTATTTGAGGCAGCTAATGAAGATACTGAGGTGGTTATACCAGCTGATATTAATCAGTCAGCTGGTACTGAAGACACAGCAAGGAGTGCTGTGAATGAAGACCCAGCCAGAAGTATGCTGCTGGGTGTTACAAGCGTTGAAGACCCAGCCAAGGTGGTTAAGCTGGGTGCTAATCAAGATGATGATATGGTTAATCCTGCTGACTTTACAGTCTGGGATAGTGGAGATCACTTATTTGTTCAATCACCTATCTCTCCCCAGACCCTCACTTATTTTAAAAGAACAAAGGATAATTGTGTCAATCAGTTTCCAATGAGTTCATCTGGCATAGGTGAATCAATCATGTATCCTCCATCTTCCCTAAAATGTCACGGTAAATACAGAACTTGGGAAGATGATTCAGTTACCCGTGGTGAGCCAGACTTATTTAAAATGAATCTAGATGAAAGAGATGCTTACAGGCTGGAGATCACTGTACAAGAATTGCTTGAGCAAAGACAAGCTGCTATTAATGAAAGGATACGCCAAGTTAGGTTGCTGCATCATCCCCTTGATCAGCCACTCTACATCACTGCCTTGACTTATGGCATTGAAATTGGTGTATACTTAAACAACAGTGGTCAAAGGCTCTCTACTGATGAGGAGAAAACTCAATTTCAAGAGACTCACCAGCTGGGTATGGATCTACGGGAGTATCGTGCTGTCCTTAGAACTGAAGAGGGTAGAAAGATGATTGAAACAGCAAAATCCCTGAAAATCACTACCGACGATTATTTGTTGGGCCTACAAGCTGAAATTCAAAGAAGGGAGGCTGCTGATGCTGAACTCGCTGAGAGGGTAAGGCTCCAGGATATAGAAGACAAATTGGCTGCTGATAGAAAGCAAGAGGCTGAGTCCCTAGAGTTAGCCAAAGCCATTGTCAAAGAACAGGATAAGGCTTTTGATAAGATGGAAGCTGCTGAGAAAGCACCTACTACTGCTCCTATAGAACCTGCCCGTACCATTGAATTTCCTGATCATTATTATAGGAGTAGGTATGGTGATGTGATGAATAGAAGATCCAATCCCAGCAGGATCATCAAAGTGAATAGAGGGTCAAAAAGAGCTTTCAATGTCATAAGGGAGAATAAAGTTCAAGAAAGAATAAACTATGACGAATTAAGATCCCATGGATTTAGTGAATGGATGAAGATCTTGGAGTATTTCATTGGTAAAGGTGAAAGTGCTATCAAAAATACACTTAAATCTGAATTCCAACAGCTCTTCAAGAAAGCAACAAGGTTCGGGAATGCACCAGTGGTGAATGTAGAAGAAGTCCTTTCTCAAAAGCCTAAAGGAAAGCAATCTACTGGTGAAGGACCAACCGGAAGAGGCCCCATCATTCTACCTCCTCATATCCCTGTATTTGACCCTGCTGATGTACCTTATCTGTTCCCTGAAGCCTGGAGAATCAAACAAGAGGAGCTATCTGAAGAAGAACAAGATAAAGATAAAGATAGATAGTCTCCTATGTGCTCAAATTGTATCTTTTATTTAATTCACTTTTCATTCTGCTGTTGTTGTAATTACTGTACATATTGTGTTGAAATGAAAGTGAAATGAGTTTATCTTCAAAATCATATCAAATTATAAGATATGGATAACTCAGTAAAAGATCCCAAAAAAAACTTAAAAAGAGACAAATTTACTGCCTATTTTTCATTAGGTCCCTCGGTGCTGACTTTAGTGTTTTCTCTGTATGTCATAGGTTTTGTCATCATCAAATAGGGGGAGATTGTTGAGTCCCCAAAATAATTAAGAATTTAATTATGACAAAACTGTAATTTATTTGTACTAAAATGTTATGTGCAGTCAGCACAAGTTTGTTCATGTATAGACAGCAGATATTGCTGTGTCGAGTGTTTAGTTTGTTGCTCAGTCTACCAGCACAAGGTAGACAGTGTTCTTCAATCAGCACAGGATGTGTACTCAGCTAATCAAGAACATGAAGTGGCTCAGCAATGAAGAACCAGAACAGCTGGAATGCAGCTCACTACACAAGACAGCTATGCTCCATTATAAGCATAGTAGTTTTCCGAGTGGTCTACATCAATGGTACTATTCAACAGCAGTCAAAGACAAAGTTGAACAGAAAAGGACACGCGTCGGCGGCTGACAAGTGACCTTATAAGACCACGTGAGAATGCAGAAGTTTAACGCATGCGCAGACATGGGTTATACTTTGTCATCACCTAGGGAACACAACATTCTATTTGTTTAATCAAATAATGGTGCCAAACCGAATTGGGGTGTTCCTGCAAATAGCTACCAAAGAGGAAAGAAGAGAGCATGCTCTCTGATGTAGTTGTCTCCACAAGTACAGACATCCTATGTACCAGTGGACAATAGAACCATTACACGGTTAATAGGACTACTATAAATTATTGTATCCACTATTGTAACAACTAGTGGTGTGGGTTTATTTTTATAGAGTCAAAACGTGTAATAGCTGTTAGTTTACCTCTTAGCTATAATCTAGGTAATCTGTATCAACCAACTATCATTCCGCCAAGGATAGTTGTGATTCTTTGTGATTCAATCAATAAAGAATAACTGTGGAAAATTACCTGTGACTCTACTTATTTGCATGCTTGAATACTAATCGAGTTTAACTGTTAAGTTATTCACCCCCCCCCCCCCCCCCCCCCCCCCGCCTCTACAATACTCCTGTTGTTATCAAGGGACCAACAAGCCTCCAACACATCTTTGATCAGAAGCAACTGAATATGAGACAGCGTCGATGGATTGAGACACTGAACGACTATGATTGTGAACTTCGTTATCACCCTGGCAAGGCCAATGTAGTAGCTGACGCTTTGAGCCGAAAGGAGAGGATGTCACCTCTTCGTGTCCGAGCCTTGAACATCACCATTCATTCGAACCTCAATAGCCAGATCCGAGCAGCCCAAGATGAGGCTCTCAAGGAAGAGAATATATCTCACGAATACTTGAACATCCTCGTTTCTCGATTCGAAGTTAAGGAAACTGGACTCCGATGCTATGCCGGAAGAATTTGGGTACCCCGTTATGGAGATCTACGGAACCTTATATTAGATGAAGCCCACAAGTTGAGATATTCAATTCATCCAGGAGCCGATAAAATGTACCACGATCTTAAGGAACAGTATTGGTGGCCGAATCTTAAGAAGGATGTTGCAACTTATGTCGGTAAGTGTTTGACTTACTCAAAAGTTAAGGCCGAATATCAGAAACCTTCTGGGTTACTTCAACAACCGGAAATCCCGCAATGGAAGTGGGAAAGGATAATAATGGATTTCATTACGAAGTTACCAAAGACGGTGGGCGGATACGATACCATCTGGGTTATTGTTGACCGTCTCACCAAATCTGCACACGTTTTAGCCATGAAGGAAACTGATACGATGGAGAGACTCGCTCAACTATACAGAAAAGAGGTTGTATCTTGTCATGGTGTGCCCTTATCGATCATCTCAGATCGCGATCCCCGTTTTGCTTCCAGATTTTGGCGTTCTTTGCAAGAAGCCTTGGGGACTCGTCTCGACATGAGTACTGCGTATCACCCACAGACCGATGGACAAAACGAATGCACAATTCAGACTTTAGAAGACATGTTGCGTGCATGTGTCATTGATTTCGGAAAGGCTTTGGAAAGGCATTTGCCGCTAGCCGAATTCTCTTACAACAACAGTTATCATTCGAGTATTAATGCCACACCTTTTAAAGCGATGTATGGCCGCAAGTGCCGATCTCCTATTTGTTGGGCTGAAGTAGGCGAAACGCAAATCACCGGACCCGAGATAGTCCATGAAACAACTGAGAAGGTTGTCCAAATTCAAGCGAGACTTAAGACGGCCCGTGATCGTCAAAAGAGTTATGCCGACCTTAAACGTAAGGACTTTGAATTCAACGTGGGTAATCATGTAATGTTGAAGGTCGCACCTTGGAAAGGTGTAATTCGTTTTGGAAAACGTGGAAAGTTAAACCCGCGATACATTGGTCCTTTCGAAATCTTGGAGCGTGTTGGACCCGTTGCTTACCGTTTGGATCTTCCAACACAATTGAGCTCAGTTCATCCTACCTTTCATGTATCGAATTTGAAGAAGTGTTTTGCTGAACCGAAACATGTCATACCATTGGTGGAACTTACGATTGATGACAAACTCCACTTCGTGGAAGAGCCTGTTGAAATTATGGACCGTGAGGTCAAAACTTTGAAACACAACAAGATTCCGATCGTCCGAGTACAATGGAATGCCAAACGAGGACCTGAGTTTACCTGGGAACAGGAGGATCAAATGATGCGGAAGTATCCTCACCTTTTCCCGACTCCTCCATCTACCTCAGCTTAAAATTTCGGGACGAAATTTTCTTTAACAGGTGGGTAATGTAACGACCCTGGATTTTCCAACGTTAATTATTAATAATTTATTATTAATGCTTGCGTTTTAATAAACGTGTTACTTGTTACCGTATTTAACTTTACATGCCCGCTTTGTCTTTGTGACACATGTACGTTTCACGAATAATATTTTTGAATATTATTTACATTCATGATTAGTTATAATTAATCATTTTAATTAACTAAGGTTACTAGTTAATTACTTGGGCTTTACTTATTTATTTGTTACATACTTACATACTTGGGCTTTTATTACTTGATATGGACTTGGAAGCCCACCCTACACACTTAATGGACTAGTTAGCCCATCATTAAGCTAATGAATTATTAAGATTAAGAACATGGATTAATTAGTCATAAGGAATCTAGTTACTTATATACTTACAAAACTTTCTCACACCATTTAACTTTAATACTAATTTGAGCTCTCACCACCTCCCCATGTTTGAAAGATTAGCTTGTGACTTTCCCCTTTGGTGCTTGGAAAGCCGTCGGCCATCAATGGGTAAAAGGGGGATTCAATTTTTTTTTTGTGATACATATCTACTAGTATTCTCTCATTTCACTTCATTCCTCACACACACAACTTACTTGCATTTCTTTTTCTCTCATTCTTCTCTCAACTTGTAAGTAACATGTTCTAGTTTTTCTCTTCTTTTTCCTTTAACCAAAACCGCCACCATCATTCATTCATTACTTGTTTAATGTTTACTTACTAGTTGTTTGTTGTTGTTAAAGATCAAGTTTTCTAACTTGTATCTTCATCTAATCTTGGTTACTTCCATCTTTCTTTGATGAAGAACCAAGAACAAGAATCTAAACTTTCTAGTTTATGATTCTACATTTAATGTTTTAAAAGATTTAAAGTTCATAAGCTTCATTATCATACTTGTGTTCATGTTTGTAGACTTAAATCCTAAGATTCAAACTTTGATTTGAATCTTCCTAAGTATGAAACAAAACATGAACATAATACTTGTACTTTAGTTTAATTCTTTCTTTTGTAAGTACTTTAAAGTTTGTGATGTTGTTATTTTGGTCAAGTGTTACTAGTTAATCTTGATCTCATTTTTCTTGAACCAAAGTTAACCTTGTAAGTTCAAGAACATGGAAGTATAACTTTCTAGTTATAACTTCATATACTTATGAAAGATCTAAGTTTCTATAGCTTATGGTCTTCTAATTTTGTTGTAAACAAGAGCTCATGAGCTTACATACATTTTACTAGTTGAAAATCTAAGTTTCATAACTTATAGTTTCATTAAAGTGAAGATCCAAGTTCTATAACTTAGGATCTAACTTAAGAACATTAGATCTAGACTTTCTAGTCTAGGATCTTTAAGATCTATCTAAGATCTAAGTTCTACAACTTATGATCTTGATTATTTAGTTTACTTTCAAGTTTATGGCTTATTATTGTTATTAGAACTCATGTATGTGTCGGATCTAAGATCTTGATGTAACTTTGGTTCATCAAACTACATACAACTCTTAAGTGAGTTGTGCTACATATCTTAGACTTACACTAGTGTTATGATGGTTAACCCTTGGTTAAGATGATGCAAACCCATCAACGAGTTGTACACTTGAAGCTATACGCATCAAGGATGAGAACCATGATGAGCATCAAGCACCAAGAACCCACTAGAACACATTTCTTACTGTTTATGGAACTAATCAGACTACCTAGGCTACTGGAAAGTTGATTTTCAGTTAGTTCAGTTCGAGTAGATGATTTTCCGTTTAGACCTCATCTTAATCCGAGTTACGGTTTAGGATCTATGGCCTCCCGAAAGTCACTACACCCTATTAACGTTGTGCTGAAATTTCTGACCTACTCACACTTAAACCGTCACCACAGTCAAACGAAGACGATTTTGGTTCTGTAAATTGGTTAGCCTCTAGGGGACTCATATACGGAGCCATGGACACTGGTCTCACCTCATTTCAGTTTGTATAGAGGCCGTGGCGACTGAACGAAGTCAGCCTTTGTTTTAAACCCTAGTCTTGACTTATAACTTACTTTACACTTTTGTTCAATGATGAATGATGATGGTACTTAAGACCTAATTTACATACTTTTAAACCTTTGGGAACGATTTACTGACTTAGTAACTTTTGACTTAGGTTGAGGACTTTTCAGACCAACCACTTTGCTTACCTTTCCGCGTATCGACTTTTACTACTTTCCACTGTGAGTTATAGCATCCCTTTTTACTTTAACTATTTTGAGAACTGAGAATACATGCGCATTTTACGTTTTACATACTAGGCACGAGTACGTAAACTTTATATATGTGTGGGTTATACAACGGCATAAACTTTCCCCTTAGCTCGGTAACGTTTAGTCATTGGTCTTTGAACCGGTGAACGCGAATCTTAGATAGGGATCCATAGGGTTTGACATCCCCACTCGGGCTAGTAGCACTAGCATTTAACGGGTGTTTAATACTTCGTAAACATACGCACTCGCCAAGTGTACTTTTAGGGGGTGTTATTTACGTTAAGTTAGTTACCAAGTGCCCACGGTTAAACATATACTTTTCATACTGTTTTGAAACGCTGTTGAAGCACTGAAATCTCGTGGCCTACCTTACATTACTGTTATACTTAAACTATAGCTCACCAACCTTTGTGTTGACGTTTTTAAGCATGTTTTTCTCAGGTGCTTAAGGTTTGCTTGCTTCCGCTGTAGTTGTCATGCTTTGTAGACTCCCGCTGCGCTTATTAGAGATGTCACCGCATGAAACGTTTAATTTGCATTCAAACTTTGTTATTTTTGAAACAATGTATTTGTAACGACCTATGGGTCACCTACTATTATTTTTGCTTGCTATTCGTAGAAGCATACTTTCGGATGTTAAACACTTGACGTTGGTTAAGACTACACATTTATTCATGAATGCAAACTTATTTTGAAACAGCATATAGTATTTGACCTTGTAATGATCCTGTTGTTGATGATTCGTACACGATAGTTTTGTACGGGGCATCACAAACAATATTGGGAAGGTTGGTAATTTCTCTACAAAATAAGTATGGTTGGATTTTAGAAAGAATAAAAATAAGGTGGATTGGTATCATGTGGTTTGGCATAAGTATAGTGATCCAAAGCAGGCTTTTGTGGTTTGGTTGGCTATACTGAACAGGTTAAACACCCAAGATAAAATTCAAAAATGGTTTCCTGCTGTTTCTATTACAGTGTTTATGTGTGGAAGAAGTTAAAGGAGAAATTGATTTTCCAAGGGATTCCTAACTAGTTCTTAAGTGTAGTACAGGCTCTGGCCCGGTATCCATTATCCAATAATATATGGAATATTTTGAATCGCATTGTTTTAGCTGCTTGTGTGTACTATGTGTGGCAAGAAAGGAATTGCAGAATTTTCAAGAAAAAGAAGAGGTCTGCAGATGAGTTGGTTGGGGTTATCCAGAGTTATATTCGTTTAAAGCTTGTTTCTTTGAAGATTAAATCCTCTAAAGCCATATGTTCTGGCGAATAAGTGGGACTTGTATGTTGCAGACAATAGGTTTTGTTTGTAATTAGTTTTTTGTTTGTTGTATTGGGTCCTTTTTTGAGCCTTTTGTTCTTGTTTAGGCTTAGGGTATATCCAGCCGGGTGTATGTTCTAAAAGTAATTTTTGTTTTCCTGTTTGCCCAAAAAAATAAAAATAAATAAATAAATTCCTATATTTATTGCTGAATTTCCAATAATAAAATGGCATAGTTCAACGGTTCCCCTCATGTACTTTGTGTCATGGGATATGGAGAAGTCATGTGTTAGATCCTTAGGGATGACATGATTTTCTTTAAACCAATTGAACACCAATAATGGTGGTATATATTAACGGTCCAATCCTTAGGGATGACATGATTTTCTTTAAACCAATTGAACACCTATAATGGTGGTATATTTTGACCCTATAGGGAGGTTTTACCGGATTCGTTTACAGACCTCTCTCCGGACCACTGCCCAAATGGATGTGTTTCCGGGTACCGTCGATCGGGTTCGGATTTCCGCCAAATGATGAGGATCGTTGAAATAAATGATCTACCGAAGCCAACAAATTGTCGTTAAAAAAAAAAAAAAAGAGACAATATTTTAGGAACAGACGAAAATAGTAAGCATGACAATTTTTTTAAGACGGATGGAGTACTTATTTTTATTAAGGTGTTATATTATACTATACGTAATATGTAGCTAAGTTAGTAAGTTATAACAACGTAAAAAAGATGACACTGCAAGGACTGAAAGAGGCATTTACCTTTATTAGAAGGACCAGGGTAGTATTTATTTCTTTTTAACAATGCGTTGCTTTTGTCCCAGTTCAGGCGTTGTTATGTTGAAGAATTCTAAGCTCAAAATTGTTTTCATCTCCTTTTCTCTCTCTAAAATTCTCTTGTCTGATCAACACATAAAATTTATCAATTCAATTACAAATCAATACATTTTTATTCACATTCATAAATAATGGTATTTAATCCAATGTGTGTATGTATATATATATAACTATTTTATTGACCAATTTTTACTAACTGACGGTAGATTTTGTGTAATGAAATGCAGCAGCAATTGGTGCCACCATGGCTGGAAAAGTTACTAGGAACCGCATTTTTCTCGATATGTCGGACGCACGGGGCGGGTGCAAGAAGTGAATGTAATATGTATTGTTTCGATTGCAATTGTGATGCATTTTGCTTCTATTGTAAATCTTCCCGCCATAAAGATCATCAAGTTATTCAGGTTTTTAATTTTTTTACTGTTTATGTGATTTATTTTTTTGTTTTGTTTTACATTTATTTATAAAGGCGATCTCTGCCTCTGATCAGTTGTACTTTTTTAGTATTTTGTAACGTACGACTTCATCACTTTCTATATTATCGTATTTTTCAAAAAAATAAAAATGATGTATTTTTTTTTTCTTTCCTAAATTTCAAACGTTTCTGTCTACATTTTGTTGAATTTTACCATGGGTAAACTTTGACTTTCTGAATTCTTATTTTAATAAAGTTTCCTTTTACATTATACGGATATTTTTTTTCTTTGAAGTTAAACATTGGTAACTTTCACATCAATATTTGTGTTTTTGTTTTTTGTTATGTTATCTTATACGACGGAGTACTCCATGATAAGAGACAGCCTCTGCCTCTGATTCAGTTGTACTTTTTACTACTCCGTATATTGTAATTTACGACTTCATCCACTTTCTAAACTCTCGTAATTTTTAAAAATATTATTCAATTTTTACAAATTTCAAATCAATTTTGTGTACATTTTGTTGATTTTTAACATGGATTAACTTTGACTTGGTGAATTCTTGATTCTAATACAATTTTCTATCACCAAGTCAAAGTTAATCCATGTTAAACATTAGTAACTTTCACATTATCATACACTATTTCTATGATCTCTTGCGCTTCTAAAAATATCTTAATCATATTTATGTATTTTTGTAAATACAAAACATTTCTGTCTATTTTTGTTAAAGTTTACCATGGGTAAACTTTGACTTTGTGAATTATTGGTTTTAGTACAATTTTCTTTTACAATAATTAAATTTTTTTTTTCTTGAAGTTAAACATTCGTAAGATTCACGTTATTATAAATTTATAATTATTATTATCATATTACAATGAAGTTGAACATTTTTAAATTTATTATGGGAAATGATGAATGTGAAAATGCAGATAAGGAGATCATCATATCATGATGTGGTTAGGGTTTCAGAGATTGAAAAAGTGTTGAATATTGATGGAGTTCAAACATATGTAATTAACAGTGCAAGAGTTTTATTTATAAATGAAAGGCCACAGCTTAAATCTGGAAAAGCAGTTTCTCACATTTGTGAAATTTGTGGAAGAAGTCTTCTTGATGCTCTTCGTTTTTGTTCACTAGGCTGTAAGGTTAGCCTAATCTATCTCTTAATTACTTTTTATTAATTATTAATACCTAATTAATTAATTAATTAATTAAATGATGCCTTTGCTTCACAATGTTGACAATACAACTCACCCATATGAATTGGTATGTACCATATGTTTATGACCTCATCATCCACATCATTTACAAGTTAAACAAATTTAAAACCAACTCATCATCCACCAATAATAATACTCCGTAATAATCATAATTCATATAATTCATAATCATTATTCATTATATATAATTAAATAGAATTGGCATGAGAAGGTTCGTTTTAATTAAAGCAAGAGAATATAATTTGTTTGGATATAATTATGTAATCTAATGCTAATTTGTATTACTATTTTTATTTTTATTACTCATTATTTTAGAATTAAAATTAAATTAAACAAGAGAAATGTTTTGCTTTATTTGGACAAGCTTTTTTTTAGGTCTTTCTAAAAAATTGAACTTTATTCTTTTCTCAACTATATAAATGTGAGACTTTTATTTTGGTGGGGTTACATGTAAAGGTAATTGGAAATGTAAAACAAACTTAATGATCTTGATTTATCATAACAAAATTAGTATTTACTACTTGAATGAAATAATTAGGTACATAACTTTAATTTTTTTTTTTTAGGTAAACATTATTGCTACAATTTTGAGTTGAGTAATTATCTTAAATTTCGTATATTTCTAAAAGAATTTTTTTAACCATAGGTGTAAGGGCCCTCGTCAACATGCATAAAAAACTTACAAAAGTTAATAGTTGTCAAATAGAAGTCAGTGTACCGCAATGTACAATTCTATTTAAGCACACAAGACTGTCGATAAAAAAGCTTTTTTACAAAATGTAACTATTATATGAATTTCTCTAATAAGATCCCTCGGAGCTGCTTTAAGAAGTTAACATATGCAAAAAGTGGTTGTACACTTTATCGGTCGAGAGTAGTTATTTCTAAAAAGTGAATGATTATTCTCAACGTAAAAACAAAATATACGTGTCTAAATTTTTAAAGACGCGCTTTATAATTGTCACTAAAAAGTTAAGATTATATTAATAATTCATTTCATATGTTTGAAGAGTTACATAAAATGGTTACAACTAGTATAAAAATTTGCGCGATGCGACAGAATTGTATAGTTATTTTAACGAAGCGATAAGTGGATAAAAAACGATTATAAAGAAACGTGTAAAATGACAATTATTCGTATGTAAGAGATCTTATTTCACTTTCCGCGTCCTCATTCTGAAATAAATGTACGTATTAATTTTTTCGTCTCAAAATAATTTTTCTCTTTTGTTTTTTGAGAACATTTCTTATTACAAAAATTGTATATGGTTAATAATGTTTTTAATATATGTATATGCATTTCTTATGTGTATATTCATTTATTGTTTATTGTTTTCATTATTAACCAAATACATATATTCATCATTATGAATAATGATTGTGAAGCCCTATTTTAATTTCAAAACATTACAACATTATTATTTATTATCTACTTTTATTATACACCCTTAAAGTTATAGTTTCTCAAGGGGGTCTTATTTTATTTTTGGTTACATTATTTGGTGTCACAAAATTTGAACTAATGAAACTGAAAACTCAAATATAAAATGTGACATAAAATTGTGAATGTAACATTCGCATAATACTTAACATGATTATTAATCACGTGTAATCATGATTGTTTCTTAGTCATTGTTTATTCACAAATCACAACCCACGTTAATGACAATGCATAACCATTTGGGTGGGGTGACATTGTAAGACAATTGGCCTTTTAATGTGAAGGCCAAGAGTACAATTCCATGGAGCTATAAAGTTATTCTTTTTCATGTTTACGGATGTTTGCTTGCAATGACTCCGGGTTACTTATAAAGCGAGTAGTATAAAAAATTGACAATGGATGAGTCACCATCATAATCAACATACTAAGCCAACCGTGTTAAAATTTACATGCTTTTCATGTTATTCTTTCCTAATTTCAAGATATATGTTCGAGTTATTCTTGCAATATAACGGTTAAACTTCAAGTTTTAAATTATAATTTTTTTCAATTTCAATTTTATATTTATTTTATTTGTGTTATATAATATTTACTAAAAATTATATCAAAAACAAATTTAAAACGGTTATTTTGAGACTGAGAGAATATATCATACGAGCGTAACATATTAACCGAATACATTTCTTTGTTTTAGTATTTTCTCTTGATCTTGTCATTTGTTACTTTCGGATAATTATCGGTCGATTTTTTAGGTCTATGAAGCTAAACGTTATATTGATAATTCTTTTAATTATTATTCTTGTAAATAAAGGTTGTAGGAATAAAAAGAAATAGAAACACAAGCTTTACATTGGAGGAAATATCGACAACAACAAGAATGATGACATCATTATCATCGTCATCATCGTCAAGAAGAGAAGAAGAATTGCGTGAAGGTTCACAACAAGATATTTACCCACCCACACCTCCTCCACCCCCTATTTCTTCCACTAGAAGAAGAAAAGGGATTCCTCATAGAGCTCCTTTTGGATCATAATAATTAATAAAAAAAATATTTATGTTTTTACAAAAAAGTAAATTACTAAATTACCCTTTTATTAAAACGAAACACTATGTACAACTCATCAACTTTGACAATTTGTTTCACCGAATACATAACCATCTTTAGTAACCCTTCCACAACCCTTTCTAGGCTATCATTTATTTGTTTTCTAGTTCAAGATAATGGTATCCTTGAAGATATCGCGTATGATCATAATGATGGTTAGAATAGTATAATGTGGTACACGTCGATCAAGACTAGAATCTCTTAATGAAACAATGTAATTAATGAAACAATGTAATTAATGATAAATGACCTCAAATAGTACATTTTTTTTTTTCTTTTAAAAATTGATGATTCAGAGTTGAAGATTATGGAAGGCGAAAAGTAATTTAAAGAGAGGAATCAAGTGATTCGATATCATTTTGATTCCAGTAGCGTTGGATGGTATATTAGGTCAGGACAAGATCGAGATTATTTAAGAGAGGATTGATGTATAAGTATCAACAAAAGAGTTGGTAGTAAAACTAGCTATAGGGATGGGAGGTTGGGTTAAGTTAAGGGGTCCAAGTAGAAAACAAGAACTCTTGTTTGGTGAGGCCATAAGCCAATAATTCACTATTGTTATTGTTATTTGATTTATATGGAAAAAACAATACATTTTATAAACTATCGGAAAACATTATCAAATAAATGAAGGCTCAATTATACAAGAATTAAAAAAAAAAACGACTGAGCTCGATTAAAACAAGTTGAACCAAGAACTTGAGCTCACAACCTAACAAACATGATATCCACACGAAAGAAAATAAAAATACTAAAACAATACACTAACAATAGAAAGGCAAAGCTATGGGGTGTCTGGCCAAATTGGCGACAAAAGATTGTGGATCATCTTCGAAACCAATATCCGAGAAAAAAAGATCCCGGGAGAGTTCAAACAAAGACTAAAATATTTTTCACAAACTTAGTAAATCGCATCATATCTTCAACTTGGACTGGCCTCATCTTGCAAAGCTTTTAGATGCAACCTTAGGAGGATTATTGAAATCACTACAAAAAAAGGGTTTTAGTGACAAGAGTTATTTGTCACTAATGACACTAAATTGATCACTAAAAGTTAGTGATCAAAATCCCCTAGTCACTTTTATAGATCCGTCACAAAATATTATTAGAGACCAAAATTGATTACTATAGTGACCATTGTTTGACCACTAATATCAAATAGTGGCCAAAATTGAGCGGCGACTTTTTAAATGATAATTAAATAGCACTAGTGATCAAATAATAAGTCGTCACAAATAACCATTTTTCTTGTTTATAGGAATAGTGTCGACCTTTTCAGCTCCCATATTTTTCAACGTTTTTCATCAGCTTCGAAATGAGGACCAGAATGGTGCTTGAGCCCACCATAGCCAAACCTTCAATAGTAGGTCTTTTGCAATTGACCTTATTGAACTTAGAGGCTAGGGACACAAAATCATTCGGACCCATGAAACCACCACAATTGTTATTTATAGTTGAAAGGTGTACGTACAATTCAGTAACTAAAGCTAATATTTTGTGGAGTCCTTTTTTATAATTTAATTTACACTGGGCCCCCAACCCACATGGGCCGTTTACAGGAAAGAAACCTTTTTATTTAGTAAATTATTTTATTTTAATTATTTAATTTCACTCATATACACAAAACAAAAGTTGGGTGAAAGTCATGTTTCTTTGATGGAACCTAATTTGTGGTTCAATGAATTGCAAAGATTTCAGAATAAATTATTATATTATAAAACCTACTTTTGATTTTACCTTGAATGTAATTATGGGTGTTCGAAATTGCAATTTTAAGAGATTATATGATTAATGCGCCAGTAAAATTTAAACAAACAAAAGAAGTTGTTAGGCAAATATATAAATTTATATGCACTCTGCTAGGGAAAAACGCAATTTTATTCGAAAATCTGTCCACAACGTCTAGTATTGTCGTGCAATTTATTTTTATGTAAGAAAAAGCCCGGAGTTTCAAACACATAGCTGTTAACTTTTGAATCAGCTCCACATTATTGAACCACAATGGTGAGAGTGTTAGCATCCGACACTAACTTTATAATACTCATGTTTTCAGATGCAAGGTAACTAACAAATAAGGTGCACATAAAGGACCTACCTATTTTAGTAGTTCATAGGTTATTATCTTTGATAAAATAAATATAAATATAGTCGTTTAGTTTGTTAAATATTTGGCACTTTAATTACCCATATTTAACCTTGATTATAAATTATAATTATAACTTTACTAATGTATATAAACCTTTGTGGTATATGTTAAAGTGCATTTAATACACTAATAATATTCTTAAACACGAGTTATGTAGCTCAATGAGGGAGGATGAATTTATTTAAACTCCTTTTTTTCCGAAAGGCAATAGAATTAAAACTCGAGGGCCACAAAAAGGGGGGCCTAACCCTTATACAAACACGAACCTACGAAGCATGAAACTAAAGAAACAAACAGACGCAAGATCACATCACAAGTTGCAGAGGACACAACTATAATACAAAGAAGAGATTATGAACAACAAGACCAAGGAGTGGAAATCCACTCAAGGCAATCAATCTTACGTTGCTTATTGCGAGTATTTATCCATTCAAACGACTTAAGTTGAATCTCCATTAAAGCCGATGGACCGTTCCAACTTGAATTCGAGAAAACCTTTTGGTTACGATTAAACCAAATAAGATAAGCACATGTCCATTCCAACGCTTTTCAAATGCTTTTCCCGGATGAAGTCAGAGCTCGATTACAGTTACCACCGAATGCTTCGTTGATGCTAAGGTTTGTGAAGGACCCGAGACCCCACCATTTGTACACACGATCCCAAATGTCAAGAGAATGCCGACAAAAGATTAAAGAGTGTTCGATGGTTTTCACGTCGTCATCACATAAATGGCACCTAACGGAATCCAAATCAATACATCTTTTGTCAAGTTCGGTACGGACTGGAATCCGCCTTTTCAAGACCCTCCACATGAAAATTTCCACTTTTGCGGGCACATAATGATTACGAAGTGTTGGGAATCGTGAGTTGCCACCCAAAAACAATTGCTCGTCGATGAGATGTGAGAGTTTCTTTGTAGTGAAGATACCATTAGAAGCTAAACTCCAGACCCATTTATCCATGCTAGTATCTTGCTTAGCGTAACTCGAAATTTCACATATTAGTTGTTGCAAATCAGAAGAAGCACGGCCTGTAAATTCACGAACCCAGCTCCAAGAGAAGATGCATCTTCCTTCTGACCATTGCACTCGATCCTTGACGTTAACCTGCTGATTTGATTCTCAAAAAAACAGCCGCTTGTATCTCTCTTTTAAAGGCACTCCAGACAGCCATGTATCAAGCCAAAAATGTGTACTTGTACCATCGCCGATTGTCTTTAAAAAGGAGTTACTGAAGTCGATACCTAACTTGTCAATGGAAAATCCTGCACGTAAAATGTTAGCCCAAACGCCACCCTTTCCCGTCGGGTTGTTTAGACCCGAAGGGGGGAGTAGCCCGTTAACACCGTGAATGCGCTTTATGACCGAAACCCATAAAGCATTAGGTTCACATTTCGCCCGCCAAAACTATTTCCCCAATAGTGAAAGATTTTTACCCCGAAGACTCCCAATATTTAGACCTCCTTCACTGTATGGTAGAAGAGTGTCATCCCACTTTACCCAAATTAATTTAGATTTGTCAACCGACCCACCCCAAAAGAAATTACACCTAAGATTTTCTAATTTATTTAACACACTCACGGGGGCACGAAAGAGAGAGAAATAATATAGCGGTAAACTACTTAGGACCGATTTTACGAGCGTCAACCTTCCACCAAAATAAACCGTTCTAGCTTTCCACTCCGCAAGCCTCGAGCTAAACTTTTCTATAACCGGATTCCAATTCTCAATCCTATTCATATTTTGGCCTATAGGGAGGCCAAGATAGGTAAAAGGAAGCTCCCCAGCTTTACAATTAACTCGATTAGCCATGCCCTCTACTTCAATTTTATTCACCCCTAACCCGTAGACAAGACTCTTTTAGAAATTAATTTTAAGGCCCGAAAAGTTTTCAAAACATTTTAGAAGCTTCATTAGATTGCAAAAGTTTTGCCTACTCCACTCTCGAAAGAAGATGGTATCATCCTCATATTGGAGATGTGTGATTAGAACCTTATCGCACCCAATCTCTACCCCCTTGAAAACCCCACCACTTGTCGCCTTTTTTGTAAGGTAGTTATGATAAATAGGAATGGTGACAACGGGTCACCTTGCCTAACCCCTCTTTCAATTACAATCTCATCGGTGGGAGACCCGTTAATGAGAATAGAAATCGAGGCCGATTTAAGACAAGCACGAACCCATTTTATCCATCGATGCCCAAACCCCATCCTTTTGATCATTTCAAATAAAAATTCTCAATTCAAACTATCGAAGGCTTTCGCAAAATCCACTTTGAACACGAGGCTTTTCTTTTTCTTTTTTTGAAGGTACTCGATGGTTTCATTTGCTACCAAGGCACCATCAAGTATGAATCTTCGCTTCACAAAGGCACTTTATTCATCACCTATGAGATTAGGAATCACTTTCCGAATACGAATTGAGAGAGTTTTCGCAAGGATTTTATAATAGCACCCGATTAAACTAATGGGGCAAAAATCATTTAAACTCAATGGATTCGTCTTCTTTGGTACCAACGTAACGAAGGAGGCGTTACACCCCTTTGATATTTCACAATTATCCCCGAACCAACTTAGCGCGCGTAGTAGATCACCTTTAATCAATTACCAATGGATTTTAAAAATTTAAATTTAAAACCATCCGGCCCCGGGGCCTTGGAACCACTACACTCTTTGATTGCCTCGAATATTTCCTCCTCCAAAAATGCGGATTCAAGGGCTTCAGCCTGTTCTGGAGTCAGGTGCATAGGTAAAAGTTGGGGTGAGAGGTCTCCTTCACAGTCTGCAAACTGCATCAGATTCTCATTACGATTCGAGAATTGTGCCTTAAAATGTTGGAATGCTTCTTTTTTAATAACACATGGTGTTTCATTCCAGGTACCTGTAGTGACCCGAACTTTTTCATGTTTATATATATTAATTGAGATTGATATTTACATAATTAAATGTTTCCAACATGTTAAGCAATCAAACTTGTTAAGACTTGATTAATTGAAATATGTTTCATATAGACAATTGACCACCCAAGTTGACCGGTGATTCACGAACGTTAAAACTTGTAAAAACTATATGATAACATATATATGGATATATATATATAGTTAACATGATAATATGATAAGTAAACATATCATTAAGTATATTAACAATGAACTACATATGTAAAAACAAGACTACTAACTTAATGATTTTTAAACGAGACATATATGTAACGATTATCGTTGTAAAGACATTTAATTTATATATATATCATATTAAGAGATATTCATACATGATAATATCATGATAATATAATAATTTAAAATCTCATTTGATATTATAAACATTGGGTTAAAAACATTTAACAAGATCGTTAACCTAAAGGTTTCAAAACAACACTTACATGTAACGACTAACGATGACTTAACGACTCAGTTAAAATGTATATACATGTAGTGTTTTAATATGTATTTATACACTTTTGAAAGACTTCAATACAATTATCAAAATACTTCTACTTAACAAAAATGCTTACAATTACATCCTCGTTCAGTTTCATCAACAATTCTACTCGTATGCACCCGTATTCGTACTCGTACAATACACAGCTTTTAGATGTATGTACTATTGGTATATTGATAAGGCTAAAAAGGAACATATATTTCATAGCAAAATCCCCCAAGAAAGACAAGATTTTAGTTGCAATTGTTCCATTTTCAAGTAATATTCGTTTATTTTAAATAAGTGCGAAGACAAAAGGCGAAAACGACGATTTGAAGACAAAAAGGTCCAAAAAGCTAAAAAGTACAAGATACAATTAAAAAGGTTCAAATTATTGATGAAGAACGTCTAAAAATGACAAGAGTACAAGTTACAAAACGCAAAGTACAAGATATTAAATTGTACGCAAGGACGTTCGAAAATCCGAAACCGGGACATGAGTCAACTCTCAACGCTCGACGCAACGGTGTAAAAATTACGAGTCAACTATGCACAAGAATAAAATATAATATTTAAATAATTCATAATAAGAATAATATTAAATAATAAAAAGTTGTTAATTGAGCATAGTTCAGGGGTCGTAAGTGAAAAATCAAATTCATAATTCGCCTATAAAAGGCAGTGTATTCGATCGATGAAAACACAACTTTTTCTATCCTCTTTTTATCTATATATCGATCAAATATCTATATTTAATATCCAATATCTATATTCTATATCTCTATCATAATGTTAACTTAATAAGATATAACAATAATCTTAATTTTAATTTTAAATTATGATAATAATAAGATTTATGATAGAGATCGTTTGAGTGTGTAAGTCGAAATTCTGTCCGTGTAACGCTACGCTATTTTTAATCATTGTAAGTTATGTTCAACCTTTTTACATTAATGTATCGTAACTAAGTTATTATTATGCTTATTTGAGCCGAAGTAATTGTGATGTTGGGCTAAAATATTAAGAAGGGGTTATTGAACTTTGGACCATAATTAAGGTTTGGGCAAAAGACCGACACTTGTGGAAATTGAACTATTGACTATTAATAGATGGGGGGTATTGTCTAATTGAGTGACAACTCATTGGAGTCTGTCGAACCTATCTTCAAATTAATTAACCTAATAATTAATAATGATTATGGTTGTCCTATTTAGTGATGTTCATATGGAATCTGTTATAATCATTTAATTAATCAATTGGGTTGGGTAATTGATTATTCATTCTGATCAAGTGGATGAATTAATATTCATAAACTAATTAAAACAGGGGTGGATTACATACAGTGATAACTGGTGTAATTGTTGACAGAAGTGATAACTGCGTCACAGTTTAAATCCTTAATTAGTTGGAATATTTGACTTCGGGTATAAGGATAATTTGACGAGGACACTCGCACTTTAAATTTATGACCGATGGACTGTTATGGACAAAAACCAGACGGACATATTAAATAATCCAGGACAAAGGACAATTAACCCATAGTAATAAATTAAAATCAACACGTCAAACATCATGATTACGGAAGTTTAAATAAGCATAATTCTTTTATTGTATTTCTCATCGTATCTTTATTTACTGTCATTTTATTACTCGCAATTTTATTTACTGTCATGTTATTTATTGTCATTATTTTACGCACTTTAATTATCATCATTTATCTTTGCGCTTAAAATATAGAATCGACAAACCGGTCATTAAACGGTAAAACCCCCCTTTTATAATAATATTACTACTTATATAATTATATATATTTTGTATAAATATAGTTGTTAAAAATATAGTAAGTATCACCAGCTCTCTGTGGAACGAACCGGACTTACTAAAAACTACACTACTCTACGATTAGGTACACTGCCTATAGTGTTGTAGCAAGGTTTAGGTATATCCCATCCGTAAATTAATAAAACTTGTGTCATATTTTGTAGTATTTTGTATTAAAAATAATACTATTTCGTACCCTCACGCTACATCATCAAGTTTTTGGCGCCGCTGCCGGGGAGCACTAAAACGCTATATTTTTAATTTATATTTGCAAAAATATAAAAAAAAAAAAAAAAAAACGTAAAAAAAAAAAAAACGCAAAAAAAAAAAAACAAAACAAAAACGTAAAAAAAAAAAAACGTAAAAAAAAAAAAACGTAAAAAAAAAAAAAAAAACGTAAAAAAAAAAATTATTTTAAGTTTTATTACCTTTAGATTTTTAGACTCAGTCACACCTTTTAGTATTAAGTTTAGTTTTGCCATAGTTATTTTCATTTTTAGATTTTTAGGCTTTGCCGTAAAATCCCTTAAGTGCTTATTCCTTAGACTAAGTTTTAGGTGCTTTAGAATTTTGCGACGCCATTTTTCGCGTTATTTTCTTATTTTTATTTTTCGACGCGTTTACCTATGTATCAATTACAATTCCAATTAGTGATCTCCATTTGTAACTTTAATTTTAAGATAGTGATCGTTATAAGGTTGGATTAACCGCGTGTTTACAAACCACTCTTCGTCTTTTTCATTTTTCGACACTTTTCGACGCGCACTCTTTTTCTCTCTTATTTCTCGCCATTCTAGTTTTTAGGACTTAGATTTTTTTCTACTTCTTCTCTAAATTTCTTAAAATTACGAAAATTTATTTTAAGTGGTTAAATTGATAGACATCAAAATTTTCTGGTTCGTAGTAATAGTTGGATTTGTACGTGGACCGGGTTATTGGAGCCAAACAGTACTCAATTATATTGAGACCAAACGAATCCTGCCCCTCTGCTGCATCTTTTGGCTATTCGAAACGTGGGCAAAATCAGAAAAGTCTATTGATTGGATAACTTATTATAATTTTTCTTTCCTTTTTAAAACTAATAGGATATTCAGTGAATGCACCGAGCAAGACGTTCAACACCTCTTATACGTTCACCACCTGTAACTCGATCAAGACATCGTTTAACAAATATCGCCGCCGTTGATTTTTCTTTAGAATCGTCATCTAGTCGACCAAGTACTCCAATTCAAATTTCCGATAATCCATCTTTTGAACCCGATTTCACAACTAAGAACCCGGAAGATATTCAAGGACAATTCCAAGATCCTGAACCCCAAACCGTTAAATCAGAATCCTCTAGTGATTCGGATACAACAAATCCAATCATGAAAAATCTAGAACCTCTAAGTATGGAAGATCGAATGAGGGCTAAACGCACGGGCCAATGTCACGCCATTATTAAACCAGAAGTTAATGCTCCAGATTATGAAATTAAAGGACAAATCCTACACATGGTAACTAACCAATGCCAATTCAGTGGTGCACCGAATGAAGATCCTAACGAACACCTTCGTACGTTTAAAAGAATTTGTACACTATTCAAAATCCGAGAAGTGGAAGATGAGCAGATCTATCTCATGTTATTTCCCTGGACTTTAAAGGGAGAAGCCAAAGATTGGTTAGAATTGTTACCTGAAGGGGCGATTGATACATGGGATGTTTTAGTTAAAAAATTTCTTAAACAATTCTTTCCGGCATCTAAAGCCGTGAGACTTCAAGGAGAAATTGTTACGTTCGCGCAAAAGCCAAATGAAACATTATATGAGGCGTGGACAAGATTCGGAAGGATGTTGAGAGGATGTCCTCAACACGGTTTAGACACTTATCAAATAGTACAAATATTCTACCAAGGTGTCAACGTTGCTACACGAAAAGACATCGACATAACAGCTGGTGGTTCCATTATGAAGAAAACCGCAACTGAAGCTTACAAAATTATTGATAACACAGCCTCCCACTCGCATGAGTGGCACCAAGAAAAAGATATTTTTCGTTCATCTAAAGTGGCTAGAGCCGATTCTAGCCATGACTTTGATTCCGTTTCAGCAAAAATAGATGCTTTCGAAAGACGAATGGAAAAGATGAATAAAGATATTCACGCAATACGAATTAGTTGTGAGCAATGCGGTGGACCACACTTAATGAAAGACTGTCACATTGAACAAACGATGGAACAACGTGAGAATGTTGTCTACATGTGAAATGTCCCGTTCTTATTGGTTAAAAACGTTCCATATTAATTGATTTCGTTGCGAGGTTTTGACCTCTATATGAGACGTTTTTCAAAGACTGCATTCATTTTTAAACAAACCATAACCTTTATTTCATCAATAAAGGTTTAAAAAGCTTTACGTAGATTATCAAATAATGATAATCTAAAATATCCTGTTTACACACGACCATTACATAATGGTTTACAATACAAATATGTTACAACAAAATAAGTTTCTTGAATGCAGTTTTTACACAATATCATACAAGCATGGACTCCAAATCTTGTCCTTATTTAAGTATGCGACAGCGGAAGCTCTTAATAATCACCTGAGAATAAACATGCTTAAAACGTCAACAAAAATGTTGGTGAGTTATAGGTTTAACCTATATATATCAAATCGTAACAATAGACCACAAGATTTCATATTTCAATACACATCCCATACATAGAGATAAAAATCATTCATATGGTGAACACCTGGTAACCGACAATAACAAGATGCATATATAAGAATATCCCCATCATTCCGGGACACCCTTCGGATATGATATAATTTCGAAGTACTAAAGCATCCGGTACTTTGGATGGGGTTTGTTAGGCCCAATAGATCTATCTTTAGGATTCGCGTCAATTAGGGTGTCTGTTCCCTAATTCTTAGATTACCAGACTTAATAAAAAGGGGCATATTCGATTTCGATAATTCAACCATAGAATGTAGTTTCACGTACTTGTGTCTATTTTGTAAATCATTTATAAAACCTGCATGTATTCTCATCCCAAAAATATTAGATTTTAAAAGTGGGACTATAACTCACTTTCACAGATTTTTACTTCGTCGGGAAGTAAGACTTGGCCACTGTTGATTCACGAACCTATAACAATATATACATATATATTAAAGTATGTTCAAAATATATTTACAACACTTTTAATATATTTTGATGTTTTAAGTTTATTAAATCAGCTGTCCTCGTTAGTAACCTATAACTAGTTGTCCACAGTTAGATGTACAAAAAATAAATCGATAAATATTATCTTGAATCAATCCACGACCCAGTGTATACGTATCTCAGTATTGATCACAACTCAAACTATATATATTTTGGAATCAACCTCAACCCTGTATAGCTAACTCCAACATTCACATATAGAGTGTCTATGGTTGTTCCGAAATATATATAGATGTGTCGACATGATAGGTCGAAACATTGTATACGTGTCTATGGTATCTCAAGATTACATAATATACAATACAAATTGATTAAGTCATGGTTGGAATAGATTTGTTACCAATTTTCACGTAGCTAAAATGAGAAAAATTATCCAATCTTGTTTTACCCATAACTTCTTCATTTTAAATCCGTTTTGAGTGAATCAAATTGCTATGGTTTCATATTGAACTCTATTTTATGAATCTAAACAGAAAAAGTATAGGTTTATAGTCGGAAAAATAAGTTACAAGTCGTTTTTGTAAAGGTAGTCATTTCAGTCGAAAGAACGACGTCTAGATGACCATTTTAGAAAACATACTTCCACTTTGAGTTTAACCATAATTTTTGGATATAGTTTCATGTTCATAATAAAAATCATTTTCTCAGAATAAAAACTTTTAAATCAAAGTTTATCATAGTTTTTAATTAACTAACCCAAAACAGCCCGCGGTGTTACTACGACGGCGTAAATCCGGTTTTACGGTGTTTTTCGTGTTTCCAGGTTTTAAATCATTAAGTTAGCATATCATATAGATATAGAACATGTGTTTAGTTGATTTTAAAAGTCAAGTTAGAAGGATTAACTTTTGTTTGCGAACAAGTTTAGAATTAACTAAACTATGTTCTAGTGATTACAAGTTTAAACCTTCGAATAAGATAGCTTTATATGTATGAATCGAATGATGTTATGAACATCATTACTACCTTAATTTCCTTGGATAAACCTACTGGAAAAGAGAAAAATGGATCTAGCTTCAATGGATCCTTGGATGGCTCGAAGTTCTTGAAGCAGAATCATAACACGAAAACATGTTCAAGTAAGATCATCACTTGAAATAAGATTGTTATAGTTATAGAAATTGAACCAAAGTTTGAATATGATTATTACCTTGTATTAGAATGATAACCTACTGTAAGAAACAAAGATTTCTTGAGGTTGGATGATCACCTTACAAGATTGGAAGTGAGCTAGCAAACTTGAAAGTATTCTTGATTTTATGAAACTAGAACTTTTGGAATTTATGAAGAACACTTAGAACTTGAAGATAGAACTTGAGAGAGATCAATTAGATGAAGAAAATTGAAGAATGAAAGTGTTTGTAGGTGTTTTTGGTCGTTGGTGTATGGATTAGATATAAAGGATATGTTATTTTGTTTTCATGTAAATAAGTCATGAATGATTACTCATATTTTTGTAATTTTATGAGATATTTCATGCTAGTTGCCAAATGATGGTTCCCACATGTGTTAGGTGACTCACATGGGCTGCTAAGAGCTGATCATTGGAGTGTATATACCAATAGTACATACATCTAAAAGCTGTGTATTGTACGAGTACGAATACGGGTGCATACGAGTAGAATTGTTGATGAAACTGAACGAGGATGTAATTGTAAGCATTTTTGTTAAGTAGAAGTATTTTGATAAGTGTCTTGAAGTCTTTCAAAAGTGTATGAATACATATTAAAACACTACATGTATATACATTTTAACTGAGTCGTTAAGTCATCGTTAGTCGTTACATGTAAATGTTGTTTTGAAACCTTTAGGTTAACGATCTTGTTAAATGTTGTTAACCCAATGTTTATAATATCAAAAGAGATTTTAAATTATTATATTATCATGATATTATGATGTACGAATATCTCTTAATATGATATATATACATTAAATGTCGTTACAACGATAATCGTTACATATATGTCTCGTTTCAAAATCATTAAGTTAGTAGTCTTGTTTTTACATATGTAGTTCATTGTTAATATACTTAATGATATGTTTAATTATCATAATATCATGTTAACTATATATATAACCATATATATGTCATCATATAGTTTTTACAAGTTTTAACGTTCGTGAATCACCGGTCAACTTGGGTGGTCAATTGTCTATATGAAACCTATTTCAATTAATCAAGTCTTAACAAGTTTGATTGCTTAACATGTTGGAAACATTTAATCATGTAAATATCAATCTCAATTAATATATATAAACATGGAAAAGTTCGGGTCACTACAGTACCTACCCGTTAAATAAATTTCGTCCCGAAATTTTAAGCTGTTGAAGGTGTTGACGAATCTTCTGGAAATAGATGCGGGTATTTCTTCTTCATCTGATCTTCACGCTCCCAGGTGAACTCGGGTCCTCTACGAGCATTCCATCGAACCTTAACAATTGGTATCTTGTTTTGCTTAAGTCTTTTAACCTCACGATCCATTATTTCGACGGGTTCTTCGATGAATTGAAGTTTTTCGTTGATTTGGATTTCATCTAACGGAATAGTGAGATCTTCTTTAGCAAAACATTTCTTTAAATTCGAGACGTGGAAAGTGTTGTGTACAGCCGCGAGTTGTTGAGGTAACTCTAGTCGGTAAGCTACTGGTCCGACACGATCAATAATCTTGAATGGTCCAATATACCTTGGATTTAATTTCCCTCGTTTACCAAATCGAACAACGCCTTTCCAAGGTGCAACTTTAAGCATGACCATCTCTCCAATTTCAAATTCTATATCTTTTCTTTTAATGTCAGCGTAGCTCTTTTGTCGACTTTGGGCAGTTTTCAACCGTTGTTGAATTTGGATGATCTTCTCGGTAGTTTCTTGTATAATCTCTGGACCCGTAATCTGTCTATCCCCCACTTCACTCCAACAAATCGGAGACCTGCACTTTCTACCATAAAGTGCTTCAAACGGCGCCATCTCAATGCTTGAATGGTAACTGTTGTTGTAGGAAAATTCTGCTAATGGTAGATGTCGATCCCAACTGTTTCCGAAATCAATAACACATGCTCGTAGCATGTCTTCAAGCGTTTGTATCGTCCTTTCGCTCTGCCCATCAGTTTGTGGATGATAGGCAGTACTCATGTCTAGACGAGTTCCTAATGCTTGCTGTAATGTCTGCCAGAATCTTGAAATAAATCTGCCATCCCTATCAGAGATAATAGAGATTGGTATTCCATGTCTGGAGACGACTTCCTTCAAATACAGTCGTGCTAACTTCTCCATCTTGTCATCTTCTCTTATTGGTAGGAAGTGTGCTGATTTGGTGAGACGATCAACTATTACCCAAATAGTATCAAAACCACTTGCAGTCCTTGGCAATTTAGTGATGAAATCCATGGTAATGTTTTCCCATTTCCATTCCGGGATTTCGGGTTGTTGAAGTAGACCTGATGGTTTTTGATGCTCAGCTTTGACCTTAGAACACGTCAAACATTCTCCTACGTATTTAGCAACATCGGCTTTCATACCCGGCCACCAAAAATGTTTCTTGAGATCCTTGTACATCTTCCCCGTTCCAGGATGTATTGAGTATCTGGTTTTATGAGCTTCTCTAAGTACCATTTCTCTCATATCTCCAAATTTTGGTACCCAAATCCTTTCAGCCCTATACCGGGTTCCGTCTTCCCGAATATTAAGATGCTTCTCCGATCCTTTGGGTATTTCATCCTTTAAATTTCCCTCTTTTAAAACTCCTTGTTGCGCCTCCTTTATTTGAGTAGTAATGTTATTATGAATCATTATATTCATAGATTTTACTCGAATGGGTTCTCTGTCCTTCCTGCTCAAGGCATCGGCTACCACATTTGCCTTCCCCGGGTGGTAACGAATCTCAAAGTCGTAATCATTCAATAATTCAATCCACCTACGCTGCCTCATATTCAGTTGTTTCTGATTAAATATGTGTTGAAGACTTTTGTGGTCGGTATATATAATACTTTTGACCCCATATAAGTAGTGCCTCCAAGTCTTTAATGCAAAAACAACCGCGCCTAATTCCAAATCATGCGTCGTATAATTTTGTTCGTGAATCTTCAATTGTCTAGACGCATAAGCAATCACCTTCGTTCGTTGCATTAATACACAACCGAGACCTTGCTTTGATGCATCACAATAAATCACAAAATCATCATTCCCTTCAGGCAATGACAATATAGGTGCCGTAGTTAGCTTTTTCTTCAATAACTGAAACGCTTTCTCTTGTTCATCATTCCATTCAAATTTCTTCCCTTTGTGCGTTAATGCAGTCAAGGGTTTTGCTATTCTGGAAAAGTCTTGGATGAACCTTCTGTAGTAACCAGCTAGTCCTAAAAACTGGCGTATGTGTTTCGGAGTTTTCGGGGTTTCCCACTTTTCAACAGTTTCTATCTTTGCCGGATCCACCTTAATACCTTCTTTGTTCACTATGTGACCGAGGAATTGAACTTCTTCCAACCAAAATGCACACTTTGAAAACTTAGAGTACAATTCTTCCTTCCTCAATACTTCTAACACCTTTCTCAAATGTTCACCGTGTTCTTGGTCATTCTTTGAGTAAATAAGTATGTCATCAATGAAAACAATGACAAACTTGTCAAGGTATGGTCCACACACTCGGTTCATAAGGTCCATGAACACAGCTGGTGCATTAGTTAAACCAAACGGCATGACCATAAACTCGTAATGACCGTAACGTGTTCTGAAAGCAGTCTTTGGAATATCATCTTCTTTCACCCGCATTTGATGATACCCGGAACGTAAGTCAATCTTTGAATAAACAGACGAGCCTTGTAGTTGATCAAATAAGTCGTCGATTCTCGGTAGTGGGTAGCGGTTCTTGATGGTAAGTTTGTTCAACTCTCGGTAGTCGATACACAACCTGAATGTACCATCTTTCTTCTTGACAAACAAAACAGGAGCTCCCCACGGTGATGTGCTTGGTCGAATGAAACCACGCTCTAAAAGTTCTTGTAATTGGCTTTGCAGTTCTTTCATCTCGCTGGGTGCGAGTCTGTAAGGAGCACGAGCTATTGGTGCAGCTCCTGGTACAAGATCTATTTGAAATTCAACGGATCGATGTGGGGGTAATCCCGGTAATTCTTTCGGAAATACATCGGGAAATTCTTTTGCAATGGGAACATCATTGATGCTCTTTTCTTCAGTTTGTACTTTCTCGACGTGTGCTAGAACAGCATAGCAACCTTTTCTTATTAGTTTTTGTGCCTTCAAATTACTAATAAGATGTAGCTTCGTGTTGCCCTTTTCTCCGTACACCATTAAGGGTTTTCCTTTTTCTCGTATAATGCGAATTGCATTTTTGTAACAAACGATCTCCGCTTTCACTTCTTTCAACCAGTCCATACCGATTATCACATCAAAACTCCCTAACTCTACTGGTATCAAATCAATCTTAAATGTTTCGCTAACCAGTTTAATTTCTCGATTCCGACATATATTATCTGCTGAAATTAATTTACCATTTGCTAATTCGAGTAAAAATTTACTATCCAAAGGCGTCAATGGACAACTTAATTTAGCACAAAAATCTCTACTCATATAGCTTCTATCCGCACCCGAATCAAATAAAACGTAAGCAGATTTATTGTCAATAAGAAACGTACCCGTAACAAGCTCCGGGTCTTCCTGTGCCTCTACCGCATTAATATTGAAAACTCTTCCACGGCCTTGTCCATTCGTGTTCTCCTGGTTCGGGCAATTTCTAATAATGTGGCCTGGTTTTCCACATTTATAACAAACTACATTGGCATAACTTGCTCTGACACTACTTGCTCCGCCATTACTCGTTCCGACACCATTTATTCCTTTCGTCCTATTAACCCCTGGTCCGTAGACCTCACACTTTGCCGCGCTATGACCATTTCTTTTACACTTGTTGCAAAATTTGGTGCAGAACCCCGAGTGATTCTTTTCACACCTTTGGCATAGCTGCTTCTGATTGTTGTTGTTGTTGCGGTTATTATTGTTGTTGGGATGATTGTTGTAGTTGCTGTTGTTGTTGTTGTTGTTGTTGTTGTTGGGCCGTTTGTTGTAGTTGCGATTGATGTTGCGATTGTTGGGATAATTGTTGCGATTATTGTTGTAATTGCTGTTGTTGTTGTATTGGTGATTCTTATCACCGTTTTCCTCCCACTTTCTTTTGACTTGCTTCACATTGGCCTCTTCAGCAGTCTGTTCTTTAATTCTTTCTTCAATCTGGTTCACTAGTTTGTGAGCCATTCTACATGCCTGTTGTATGGAGGCGGGCTCATGTGTTCTTATATCTTCTTGGATTCTTTCCGGTAATCCTTTCACAAACGCGTCGATCTTCTCTTCCTCATCTTCGAATGCTCCCGGACACAATAGGCACAATTCTGTGAATCGTCTTTCGTACGTGGTAATATCAAATCCTTGGGTTCGTAACCCTCTAAGTTCTGTCTTGAGCTTATTGACCTCGGTTCTGGGACGGTACTTCTCGTTCATCAAGTGCTTGAATGCTGACCACGGTAGTGCGTACGCATCATCTTGTCCCACTTGCTCTAGATAGGTATTCCACCATGTTAACGCAGAACCTGTGAAGGTATGCGTAGCGTACTTCACTTTGTCCTCTTCAGTACACTTACTTATGGCAAACACCGATTCAACCTTCTCGGTCCACCTTTTCAATCCGATCGGTCCTTCGGTTCCATCAAATTCCAAAGGTTTGCAGGCAGTGAATTCTTTGTAGGTGCATCCTACACGATTTCCTGTACTGCTAGATCCAAGGTTATTGTTGGTATGTAGCGCAGCCTGTACTGCGGCTATGTTTGAAGCTAGAAAAGTACGGAATTCCTCTTCATTCATATTCACGGTGTGTCGAGTAGTCGGTGCCATTTCCTTCAAAATAGTTAAATGGAACAAGTTAATCATACAGAATATTAAGAGTAGTTAATAGTATTTCGTAGCATAATATGAACTCATTTATAAAAGCTTTTTCTTCATATTAGCGTTTTATAAGTTTAAATTCGGGTAGTACCTACCCGTTAAGTTCATACTTAGTAGCTAATATACAATTCAACTACTACAATTCTATATGAAAAACTGATTATAATAATATTTCGCGTTCAAACTTTTATACAATATTTTACAAACTTACAATACCGCTTATTTTACATAAAGCATGAAATATAGCACACAATAACTTTGATACAAGATAGTTGTGAAGACAATTCTAGCTAGTACACAAGTCGTTCAGCAAAGGCAATAAAGACACGTAATTCATACGTCCAGAAACAAGTCGTGCATTCTGGTTTTACTAGGACTACTTCCCATCCTTGGTCTTGTGCAACATAACCGTTATGGCCGTTGATAAGACAGCGTGTTGTAACATCATCAAAGGGACGAGGGTTACGTAATGTCCAACAGTCCCGTAATAATCTAAAAACCTCATTTCTTACCCCAATTACCGACTCCGTCACTTGTGGAAACGTTTTGTTTAATAGTTGTAGCCCGATGTTCTTGTTCTCACTTTGGTGAGAAGCGAACATTACTAATCCGTAAGCATGACATGCTTCTTTATGTTGCATGTTAGCCGCTTTTTCTAAATCACGAAGTCCAATATTCGGATATATTGAGTCAAAATAATTTCTTAACCCGTTGCGTAAAATAGCATTTGGGTTCCCCGCAATATATGCGTCAAAGTAAACACATCGTAACTTATGGGTTTCCCAATGTGATATCCCCCATCTTTCAAACGAAAGTCTCTTATAAACCAAGACATTCTTGGAACGTTCTTCGAATGTCTTACAAACTGATCTCGCCTTAAATAGTTGTGCCGAAGAATTCTGGCCGACTCTAGACAAGATTTCATCAATCATGTCTCCGGGTAGGTCTCTTAAAATATTGGGTTGTCTATCCATTTTGTGTTTTTAAACTGTAAAATAGACAAGAGTTAGATTCATAAAAAAAATACTTATTAATACAAGCAATTTTTACATATATCATAAAGCATAAGAACACTATATTCCATATATTACACCACACGAATACAACTATCTTATTCCGACTCGCTCGTTTCTTCTTCTTCGGTTTTGGTTCGTTTTGCCAAATTTCTAGGGATATATGATGTTCCCCTAATACGAGCCGTCGTTGTCCACATTGGTTTAGAAAAACCTGGTGGTTTAGAGGTTCCCGGGTCATTGTTACAACTTAAGGACTTCGGGGGTTGACGATACATATAAAGTTCATCGGGGTTGGAATTAGATTTCTCTATTTTTATGCCCTTTCCCTTATTATTTTCTTTTGCCTTTTTAAATTCAGTTGGGGTAATTTCTATAACATCATCGGAATTCTCGTCGGAATCCGATTCATCGGAGAATTGGTAATCCTCCCAATATTTTGCTTCCTTGGCGGAAACACCATTGACCATAATTAACTTTGGTCGGTTGGTTGAGGATTTTCTTTTACTTAACCGTTTTATTATTTCCCCCACCGGTTCTATTTCTTCATCCGGTTCCGATTCTTCTTCCGGTTCCGATTCTTCTTCCGGTTCCGACTCTTCTTCCGGTTCCTCTTCGGGAACTTGTGAATCAGTCCACAAATCATTCCAATTTACATTTGACTCTTCATTATTATTAGGTGAGTCAATGAGACTTGTTCTAGAGGTAGACATCTATCACATAATATCAAACACGTTAAGAGATTAATATATCACATAATATTCATATGTTAAAAATATATAGTTTCCAACAAAAATGTTAAGCAATCGTTTTTAAAGAAAACACGGTCGAAGTCCAGACTCACTAATGCATCCTAACAAACTCGATAAGACACACTAATGCAAATTTTCTGGTTCTCTAAGACCAACGCTCGGATACCAACTGAAATGTCCCGTTCTTATTGGTTAAAAACGTTCCATATTAATTGATTTCGTTGCGAGGTTTTGACCTCTATATGAGACGTTTTTCAAAGACTGCATTCATTTTTAAACAAACCATAACCTTTATTTCATCAATAAAGGTTTAAAAAGCTTTACGTAGATTATCAAATAATGATAATCTAAAATATCCTGTTTACACACGACCATTACATAATGGTTTACAATACAAATATGTTACAACAAAATAAGTTTCTTGAATGCAGTTTTTACACAATATCATACAAGCATGGACTCCAAATCTTGTCCTTATTTAAGTATGCGACAGCGGAAGCTCTTAATAATCACCTGAGAATAAACATGCTTAAAACGTCAATAAAAATGTTGGTGAGTTATAGGTTTAACCTATATATATCAAATCGTAACAATAGACCACAAGATTTCATATTTCAATACACATCCCATACATAGAGATAAAAATCATTCATATGGTGAACACCTGGTAACCGACAATAACAAGATGCATATATAAGAATATCCCCATCATTCCGGGACACCCTTCGGATATGATATAATTTCGAAGTACTAAAGCATCCGGTACTTTGGATGGGGTTTGTTAGGCCCAATAGATCTATCTTTAGGATTCGCGTCAATTAGGGTGTCTGTTCCCTAATTCTTAGATTACCAGACTTAATAAAAAGGGGCATATTCGATTTCGATAATTCAACCATAGAATGTAGTTTCACGTACTTGTGTCTATTTTGTAAATCATTTATAAAACCTGCATGTATTCTCATCCCAAAAATATTAGATTTTAAAAGTGGGACTATAACTCACTTTCACAGATTTTTACTTCGTCGGGAAGTAAGACTTGGCCACTGTTGATTCACGAACCTATAACAATATATACATATATATTAAAGTATGTTCAAAATATATTTACAACACTTTTAATATATTTTGATGTTTTAAGTTTATTAAATCAGCTGTCCTCGTTAGTAACCTATAACTAGTTGTCCACAGTTAGATGTACAAAAAATAAATCGATAAATATTATCTTGAATCAATCCACGACCCAGTGTATACGTATCTCAGTATTGATCACAACTCAAACTATATATATTTTGGAATCAACCTCAACCCTGTATAGCTAACTCCAACATTCACATATAGAGTGTCTATGGTTGTTCCGAAATATATATAGATGTGTCGACATGATAGGTCGAAACATTGTATACGTGTCTATGGTATCTCAAGATTACATAATATACAATACAAATTGATTAAGTCATGGTTGGAATAGATTTGTTACCAATTTTCACGTAGCTAAAATGAGAAAAATTATCCAATCTTGTTTTACCCATAACTTCTTCATTTTAAATCCGTTTTGAGTGAATCAAATTGCTATGGTTTCATATTGAACTCTATTTTATGAATATAAACAGAAAAAGTATAGGTTTATAGTCGGAAAAATAAGTTACAAGTCGTTTTTGTAAAGGTAGTCATTTCAGTCGAAAGAACGACGTCTAGATGACCATTTTAGAAAACATACTTCCACTTTGAGTTTAACCATAATTTTTGGATATAGTTTCATGTTCATAATAAAAATCATTTTCTCAGAATAAAAACTTTTAAATCAAAGTTTATCATAGTTTTTAATTAACTAACCCAAAACAGCCCGCGGTGTTACTACGACGGCGTAAATCCGGTTTTACGGTGTTTTTCGTGTTTCCAGGTTTTAAATCATTAAGTTAGCATATCATATAGATATAGAACATGTGTTTAGTTGATTTTAAAAGTCAAGTTAGAAGGATTAACTTTTGTTTGCGAACAAGTTTAGAATTAACTAAACTATGTTCTAGTGATTACAAGTTTAAACCTTCGAATAAGATAGCTTTATATGTATGAATCGAATGATGTTATGAACATCATTACTACCTTAATTTCCTTGGATAAACCTACTGGAAAAGAGAAAAATGGATCTAGCTTCAATGGATCCTTGGATGGCTCGAAGTTCTTGAAGCAGAATCATAACACGAAAACATGTTCAAGTAAGATCATCACTTGAAATAAGATTGTTATAGTTATAGAAATTGAACCAAAGTTTGAATATGATTATTACCTTGTATTAGAATAATAACCTACTGTAAGAAACAAAGATTTCTTGAGGTTGGATGATCACCTTACAAGATTGGAAGTGAGCTAGCAAACTTGAAAGTATTCTTGATTTTATGAAACTAGAACTTTTGGAATTTATGAAGAACACTTAGAACTTGAAGATAGAACTTGAGAGAGATCAATTAGATGAAGAAAATTGAAGAATGAAAGTGTTTGTAGGTGTTTTTGGTCGTTGGTGTATGGATTAGATATAAAGGATATGTTATTTTGTTTTCATGTAAATAAGTCATGAATGATTACTCATATTTTTGTAATTTTATGAGATATTTCATGCTAGTTGCCAAATGATGGTTCCCACATGTGTTAGGTGACTCACATGGGCTGCTAAGAGCTGATCATTGGAGTGTATATACCAATAGTACATACATCTAAAAGCTGTGTATTGTACGAGTACGAATACGGGTGCATACGAGTAGAATTGTTGATGAAACTGAACGAGGATGTAATTGTAAGCATTTTTGTTAAGTAGAAGTATTTTGATAAGTGTCTTGAAGTCTTTCAAAAGTGTATGAATACATATTAAAACACTACATGTATATACATTTTAACTGAGTCGTTAAGTCATCGTTAGTCGTTACATGTAAATGTTGTTTTGAAACCTTTAGGTTAACGATCTTGTTAAATGTTGTTAACCCAATGTTTATAATATCAAAAGAGATTTTAAATTATTATATTATCATGATATTATGATGTACGAATATCTCTTAATATGATATATATACATTAAATGTCGTTACAACGATAATCGTTACATATATGTCTCGTTTCAAAATCATTAAGTTAGTAGTCTTGTTTTTACATATGTAGTTCATTGTTAATATACTTAATGATATGTTTAATTATCATAATATCATGTTAACTATATATATAACCATATATATGTCATCATATAGTTTTTACAAGTTTTAACGTTCGTGAATCACCGGTCAACTTGGGTGGTCAATTGTCTATATGAAACCTATTTCAATTAATCAAGTCTTAACAAGTTTGATTGCTTAACATGTTGGAAACATTTAATCATGTAAATATCAATCTCAATTAATATATATAAACATGGAAAAGTTCGGGTCACTACAACATGAACCAAAGGCTGGAAAATAGTTATCAGAATAATTATCAACCGCCAAGGCTAAACTTCAATCGAAATCAAAACATTCTTTACAATCCAAATGGACCAAACAATAACTCGTACAACCAACAAGGTCCAAATAACCAACCAACTCAAACCAACACTTTCAATCAACAAAGACATGGCTTGTATAAACCACCACAACAAATCGAAGAGAAAAAGCCAAATCTAGAAGAAATGATGGCAAAGCTAATGGAATCTCAAACACAATTTATTACATCTCAAACCCAAACGAATGAGAGGTTTGATCAGTCATTAAGAACTCAACAAGCTTCCATTTTGAATCTAGAAAAACACGTAGGTAATCTTGCTAGCATGATGAGTGAAAGGAAACAAGGAAAGCTACCGAGTAATACTAAAGTAAATCCTCGGAATGAAAATGTTAATATGGTTTCAACAAATTCTGAAAAACCAGCATCAGAAGATGGGAAGGTTTTAGATGTAAGTAACAATGAAGAAGTTACACCACCACCACCACCCGAGTATGTAAAGCCAGTGGTGGCACCATACAGACCACCCATCCCGTTTCCAAGAAAAGGAGTTGAGTATGAGCAAGTAATAGGTAATAAAGTTTGTGATACCTCTGGAAAGAAGAAGAAAAAGAATAAGAAAGTACAAGAAACAAAAGCCGTAGAAGTAAACCCGGTGAAGACAGTTCCACCAAAACCTCCTCCTAGGATAGGTGATCCGGGTGAATTTATTGTTCCTTGTCTACTTAGTGATTGTGTCATGTATGATGCACTAGCAGATTTAGGTGCAAGTGTAAGTGTTATTCCTCTTTCATTATATAAGAGATTAGGAGTAGGTAAGTTAAGTCCAACGGATATGAGTGTTCGACTCTTTGATCAAACCATTAAACACCCAGTTGGAATTGTTGACAACCTACCCGTTCAAGTAGGCAATTTAACCTTTCTAGTCGAATTCATTGTCATTAACATAGAAGAGGACCCAAACATTCCTCTAATTTTAGGTCGACCATTCTTAGCGTCCACCAAGGCGTTATTTGATGTAGGAAATGGTAGAATGACACTTAGTAGTGGTGACAAATCGATCACCTTTATGATTCGAAAGACTAAATCTCCACCAACCAAAACCGTTGAACCAGCAAAAACGATTGGTAAGAACCATGTTGTTTTACCAACTCCAACGGTAATACTTAGCAATAATGAAACGCCTAAGTGTGGGGAAAATGAAGTAACACCTAATGATGACATGATAACAAAGAACCCCGTTGTTGATACGAAATTAAATGATCCCGTTATTAATAGTTCAATGAAGAAACTTATTAAACGGATTCGCGATGCTAAAACCAAGGGGAACTTTAAGTTATGTAACCGGTTAGTATCCAATCTATCACCTAAAGAAAAGGAGAAACTAGTTGAAATTGTGGATATTACACAGGAATCCGACCAATGGCTTAAAGAAAAAGTCACGGATATGCAAGTTGATTATGGACCAAGAGAAATTACCGATGAAGTTAATCACAATTTTGACACCACGGCTACCTAAGTGTGAGGAGATTCAAATATTCTAAAAAGAAAATGCTGTTTGGAGTTAGTTGTTCTGTTCTCGTGTAGTTCCGAGAATGGAATCCGATTGGTCTTTTCCGCTAGCAGACACTAAAGAACTAGTTTTCTCCCTCCATTCTGAATTTTTGTTTTGTAGGTTTTTTTTATGAAATTAATATGCATTTTAATTTAAGTTTTTAAAAACAAAATTTACTTTAATTCATTAAGTTGAAAAAATGATTTCTAAAATTCGTCGTGAGTTGAAGACTAGGTCATTAAGCCGAAATTACTTTACCCGAGGGCGGGGCGACAAATTTTGTTATCATTATTTTTAATTTTATTGATTTAAAGTATGCCAAAAATATTATACTTTATAAATTTTTGAAAAGTGGGGTTATAAACCAAACTTCAAAAATATATATATATATATATGTTTGTATTTTATCTTATGTACAAAACAGGGTAAAACAATGCACTTTCAAAGACTGTCATTAAAGTTCAGCAAAAGGTACTAATTTTGACGACAAGACGCAAAACAACAAATATGATATAACAAATGAAGGAATGAACGATGAGGCGCCATCTATCATTCGACGAGCTTTGTAATTACAAACTCGGTATTTTTAATCACTTTTCTACGCTAATCACCCTCATGAATTTAAATTATAGTCTGATTTCATGCAAATGAGGGCATTGCATGATCTTAAGTGTGGGGAAGGGTTATAAATTCTCTCAGGTTTATACTTGGTTTATTTGCCAAATTTTGTGAAAATTTGAAAAATTTTCAATTAAATGAAGTCAAAATCATGTTTATACATATTTATGAACGGTGAAAACTAGGTGATAATACCGAAATTATCGTTACCTCGGAAAGGACATAAATTGAGAAACAACCTAAAATGCTTGAATTCATTTAAAATGGAATAAAGGAGAATAAAAAGGCAAAGAAAGAAACTAAGTGTGGGGAGAATGTACCAAGTTATTCAATTAAAAACTATCTATCACATATCTTTGTACAAGATTATTGCAGGTACTTTTGTTTTGGATGATACTAATCAGTTTTACCCGATTTACTATAATACTTTTGAAAGAAAGATGGATCTACACGATGAATCAATTCCATCATTTGAAGGAAGTAAAGTCTTCCGAAAAAGACACACGCTTCTTGATTTAGGTCAAGAAGTTGTCGTCCAGACCAGCTGTAGGTTGACGAAAAATCTAGAAAAGTCATCACTAAAATCGGCTGGAAATCCACGGACCTCAGCATCAAACAGGGTCGCCATGTGGTCAGATTTATCCTAACCATGAGAAGGATTTATCTCGTACAATGGGGGGGCACCGTGCAAATTAGCTTGATAAGACTAATGAATCAGATCCCCAGAAAGGATAATCTCCTTAAAGATTAAAAATCAGCTTTTAAGACTGATATTACTCAATCCTAGAGATTGACCTTAAAGATTGAGAATTCAAACTCATGGAATTCAATGATATCTAAACTCGAGCTTGAACGAGAAAATATTTTGATCAAAATTGCAAACCGATTTGTTTTCTGAAAATCCATTTTCAATGCGTTCATTACCATTGAACGTAAAATCCTAGGAATTCACCTGGAATTCATTAGGTCACCTGAACCAAATCGGGTGTCAACCGTAAGAACGGTGGTTGCATAGCATGGTCGGAGACAGGACCTTGTGCCAGATCGAAAAATCATAGGATGATCTTTACTATCGCTCCTACCAAGGATAGTTCTAGCATCCGACACGTTAAAAGACCATAATCATCTGCATGTTACGGGACATTGCCTTAACAGTTTCTTGTTCATCGCTTTCCTTTACAACCGGACGGTAGTTTGCCGAAAGGTAATATACGGAACAAGTAAACTGGATGTGTGCTTTCCGATACCGGGATAGCAGTGGATTACACGAACCTAAATGCTTTTAGCCAAAATATTGATCCACAAATATATTTTGCAACACCAATGGTGGATCAAATCAGAAAACTTATCTAGGGTAAAAGCTAGATTGAATTTTCAAAAGATCAAATGTTTTCATAAAGATCCTATTTCCTAAAGGATCTAAATTTTTATAGTCATGTGGGACTGTAAACCGCCTTTCAAATGTGCACTTTGCTTTGGAAACCGAAAGTAAATCGGCTATTTGATTGCAAGTATCGTTGACCTAAACCCAAGGCAACTGTGGATGACACACCCACCTTTAACCATGGTTCTATTGTTAATATCATTGTTTATACCGCTCTATCAAAATCACTGAAGTACAAAGTGTGAAGAATAAAGAAGTGATTCGTGTGATGTATTATATTATTTCAAGACTGTATTGCTTGAGGACAAGCAACGCTCAAGTGTGGGGATATTGATAAGGCTAAAAAGGAACATATATTTCATAGCAAAATCCCCCAAGAAAGACAAGATTTTAGTTGCAATTGTTCTATTTTCAAGTAATATTCGTTTATTTTAAATAAGTGCGAAGACAAAAGGCGAAAACGACGATTTGAAGACAAAAAGGTCCAAAAAGCTAAAAAGTACAAGATACAATTAAAAAGGTTCAAATTATTGATGAAGAACGTCTAAAAATGACAAGAGTACAAGTTACAAAACGCAAAGTACAAGATATTAAATTGTACGCAAGGACGTTCGAAAATCCGAAACCGGGACATGAGTCAACTCTCAACGCTCGACGCAACGGTGTAAAAATTACGAGTCAATCTCAATCCAGTGCGCTCAATCTCAAGCCTTTTATTGTTCTCCAATCTTACCTTACCTTGATACGATCAAAAATTCTTCATCATGCTCTTAGTGGGTGTAGCGTGTAAAGAAGCTCCCGAATCCAAGATCCCAGACTCCACCAAATTCTTAACACTGCATAATAGTGCATCATCCATATCTACCGCAGTCAAGTTTACACCTTTCGATGGAGAATTCTTGTAATTCATTTGAAAGTGCCCCTTTTGATTGCAACCCCAACAAATAGCCTCACGCGGTCCTCTCACGGATACCTCTTCTTAGACTTCTTCCTACTTCTTTTCTCCACGATCAGATTTCCCACCACGGTTGTCAGTACTCAACAAAAATCCGGAAGACGATTCCCACGAGTTTATCCTATGAGTGTTTTCACCGAGAATCAAATCCCTAATACCTTCAAACGCTATCTTAGTAGTTCCCGTAGAGCTACTAACCGCGGTAACCGTACCCGACTAACTTTCGTTAATGATCAAAGCAAGATTAGTGCTTTTAATTCATGATCAAACTTAATCTCTACCGATTCAAGCCACGATAAGATGTTGTTAAACTCATTGATGTGATCCGTTGCACTTGTATTGATATTGCTCAATTTATACTATTTTATCTCGCAATATCGGTTTCCATTTAGTTGGTTTTATGTTAAAAGATTGAAGATTTTATGAAGATTATTTTTTTAAAAAACACTCTAGGTTTTATGTAACCATATTCATGGCGTCTCAATTATATTTTTAATTTAATTTAATTTTTTTTTTAAAATTTCTACTTAGTTGTCGGAGTTCCATTCGGAAGCAATCTCTCTATCCGTCGAATAGAGAGAGAGAGAGAGAGATGACCTTCTCTACTCTTGAGAGAGTTCTCACTATGAGTGAAGAAATAACTTGTCTTTATTCAAAGATAGGGAAAGGATTGTCTACATCTCACCTCCCCCATACACCACTTATGTGGTATTGCGTTTTGTTGTTATTGTATGTTGAAGATTAACTCCTTTTTGTATCATGGTGTTATTTGATTGTTTTTGGTGTTTTACAAGTGTTTCGGGGCCAAAAATTCATATATAAAGTTCCAGGTTTAAAACCGAGTTAATGCCAAAATTTAAAGTGAGTTTTAAGGTGAAAAAGTCGTTTCAGGTCTCACTTTCACGAGAGTCAGGCTCGCTATCGTAGGATGAAGGTCGTAGGCATGTCGCGAACTGAGAAAGAGAAAAGCGATCGTGAAACACCTAAAATAGGTGCCTCGCGATCGCGAGGAAGACAGTACAAAGTGGCTCGCAATCTCGAGCCTACGTCGGCTAGACCACATCTTTTAATATTCAGCATACGACTCATTTGGGGATATACCCTAATTTTTACGGAAAAAGAGCTAGAGTTGGGAGATTTTGTCCATTCAAAAGTCATTCTTTACCAAATCGAAAGAGCTTCTCATATAGAATTGAAGATTTAATCATCTATCAAGATTGGTACTCAAGTTTTCATCAATTTTTGTGAGGTTATTATGAATTCTTTTGTATTTATGATATTGATTATTTTTTTCATGAATATGTCTAGCTAAACCTTTAATGTTTGTTTGGTTGTGAAACTTTTACGTGTTGGATTATCTTATATTTTGGATTATGATCTTTAATTGATTAATTTTTGATGTTATGCGAGGGGTATATGAAATAATATTATTTTTACAACAAAAATACTATTAAATACGATACAATTTTACACAAGATATTTATTTATTTATAGAATGGATATACCTAAATCTTGCTACAACACTTATAGGCAGTGTACCTAATCGTACAGTAGTGTAGTTTTTAGTAAGTCCGGTTCGTTCCACAGGGATCTTTTAAACAAGCTTAACGCTATATTTTTAACTTATAATTGTAAAAATACAAAAAAATATATATAAGTAGTATTATTATTATAAAAGGAGGTTTTTACCATTTAATGACCGGTTTGTCGATTTTAAAACTTTAGTCGCAGTTAAAACCTAATGTAAAATATTAAAAATAAATATAACTTAATTTAAAGCGTAAAGTAAATAACGATAATGAAATTGCGATAAATAAAAATGCGATAAATAAAAAGTACGACAATTAAAGAGTACGATAATTAAAAGTGCAATTAAATATAATTACAATAAATAAAAGTGTGATAATTAAAAGTGCAATTAAATATGAAATATATAAATTATGCTTATTTAAACTTCCGTAATCATGATGTTTGACGTGTTGATTTTAGTTTATTCCGATGGGTTAATTGTCCTTTGTCCTGGATTATTTGATATGTCCATACGGATTCGTCCATAATAGTCCATCAGTCATAATCATAAAGTGCGAAAGTCTTCGTTAAATTATTCTTATTCTCGAAGTCAAATATTCCAACTAATTGGGGATTCGAATTGTAACAAGGTCTTAATACTTTGTTTAATGAATACACCAGGTTATCGACTGCGTGTAAACCAAGGTTTTACTACTTTGTTAACAATTACACCAATTACCCTTGAATGTAATCCACCCCTGTTTCAACAAGTCTATTAGCTATTAATCCAGTTCTGTGTCCGGTAAAATGAATAATTATTGGTATTTATAGATATCCCGCCCACCGTACCCAGTCAAGCGTATGTGGTTATATATAAATACGTCAAATTATAAGTCTATATATTAAATCAACGAGGTATCATTTAGTTAATATAAAGCCCATTAATAGCCCATAGTCTAATTTTCACAAGTGTCGTTCTTTTGTCCAAACCCCAATTATGGTACAAAGCCCAATTACCCAATTTTAATATTTAGCCCAACATCATGATTATTTCGGCATTAAATAAACATAATAATAACTTAGCTACGAGACATTAATTTAAAAATAACATTAACCATAACTTACAGTGATTAAAAATAGCGTAGCGTTACAAAGACAGAATTTCGACTTACACCATTACAACATTCGCTAACATACCCTTATTATTAGAATTTAAAATTAAAATTAAAATTATAATATATATATATATATATATGTATATATATATATATATATATATATATATATATATATATATATATATATATATATATATATATATACGTTTGATAGATAGAGAGATGGATGGATATATACTGAGCCAAAATCGCGAATTTATAGGCATGTGGGCTGTCACCTACTGCCATGTGATCGCATGGATTTTTGCCTTCCAGGCCATGCGATCGCATGGCCCCTTTTTCCAGCTCACTAGAGTTTGGCTCCTAGCTTGCCGACGGTTTTTATTATAATATATAATATATAAATAATTTATATAATTATTTAAATATTATATTTTATTCTTGTGCATAGTTGACTTGTAATTTTTAGTCCGTTGAGTCGATCGTTGAGACTTGACTCTGGTCCCGGTTCCGGATTTTCGAACGTCCTTGCGTACAATTTAATATCTTGTACTTTGCGTTTCACATCTTGTACTCTTGTAATTTTGAGACGTTTCTTATCAATAATTGGAACCACTTTGATTGTATTTTGTACTTTTGGGCTTTTTGGTCGTTTGCGTCTTCAATTCGTCGAATCTGTCTTTTGTCTTCACCTTTTATTATTTAAACGAATATTACTTGTAAATAGAACAATTGCAACTAAAAGCTTGTCTTTCTTGAGGGATAATGCCATGAAATATATGTTCGTTTTTAGCATTATCAAATATTCCCAAACTTGAGCGTTGCTTGTCCTCAAGCAATATAGTCTTGAAATAAAAACATAGTAGAATCACTTCTTTATTCTTCACACTTTGTTCATCAGTGATTTCTATACGGCGGTATAAACAATGATAGTAACGATGTGGTTTACAGTCCCACATGACTATAAAAATTTAGATCTTTAAGGAAATTGGATCTTTATGAAAATATTTGATCTTTTGAAAATACAATCTAGCTTTTACCCTAGATAAGTTTTCTGGAATAACCCTTCACCAGTGTTTGCAAATTGTTTTTGTGGGTTTGGTGGGTTTCATATTTGAAAATTTTAGCTCAAAACTTGCGGTTTTGTGTCACCCACTTGCTAACCTTGTATTGGGAAAGCAACACGTCCAGTATACTTGCTCTGTATATTACCTTTAGGTAAACTACCGTCCGGTTGTAAAGGAAAGCGTTGAACAAGCAACTGTTAAGGCAATGTCCCCTGACATGCTTTTAATTATGGTCTATAACGTGTCGGATGCATTTACTATCCTTGGTAGGAGCAATAGTAAAGCTCACCCTTATGGTTTTTTCGGTTTAGCACAAGGTCCTGTCTTCGACCATTCTATGCAACCACCGTTCTTACGGTTGACACCCGATTTGGTTCAGGTAACCTAATGATTTCCAGGTGAATTCCTAGGATTTTACGTTACGCATAAAAAAATTGGGTTTTCAGAAAACAAATCGGTTTGTATTTTGATCAAAATATTTTCTCGTTCAAGCTTGAGTTTAGATATCATCGAATTCCATGAGTTTGTAATTCTCAATCTTTAAAGTCAATCTCAAGGATTGAGTAATATCAGGCTTAAAGGCTGATTTTTGAGCTTTTAAGGAGATTATCCTTTCTGGGGATCTGGTTCATTAGTCTTATCCAGCTAGTTTGCACGGCGCTCTTCCCATTTTACAAGATAGATCCTCTCATGGTTAGGATAAGTCTGACCACTTGGCGACCCTTTTTGATGCTGAGGTCCGTGGATTTCCTGCTGATTTTCGTGATGACTTTTCTAGAATTTTCGTCAACCTACAGCTGGTCTGGACGACAACTTCTTGACCTAAATCAAGAACCGCGTGTCTTTTTCGGAAGACTTTACTTTCTTTTAATGATGGAATTGATTCATCGTGTAGATCCATCTTTCTTTCAAATATATTATAAGAAATTGGGTAAAACGGTTAATTTTGTCCAAAACGAAAGTATCTTCAGTTATTTGTACAAAAATATGTGATATATGTTCAAAATAACTTGGTAAATTTTTTTCACACTTGGCTTTTATTTTCCTTTTTATTGTCCTCTATTCCATTTTAAATGAATTCTAATATTTTAGTTTGTTTCTCAATTTATGTCCTTTCCGAGGTAACAATAATTTCGGTGTTAACACCTAGTTTTATCGTTCATAAATATGTATAAACATGATTTTGAATTCATTTAATTGAAAATTTTGAAATTTTTTACTAGAATTGGGTAGTCAGTATATAAGACTAGGGCTGTTCTTTATTATCAGAGAGCACTAGATTCTAATACAACTACTGCGTTACTAGTATTTCTAATGGTAACCAAGTGTTTAAATTAAAAATTTTAAAAACCCGAAAGAATTTAACCCCTTCCCAAACTTAAGATCTTGCAATGCCCTCATTTGCAAAAAATCAGTAACAATTTAATTATTGAGGGTGATTAACGTAGAAAAATGATTAAATTTTACCAAAGTTTCCAAATATATTGGCGTTTGTTTGTTGAATGATAAATGGTGCACATCATTTGTTCATTCCGTCTTGTTGTTACATCACATTTGTTTTTCGTTTTGTCGTCAAAAGTACTAGCTTTTGCTGAACTTAATGCCAGTCTTTGAAAATGCGTTGTTTTACCCAGTTGTGTACAATTGACAATATATATACAAATATAAACATGCACGGTAATTTGAAATGAGACTTAAAATCCCACTTTCAAATCAAATATGAAATATTAGTAAAAAATAATAAAAATATTAAACAATACACTAATGTATCACAATATCATATGTTTAAACATAAATAAATAAAAATAATAAAAAGATAAAAATCATAGAAATCACCAACTGAACTATATCAATCTGGATAGGGGTTCCAGTTCATGTCGTCGTCCGGGTTCCATGCTTGGTGATAGGTGTACTGGTAGGCCTGGTTTGGGTCGTACAGAGTATATGGTGGTCTCATCTCGGGCTGGTGTGGAGGATAGTAAGCGGGTCGGGTCGGAACGTAGTGATCTTGAGGTGACAGCCGGCTCATAATCTGTCGCTGATGATAGTCCCATCTATCATGTTGTCGTTGCCTGGAATGCTCGTAATCATTCCGGGCTTGCCACTGCTCCATCCGACGAAATCTCTCCGCGTTTGTCATATCTACCTCATCTATATGCTGGTAGACGTCAGTCATAGCCTCCCGAATGTCATCCGCTTCCTCCATTTCCTCGTCTGAACCTCTCTCTACCTGAGGATGATTACCTTCATAGGGTATTGGCTGATTGCGTCTACTCTTTAATACCTTAGCACCCGCATAAACCTTCAATCCTAAAGGCTCGACCTGTTCCCTACATTCCAAAAGTGGACCCCCTTGGTTCCTATCTACACCTAAGTACTCTCCAATGAGAGTAACAAAAATACCTCCTCATATAATCCCCCCTTCCTGTATTCCTTCCACCATTTTTGACAAATAAAAACCAACACAGTAGGGGATATTAACAAAGCTTCTTGGGTCTCGAATACACTTTAGGTAAAATAAATCATGTAAGGTCATTTTCTCCTTGTTGTGACCTCTCTGTGTAATCGAGTTAGCCAAAAATCTATGAATTATACGAAGCTCGGCTTTGTTAATATGTAAGTAGGAGTGTTTTTCTCCCAGTGTAAAAACATTATAGTTTGACATACGCCTCCAGACGGCGTTCGCGTCAAAATTCCTATCTACCCTTTCACCACGATAAATCAAATTCATACAATCTGGTAGTAGCAATTCACTAGGAGTGTAAATCTATAATGCCCTGGCCATGTCCAGCATGGACATCCTGTACATCCTACGGCCAAGTATAAATCTAAGAAAACTTCTATCATCTAATCTATCTACATCTACATTTAATGCTATAGTACTCATCAGCTCAACACACCATTCCTTATATACAGGTCTACGAATGATGAATAGACGTTCCCAATCGGGAAAAGAAGAACTGTCATACCTTTGGATCAGATGGAGTCTAACTCGGTTAGCTAGTTGGACCCTTTCAATAGACTGCGTGTAAACCAAGGGATGATGTTTGGTATTTATTGTCTAGATGCGATCGCATGGGGTTTACACTGCAACTCCATACGATCGCATGGAGCTGGAATCCAGGCCAGATACAAGAGTTCACGAGTTCTGCTTCTGTCTCCATAACACACACACAAAACACGAACATACACACACAAACACCTCTAAATTCATCATTTTAACACCAAAATTCACCAAATTTCTTGCTACAATCCGCTCTAAACATGAAATTATTCAGAAGTTTATCAAGAAAGGTAACAATTACATCCCTAAACCTCTTTAAATTTGATTTTTAGTGTTCTTGAGCTATATTTTTTCTAATTTAATTTTGTTAATTTCTAGTGTAATTAGAGTTAAATTGTTAGTATTTTATGCATGTATAACCTAGATTGATGCTATTTAACATGATTTGAAGCCAAAAACTTTAAAATTTTTAGAAATCTAGGGTTTGTGTTCTTGAGCAATTTGGGGCTTTTTGATATAAACAGGTTATGGCCGATTTTTGTCATGAATTATTGCTAAATTAAGTAGCGTAACATGTTTAGGTAGCTAAATGATCCAAACTTTGATCCTAAACATGATTTTTGAGAATTAAAGTGGACTTTTTAGGTATAAAATTCAAGAACTTGATTAATTTGATATAATTGTCATTTGAGACTTGTTTAATTGTTAGTAATGACTATTTTGACATGTTATTTGAGTTAAATGCTTATGAACTTTGTATACATTTTCATTAAGGCTTATTTGAAAAAATGTAGAATTGTAAAAATTGTGAAAATGTGTATAAGTTTAATTTTGATTTAACATGTTATTATAATTGTTTCAATTTGTTATTTTGCTAACACTAATGCATATTTGGATGCACAAATTTTGTGTTTAATATGTTTTGCAGAGATTTACAGATACTGATGGTGCAACATCATCATCTAGACAACCACAACCAGAACCTGAACCTGAAATGCAATATGAACCTGAACAAGAACCACAACAGGAACCACAACAACAGCCTGATCAACACGTACCTTATTATGATCCGCTACAATTTGTTGATGCCTTCACAGTATTTCCGATGCATCCACCAGTAGAATACCCAACAATTCCTGAACACACGTTGCATCCTAATCTGAGATTCGATAGAAGCTGGAGAGATTACCCATCATATCAAAGTAACAAATTCAAACTGCTACCGAAAAATGTAGAGGCCAAGAGTAATCGATTGGGATCCTTTGGAAAGGGTCCAACTAGCTAACCGAGTTAGACTCCATCTGATCCAAAGGTATGGCAGTTCTTCTTTTCCCAATTGGGAACGTCTATTCACCATTCGTAGACCTGTATATAAGGAATGGTGTGTTGAGCTGATGAGTACTATAGCATTAAATGTAGATGTAGATAGATTAGATGATAGAAGTTTTCTTAGATTTATACTTGGCCGTAGGATGTACAGGATGTCCATGCTGGACATGGCCAGGGCATTACAGATTTACACTCCTAGTGAATTGCTACTACCCGATTGTATGAATTTGATTTATCATAGTGAAAGGGTAGATAGGAATTTTGACGCGAACGCCGTCTGGAGGTGTATGTCAAACTATAATGTTTTTACACTGGGAGGAAAACACTTCTACTTACATATTAACAAAGCTGAGCTTCGTATAATTCATAGATTTTTGGCTAACTCGATTATACAGAGAGGTCACAACAAGGAGAAAATGACCTTACATGATTTATTTTACCTAAAGTTTATTCGAGACCCAAGAAGCTTTGTTAATATCCCCTACTGTGTTGGTTTTTATTTGTCAAAAATGGTGGAAGGAATACAGGAAGGGGGGATTATAGGAGGAGGTATTTTTGTTACTCTCATTGGAGAGTACTTAGTTGTAGATAGGAACCAAGGGGGTCCACTTTTAGAATGTAGGGAACAGGTCGAGCCTTTAGGATTGAAGGTTTATGCGGGTGCTAAGGTATTAAAGAGTAGACGCAATCAGCCAGTACCATATGAAGGTAATCATCCTCAGGTAGAGAGAGGTTCAGACGAGGAAATGGAGGAAGCGGATGACATTAGGGATGTCATTCAGGAGGCTATGACTGACGTCTACCAGCATATAGATGAGGTAGATATGACAAACGCGGAGAGATTTCATCGGATGGAGAAGTGGCAAGCCCGGAATGATTACGAGCATTCCAGGCAACGACAGCATGATAGATGGGACTATCATCAGTAACAGATTATGAGCTGGCTGTCACCTCAGGATCACTACGTTCCGACCCGACCCGCTTACTATCCTCCACACCAGCCCGAGATGAGACCACCATATACTCTCTACGACCCTAACCAGGCCTACCAGTACACCTATCACCAAGCATGGAACCAGGACGATGACATGAACTGGAACCCCTATCCAGATTGATATAGTTCAGTTGGTGATTTCTATGATTTTTATCTTTTTATTATTTTTATTTATTTATGTTTAAACATATGATATTGTGATACGTTAATGTATTATTTAATATTTTTATTATTTTGTACTAATATTTCATATTTGATTTGAAAGTGGGATTTTAAGTCCCATTTCAAATTACCATGCATGTTTATATTTGTATGTATGTATATTGTCAATTGTATACAACAGGGTAAAACAGCGCATTTTCAAAGACTGGCATTAAGTTCAGCAAAAGCTAGTACTTTTGACGGCAAAACGAAAAACAAATGTGATGTAACAACAAGACGGAATGAACAAATGATGTGCACCATTTATCATTCAACAAACAAACGCCAATATGTTTGGAAACTTTGGTAAAATTTAATCATTTTTCTACGTTAATCACCCTCAATAATTTAAATTGTTACTGATTTCTTGCAAATGAGAGCATTGCAAGATCTTAAGTGTGGGAAGGGGTTAAATTCTTTCGGATTTTTAAAATTTTTAATTTAAACACTTGGTTACCATTAGAAATACTAGTAACGCAGTAGTTGTATTAGAATCTAGTGCTCTCTGATAATAAAGAACAGCCCTAGTCTTATATACTGACTACCCAATTCTAGTAAAATTTTTCAAAATTTTCAATTATATGAATTCAAAATCATGTTTATACATATTTATGAACGATAAAACTAAGTGTTAACACCGAAATTATTGTTACCTCGGAAAGGACATAAATTGAGAAATAAACCAAAATATTAGAATTCATTTAAAATGGAATAGAGGACAATAAAAAGGAAAATAAAAGCCAAGTGTGGGAAAAATTTACCAAGTTATTTTGAACATATATCACATATTTTTGTACAAATAACTGAAGATACTTTTGTTTTGGACAAAATTAACTTTTTTACCCAATTTCTTATAATATATTTGAAAGAAAGATGGATTTACACGATGAATCAATTCTATCATTAAAAGGAAGTAAAGTCTTCCTAAAAAGATACGCGCTTCTTGATTTAGGTCAAGAAGTTGTCGTCCAGACCAGCTGTAGGTTGACGAAAAATCTAGAAAAGTCATCACGAAAATCAGCAAGAAATCCACGGACCTCATCATCAAACAGGGTCGCCAAGTGGTCAGACTTATCCTAACCATGAGAGGATCTGTCTTGTAAAATGGGGAGGGCACCGTGCAAATTAGCTGGATAAGACTAATGAACCAGATCCCCAGAAAGGATAATCTCCTTAAAAGCTCAAAAATCAGCCTTTAAGCCTGATATTACTCAATCCTTGAGATTGACTTTAAAGATTGAGAATTACAAACTCATAGAATTCGATGATATCTAAACTCGAGCTTGAACGAGAAAATATTTTGATCAAAATACAAACCGATTTGTTTTCTGAAAACCCAATTTTTTTTATGCGTTCATTACCATTGAACGTAAAATTCTAGGAATTCACCTGGAATTTATTAGGTCACCTGAACCAAATCGGGTGTCAACCGTAAGAACGGTGGTTGTATAGAATGGTCGAAGACAGGACCCTGTGTGTCAAACCAAAAAAACCATAAGGGTGAGCTTTACTATTGCTCCTACCAAGGATAGTAAATGCATCCGACACGTTATAGACCATAATTAAAAGCATGTCAGGGGACATTGCCTTAACAGTTACTTGTTCAACGCTTTCCTTTACAACCGGACGGTAGTTTACCGAAAGGTAATATACGGAGCAAGTATACTGGACGTGTTGCTTTCCCAATACAAGGTTAGCAAGTGGGTGACACAAAACCGCAAGTTTGGAGCTAAAATTTTCAAATATGAAACCCACCAAACCCACAAAAACAATTTGCAAACACCGGTGAAGGGTTATTCCGGAAAACTTATCTAGGGTAAAAGCTAGATTGTATTTTCAAAAGATCAAATGTTTTCATAAAGATCCAATTTCCTTAAGGATCTAAATTTTTATAGTCATGTGGGACTGTAAACCACATCGTTACTATCATTGTTTATACCGCCGTATAGAAATCACTGATGAACAAAGTGTGAAGAATAAAGAAGTGATTCTACTATGTTTTTATTTCAAGACTATATAGCTTGAGGACAAGCAACGATCAAGTGTGGAAATATTTGATAATGCTAAAAACGAACATATATTTCATAGCATTATCCCTCAAGAAAGACAAGCTTTTAGTTGCAATTGTTCTATTTACAAGTAATATTCGTTTAAATAATAAAAGGTGAAGACAAAAGATAGATTCGACGAATTGAATACGCAAACGACCAAAAAGCCCAAAAGTACAAAATACAATCAAAGTGATTCCAATTATTGATAAGAAACGTCTCAAAATTACAAGAGTACAAGATGCGAAATGCAAAGTATAAGATATTAAATTGTACGCAAGGACGTTCGAAAATCCGGAACCGGGACCAGAGTCAACTCTCAACGCTCGACACAGCGGACTAAAAATTACAAGTCAACTATGCACAAGAATAAAATATAATATTTAAATAATTATATATATTATTTATATATTATATATTATAATAAAAACCGTCGGCAAGCTAGGAGCCAAACTCTTGTGAGCTGGAAAAAGGGGCCATGCAATCGCATGGCCTGGAAGACAAAAATCCATGCGATCGCATGGCAGTAGGTGACAGCCCACATGCCTATAAATTCGCGGTTTTGGCTCAGTATATATCCATCCATCTCTCTATCTATCAAACGTATATATATATATATATATATATATATATATATATATATATATATATATATATATATATATATATATATATATTTATATTATAATTTTAATTTTAATTTTAAATTCTAATAATAAGGGTATGTTAGCGAATGTTGTAAGGGTGTAAGTCGAAATTCTGTCCGTGTAACGCTACGCTATTTTTAATCACTGTAAGTTATGGTTAATGTTATTTTTAAATTAATATCTCGTAGCTAAGTTATTATTATGCTTATTTAATGCCGAAGTAATCATGATGTTGGGCTAAATATTAAAATTGGGTAATTGGGCTTTGTACCATAATTGGGGTTTGGACAAAAGAACGACACTTGTGGAAATTAGACTATGGGCTATTAATGGGCTTTATATTAACTAAATGATACCTCGTTGATTTAATATATAGACTTATAATTTGACGTATTTATATATAACCACATACGCTTGACTGGGTACGGTGGGCGGGATATCTATAAATACCAATAATTATTCATTTTACCGGATACGGAACTGGATTAATAGTTAATAGACTTGTTGAAACAGGGGTAGATTACATTCAAGGGTAATTGGTGTAATTGTTAACAAAGTAGTAAAACCTTGGTTTACACGCAGTTGATAACCTGGTGTATTCATTAAACAAAGTATTAAGACCTTGTTACAATTCGAATCCCCAATTATGGTACAAAGCCCAATTACCCAATTTTAATATTTAGCCCAACATCATGATTACTTCGGCATTAAATAAGCATAATAATAACTTAGCTACGAGACATTAATTTAAAAATAACATTAACCATAACTTACAGTGATTAAAAATAGCGTAGCGTTACACGGACAGAATTTCGACTTACACTCTTACAACATTCGCTAACATACCCTTATTATTAGAATTTAAAATTAAAATTAAAATTATAATATAATATATATATATATATATATATATATATATATATATATATATATATATATATATATATATATATATATATATATATATATATATATATATATATATATATATATATATATATATACGTTTGATAGATAGAGAGATGGATGGATATATACTGAGCCAAAACCGCGAATTTATAGGCATGTGGGCTGTCACCTACTGCCATGCGATCGCATGGATTTTTGCTTTCCAGGCCATGCGATCGCATGACCCCTTTTTCCAGCTCACAAGAGTTTGGCTCCTAGCTTGCCGACGGTTTTTATTATAATATATAATATATAAATAATATATATAATTATTTAAATATTATATTTTATTCTTGTGCATAGTTGACTTGTAATTTTTAGTCCATTGTGTCGAGCGTTGAGAGTTGACTCTGGTCCCGGTTCCGGATTTTTGAACGTCCTTGCGTACAATTTAATATCTTATACTTTGCGTTTCGCATCTTGTATTCTTGTAATTTTGAGACGTTTCTTATCAATAATTGGAACCACTTTGATTGTATTTTGTACTTTTAGGCTTTTTGGTCGTTTGCGTCTTCAATTCGTCGAATCTGTCTTTTGTCTTCACCTTTTATTATTTAAATGAATATTACTTGTAAATAGAACAATTGCAACTAAAAGCTTGTCTTTACCGATAATACGGTTGATACTTGATGTTATGCGAGGGGTATATGAAATAATATTATTTTTACAACGAAAATACTATTAAATACGATACAATTTTACACAATATATTTATTTATTTATAGAATGGATATACCTAAACCTTGCTACAACACTTATAGGCAGTGTACCTAATCATACAGTAGTGTAGTTTTTAGTAAGTCCGGTTCGTTCCACAGGGATCTTTTAAACAAGCTTAACGCTATAGTACTCATCAGCTCAACACACCATTCCTTATATACAGGTCTACGAATGGTGAATAGACGTTCCCAATCGGGAAAAGAAGAACTACCATACCTTTGGATCAGATGGAGTCTAACTCGGTTAGCTAGTTGGACCCTTTTCAAAGGATCCCAATCGATTACTCTTGGCACCTCTACATTTTTCGGTAGCAGTTTGAATTTGTTACTTTGATATGATGGGTAATCTCTCCAGCTTCTATCGAATCTCAGATTAGGATGCAACGTGTGTTCAGGAATTGTTGGGTATTCTACTGGTGGATGCATCAGAAATACTGTGAAGGCATCAACAAATTGTAGCGGATCATAATAAGGTACGTGTTGATCAGGCTGTTGTTGTGGTTCCTGTTGTGGTTCTTGTTCAGGTTCATATTGCATTTCAGGTTCAGGTTCTGGTTGTGGTTGTCTAGATGATGATGTTGCACTATCAGTATCTGTAAATCTCTGCAAAACACATTAAACACAAAATTTGTGCATCCAAATATGCATTAGTCTTAGCAAAATAACAAATTGAAACAATTATAATAACATGTTAAATCAAAATTAAACTTATACACATTTTCACAATTTTTACAATTCTACATTTTTTCAAATAAGCCTTTATAAAAATGTATACAAAGTTCATAAGCATTTAACTCAAATAACATGTCAAAATAGTCATTACTAACAATTCAACAAGTCTCAAATGGCAATTATATCAAATTAATCAAGTTCTTGAATTTTATACCTAAAAAGTCCACTTTAATTCTCAAAAATCATATTTAGGATCAAAGTTTGGATCATTTAGCTACCTAAACATGTTACACTACTTAATTTAGCAATAATTCATGACAAAAATTGGCCATAAACTGTTTATATCAAAAAGCCCCAAATTGCTCAAGAACACAAACCCTAGATTTCTAAAAAATTTGAAGTTTTTGGCTTCAAATCATGTTAAATAGCATCAATCTAGGTTATACATGCATAAAATACTAACAATTTAACTCTAATTACACTAGAAATTAACAAAATTAAATTAGGAAAAATATAGCTCAAGAACACTAAAAATCAAATTTAAAGAGGTTTAGGGATGTAATTGTTACCTTTCTTGATAAACTTCTGAATAGTTTCATGTTTAGAGCGGATTGTAGCAAGAAATTTGGTGAATTTTGGTGTTAAAATGATGAATTTAGAGGTGTTTCTGTGTGTATGTTCGTGTTTTGTGTGTGTGTATTATGGAAACAGAAGCAGAACTCGTGAACTCTTGTATCTAGCCTGGATTCCAGCTCCATGCGATCGCATGGAGTTGCAGTGTAAACCCCATGCTATCGCATGGGGTCCGGGTACAGTACTTTTTGCCTTTTTTTTTATTATAAAACCTTACACTTTTTAAAACATATAATTAATTTAAACATTAAAATTTTGTTTCTTTAGGATGAGGGCGTTTCGGAACGATGTCCTAGTCCGTCCCTCGACAAAATTTTAAAATTTGTCAATTCAAAGCGTGGTTTTAAAAGTAAAGATTTTTGGATTTTTTAAATGTTTTTGGCATACTTTAATTCAATAAGATTAAAAATAATATAATAAAAGTTCTCGTCCCTCCCTTGGGTAGAGCAATTTCGGTTCAACGACCTAGTCTTTAACTTACGACGAATTTTTAAAATCATATTTTTAACTTAACGAAATAAAGTAAATTTTTGTTTTTAAATTCACACCAAACTTAAATTTAAAATGCATAAAATTAAAATTCATATTAATAAAAATTAAAAATTCACACCAAACTTAAATTATATTTTTGTTTTTATACATACAAACTTATATTAAAAATATTAATTTTTCAAATATTTACAAATTTAAATATATTGATTTAAAAAGTTTACAATAATAATTTAATATTAATATATTAATTTTAAAAAACAAAGTAAAAATAAAATTAAAAATCTTTTTGGTCTTTTATCTCACTTTAATCAATCAAATATTATCAAAAATATACGCCCCTCTTTTTGGTAAAGTAATTTCGGCTATATTACCTAGTTTTACTCCTGACGAATTTTTGAAATATTTTGGGTTGATTGATTAAAGATATTTATACCTTAAGAATAAACGGTAAATTTCGCAGTGATGTAATAAATTTTTGTATGAAATCAATAATTTCGGTTGCAAAACCTAATTTTATTGAGTATCAATTTAATACTTTATAGCGAACAATTTAGCGTTTAATATCAAAAGGTTAAAAACAATAAAATAAAAACTGTACATACTTACCTGTGAAATAGAATTTTCAGTGACCTGTTTTAGCCCATTCATAAGATAGTCGGACTAATTGGTTTTCCATAGCTACATAGGCGTAACCTCGAGCATTCAACGTTTTTTCTTCGAAACATATGAACGGTCCATCTCTGCATAAAGTAACGAATTCGGTATTGGAATATGTCTGATTCGTCGAGCATTTTCCTTCGTGTGACCATTTTCTGCATTTGTGACATCTTTCAAGGTGTCGAGCTCTTCTTTTCGCTGCGGATTTTGATTTTCCTTTACCAAAATGTAACTTATTATTTTCGTTCCTGGATTCTTTTCTTACTCCGTCCAATTTACCTCTGATTAATGATACCAATTCACTTGGAAGGGTGTCATTATTACGTTTAGTGATCAAAGCGTGTAGCATTAGACCATGGTTTAATTCACAGAAAGTCTTCATCTCGTAAAACCTAAAAAAAATAAAAATTCAGAATGGGGGGAGAAGACTATTTCTTTAGGGTCTGCTAGGGAAAGACCATTCGGATTCCATTCTCGAGAACTACACGAAAACAGAATATCTAACTCTAACAGAAATACATATTATCCTTAAAAGACTTGATTCTCCCCACACTTAGTTAGCTGTGGTGTTGAAATTGTGATTAACTTCGTTGTCAACTTCTATCAGATCATGTATGTAATGTTTAACTCTGTGACCATTAACTTTAAATTCAATCCCATTTGAATTTATTAATTCTACTGTTCTGTACGGGAAAACTCTTTTGACTATAAATGGTCCAGACCATCTTGATTTCAATTTTCCAGGAAATAACTTGAATCTTGAATTGAAAAGAAGAACTATGTCTCCTTCTTTAAATTCTTTTGAACTTCTGATTCTTTTATCATGCCATTTCTTAGTTCTTTCCTTATAGATTAACGAATTTTCGTATGCTTCATGTCTCAATTCTTCTAATTCGTTTAATTGACTTAACCGTTGACGTCCAGCTTCATGTAAATCAAGATTACATGTCTTCAAAGCCCAAAATGCTTTGTGTTCAATTTCTACTGGAAGATGACATGCTTTTCTGTAAATGAGTTTAAAAGGTGTGGTACCAATTGGAGTTTTGTAGGCTGTTCTAAAAGCCCAGAGTGCATCCTTCAATTTAATGGACCATTCCTTCGGATTTGATCCTACGGTTTTCTCTAGAATACGTTTTAAAGCTCGGTTGGTATTTTTAACTTGTCCACTTGTTTGTGGATGATATGCAGTGGAGATTTTATGAGTTACTCCATATCTTTTGAGAATTTTCTCAAGTTGATTATTACAAAAATGAGTACCCCGATCACTTATTAAAACTTTCGGTGTTCCAAACCTTGCAAAAAGACGTTTTAAAAAGTTGACTATAATTCGTGCATCGTTAGTTGGGAGAGCTTGTGCTTCCGCCCATTTAGATACATAATCAATGGCAACGAGAATGTAAAGATTATTATGAGATTTTGGAAATGGATCCATAAAGTCAATACCCCAAATGTCAAATACTTCACATACTTAAATGACATTTTGTGGCATTTCATCACGTTGACTTATTTTTCTGGCCCTTTGACAAGCATCACAGGATTTGCAAAGAAGGTGTGCGTCTTTGAAAATTGTAGGCCAATAGAATCCAGCATCGTAAACTTTTCTTGCTGTTAGTTGAGGCCCATAATGCCCTCCTGTTGGTCCTGTGTGACAATGGTTTAAGATTTGACTAGCTTCATCCCCGAATACACATCGGCGTATTATTCCATCGGGACAACTTTTAAACAAATGTGGATCTTTCCAGAAATAGTGTTTTATATCACTAAAGAATTTCTTTCATTTTTGGTACGACAACCCTTTTTCAAGGAATCCATATACTAAGTAGTTTGCATAGTCTACAAACCATGGAATTTCATTATAATCTATCTTCAATAGATATTCATCAGGAAAATTGTCTTGTATGGTCGATTTATTTAGAACTTCTAATTCAGGATTTTCAAGACGAGAAAGATGATCAGCGGCGAGATTTTCTGCTCCCTTTTTGTCTCGGATTTCAATATCGAACTCTTGTAAGAGTAAGATCCAACGGATTAATCTTGGTTTGGTATCTTGTTTCGAAAATAGGTATCTAAGAGCAGAATGGTCGGTATAGACCACCGTTTTAGCTAGAACGAGATATGAACGAAATTTGTCAAAAGCAAAGACAATAGCAAGGAGTTCTTTTTCAGTAGTTGTGTAATTTGTTTGTGCTCCTTGTAACGTCTTACTAGCATAATAAATAGGTTGAAATCGTTTTTCAATCCTTTGTCCTAAAACGGCTCCCATTGCAAAATCACTTGCATCACACATTAGTTCAAACGGTAGATTTCAATTTGGAGTTATCATAATCGGCGCATTAGTGAGTTTTTCTTTAAGAATATTAAAAGATTTGATGCATTCATCTGAAAAGATAAATGGAGCATCCTTTTCTAGGAGTTTATTCATAGGAGTGGCAATTTTAGAAAAATCTTTTATGAAACGTCGGTAAAAACCGGCATACCTTAGAAAACTCCTAACTCCTCTAACATTGGTGGGATGTGGAAGTTTAGCAATTACATCTACTTTAGCTCTATCCACTTCAATTCCTTCCTTTGAAATTTTATGACCAAGAACGATGCCTTCTTTAACCATGAAATGGCATTTCTCCCAATTAAGTACTAGATTTGATTGTTCGCATCTAATAAGCATTCGTTCAAGATTAACTAGACATGTTTTAAAAGTATCACCGAAGACTGAAAAGTCATCCATGAAAACTTCCATGCATTCTTCTATCATGTCATGAAAAATCGCCATCATACACCTTTGAAAGGTTGCACGGGCGTTGCAAAGTCCAAATGGCATGCGTTTGTAAGCAAAAGTACCATAGGGGCACGTGAACGTGGTTTTCTCTTGGTCCTCGGGTGCTATTGGAATTTAAAAATATCCGGAAAAACCATCAAGAAAACAATAGTAACTATTTCCGGCTAATCTTTCCAACATTTGATCAATGAAAGGTAAGGAAAAGTGATCTTTTCTGGTGGCGTCATTTAATTTTCTATAATCAATACAAACACGCCATCCTGTTACAGTCCTAGTAGGAATAAGCTCATTTTTTTCATTTGTGATGACAGTCATGCCACCCTTCTTAGGTACGCATTGAACTGGGCTTACCCATGGACTATCAGAAATTGGATAAATTAAACTTGCATCTAGCAGTTTAATAATTTTTTTCTTAACAACATCTTGCATATTCGGATTTAGTCTTCGTTGGCGTTGCACATACGTTTTATGACCTTCTTCCATAAGGATTTTATGTGTGCAATACGAAGGACTTATTCCTTTAATATCATGAATCTTCCATGCAATAGCTGGTTTATGAGCTTTTAGCACAGAAATGAGTTGAGATTTTTCATTTTTAGTAAAAAAGACGATATTATTACAGGTAATTCAGTTTCACCATGTAAATAAGCATATTCCAAATGGTTTGGAAGTGGCTTTAACTCTAATGTCGGTGGTTCTTCTATCGATGATTTATATCGATATCTGTCTTCTTTTTTTAGCATTTGAATTTCTTCTGTTGTTGGTTCATATCCATTAGCCATAAGTGTAGCTAACATTTCAGTTTCATCAATTGGTTCAGTCCCTTCTCCTAAAGAACATTCTCCTGTTCCTTGTAATTCTAGAAATTCTTCTAACAATTCTGCATGTGAATCTATAGTTTGAATATAATAGTATGTATCATCTGCAGATTGCGGTTGTTGCATGGCTCTATCAACTGAAAAGGTAACACTCTCGTCCTCTATACTTAGGGTCAGTTTCTTATCGAACACGTCTATTATTGCTTTAGCCGTGTTTAAGAATGGTCTTCCTAATATGAGAGGAACTCGAGAATTTTCTTCCATGTCCAGAATAACAAAATCTACTGGAAATACTAAAGTACCAACTTTAACCAGCATGTTCTCCATTATCCCTCTAGGATATTTTACTGATCGATCGGCTAGTTGTATACTTATTCGTGTTGGTTTCAATTCTCCAAGGTCTAGTTTAGCGTATAGTGAATACGGCATTAGATTTATACTAGCACCTAAGTCTGCCAATGCTTCTATTGAACTAAGACTACTCAGAAAACAAGGAATTGTGAAACTTCCTGGATCAGATAATTTTTCTGGTATCTTATTCAAAAGCACTGCAGAACAATTAGCATTCATAGTAACAGCCGATAGTTCTTCCATTTACTTTCTATTAGTGATTAGATCTTTCAAGAATTTAGCATATCTAGGCATTCCTAAAATCACATCAATGAAAGGAAGATTTACATTTATCTGTTTAAACATATCCAAGAATTTGGATTGCTCGGCTTCAAGTCTTTCTTTTCTTATTTTACTCGGGTAAGGAAGTAGTGGTTGGTATGGTTTAACATAAGGTTTATCCTTAACTATGTTATCTTCATTAACCTTTTCAACTACCGATTCTTTTTCCTTATCTTGTTCAGGTTGTGGTTCTTGTGGAGTAGGAATAGCTTCATCAGAAATTACAGGTATTTCTGGTGGTTTAAGTGTAATACCACTTCTTGTGGTAATGGCTTTAGCTGTTTCATTCCGGGGGTTAGCATTTGTATCACTAGGTAAACTTCCCGGTTTTCTTTCACCTATTAACCTTGCTAGGTTGCTTACTTCTTGTTCAAGATTTTGAATAGAAGCTTGTTGATTTCTAAATGCTTGAGCATTTTGTTCATTGGTTTGTTTCTGAGATGTGAAAAATTGAGTTTGAAATTCAACTAGCTTGGACATCATATCTTCTAAATTTGGCTTTTTATCATCCGTTTGTGGTGGTTTGTTTTGAAAAATAGGTCTTTGCTGGTTGTAAGTATTATTGGATACTTGTTGATTACTAGGACCTTGTTGGTTGTTGTATGGAACATTTCGGTTATAATTCTGATTTTGATTGTAGATTGGTCTTGGCGGTTGATAATTATTCTAATAATTATTTCCAGGCCTTTGGTTTATGTATGAAACATTCTCTCTTTGTTCCATTGTTAGTTCAATACTGAGACAATCTTTTGTCAAATGTGGTCCTCCAAACTGCTCACAACTAATTCTTATTGAGTGAATATCCTTAGTCATCTTTTTCATTCATCACTCGACAGCATCTATCTTTGCGGAAATGGAATCTAAGTCATGGCTAGAATCGGCTCTAGCTGCTTTAGATGATCTAACGATATCTTTTTCTTGGTGTCACTCATGTGAGTTGGAAGCAGTGTTATCAATAATTTTGTAAGCGTCAGTTGCGGTTTTCTTCATAATGGAACCACCAGCTGCTATATCGATGTCTTTCCTTGTAGTGATGTCGCATCCTTGGTAGAATATTTGTACTATTTGACAGGTGTCTAAACCATATTGCGGACATCCTCTTAATAACTTTCCAAATCTTGTCCACGCCTCATATAGAGTTTCATTTGGCTTCTGCGTGAACGTAACAATTTCTCCTTGAAGTCTTATGGCTTTAGATGCCGGAAAGAATTGTTTAAGAAATTTTTCAACTAAAACGTCCCATGTATCAATCGCCCCTTCAGGTAACGATTCTAACCAATCTTTGGCTTCTCCCTTTAAAGTCCAGGGAAATAACATGAGATATATCTGTTCATCCTCCACTTCTCTTATTTTAAATAGAGTACAGATCCTATTAAAGGTTCGAAGATGTTCATTTGGATCTTCCTTCGGCGCACCACTAAATTGGCATTGATTTGTCACCATGTGTAGGATTTGTCCTTTGATTTCATAATCTGGTGCATTAATGTCTGGTTGAGTAATTGCATGACCTTGGCCAGTGCGTTTAGCTCTCATTCGGTCTTCCATACTTAGAGGTTCCAGATTTTCCATGATTAAATTTGTTGAATCTGAATCACTAGAGGATTCTGATTTAATGGTAGGTTCCTCAACAATCTCTGTTTGAATGATTGGTGGTTCTGGAGGAAAGATTAATGATTCAGGATCTCAAAATCGTCCCTGAATATCCTCCGAGTTCTCAATTGTGAGGTCAGGTTCAAAAAATGGATTATCAGAAATTTGAATTGGAGTACTTGGTCGACTGGATGACGATTCTAAAGAAAAATCAACGGCGACAATATTTGCTAGATGTCTTGATCGAGTTACAGGTGGTGAACGTACAAAAGGTGGTGAACGTTTTGTTCGGTGCATTCACTGAATATCCTATTAGTTATAAAAATAAGAAAAATTATATAAGTTATCAAATTAATAGACTTTTCTGATTTTGCCCACGTTTCGAATAGCCAAAAGATGCAGTAGAGGGGCATGATTCGTTTGGTCTCAATATAATTGAGTACTGTTTGGCTCCAATAACCCGGTCCACGTACAAATCCAACTATTACTACGAACCCGAAAATGGATGTCTATCAATTTAACGACTTAAAATAATTTTTCGTTTTGAAATTTTAAAGAAATTTTAGAGAAGAAATAGAAAATTATATGTCCTAAAAACTAGAGCGTCGAGAAATAAGAAAGAAAAAGAGCGCGTCGATAAATGTTGAAAAATAAAAGGGGTCGAAAAATAATAGGCGTCGAAAAATAAAAATAAGAAAGTAGTGCATCGAAACGTAAAAAGGAACTAAAAACTAAGAATTAAAAGTTGCGTCTAAAAATATTAAAGCTTAAAAGAAAAACTAAATCCCAAATGGCAATAACTTAAAAAGGTACTAAAATATAAAAACGGCGTCGCAAAATTCTAAAGCACCTAAATCTTAGTCTAAAGAAAAAGCACTTAAGGGATTTTACGGCAAAGCCTAAAAATCTAGAAATAAAAATAACTATGGCAAAAACTATGAATTAAAACGAAATACGAGCGAAAAATACAAATATTACGTTAAAACAAATTAAAAGTTACAAAATATAAAAATAATCTTAAAGTTGTAAAAAGTACAATTTTTATAAAAATATTATTTTTATATTATTTATTTTATAAAAGTATTAATTTTATAATCTATTAAAACTAAATAAACTAAATATATAAATTAAATACTAAAAACTAAACTTAATTAATTAAATAAACAACCCTAATTAGGGTTTTAATAAATAATAATAATAATAATTACGTAATTATTGCAGAAAGGATCAACTGTGGCGTGTCAGACAGCTTCATGCGATCGCATGAAGTTTTGCCTTCGGGCTCATGCGATCGCATGAGCTAGGGTTTCGGGCCAGACTTGGGCTGCTACAGTACCGGGCCGAATGTTTTTTTTTTTTTTTTTTTTTTTTCAGTTTTCAGTTTTATATTAATACAAAATATTTAAATAAAATTTATATTTTTACAAACTAAAAATAAAGAAACTTTATAAAACTTATATATTTAACAATCTCTTAAAAATATATAAATTTTGTTTTTGTTTTTATATTTTTGTATTTTAAAATTTAAAACGTATATTTTTATACAAAGAACTTAATAATAAAAAAAATCTTTTTTTATAGCGTTACGCTTTCGGCGTTTTAGCTGTCCCCGGCAGCGGCGCCAAAAATACTTGATGTTATGCGAGGGGTATATGAAATAATATTATTTTTACAACGAAAATACTATTAAATACGATACAATTTTACACAAGATATTTATTTATTTATAGAATGGATATACCTAAACCTTGCTACAATACTTATAGGCAGTGTACCTAATCGTACAGTAGTATAGTTTTTAGTAAGTCCGGTTCGTTCCACAGGGATCTTTTAAACAAGCTTAACGCTATATTTTTAACTTATAATTGTAAAAATACAAAAATATATATAAGTAGTATTATTATTATAAAAGGGAGTTTTTACCGTTTAATGACCTGTTTGTCGATTTTAAAACTTTAGTCGCAGTTAAAACCTAATGTAAAATATTAAAAATAAATATAACTTAATTTAAAGCGTAAAGTAAATAACGATAATGAAATTGCGATAAATAAAAATGCGATAAATAAAAAGTACGACAATTAAAGAGTACGATAATTAAAAGTGCAATTAAATATAATGACAATAAATAAAAGTGCGATAATTAAAAGTGCAATTAAATATGAAATATATAAATTATGCTTATTTAAACTTCCGTAATCATGATGTTTGACGTGTTGATTTTAGTTTATTCCCATAGGTTAATTGTCCTTTGTCCTGGATTATTTGATATGTCCTTACGGATTCGTCCATAATAGTCCATCAGTCATAATCATAAAGTGCGAAAGTCTTCGTCAAATTATTCTTATTCTCGAAGTCAAATATTCCAACTAATTGGGGATTCGAATTGTAACAAGGTCTTAATACTTTGTTTAATGAATACACCAGGTTATCGACTGCGTGTAAACCAAGGTTTTACTACTTTGTTAACAATTACACCAATTACCCTTGAATGTAATCTACCCCTGTTTCAACAAGTCTATTAACTATTAATCCAGTTCCGTGTCCGGTAAAATGAATAATTATTGGTATTTATAGATATCCCGCCCACCGTACCCAATCAAGCGTATGTGGTTATATATAAATACGTCAAATTATAAGTCTATATATTAAATCAACGAGGTATCATTTAGTTAATATAAAGCCCATTAATAGCCCATAGTCTAATTTCCACAAGTGTCGTTCTTTTGTCCAAACCCCAATTATGGTACAAAGCCCAATTACCCAATTTTAATATTTAGCCCAACATCATGATTACTTCGGCATTAAATAAGCATAATAATAACTTAGCTACGAGACATTAATTTAAAAATAACATTAACCATAACTTACAGTGATTAAAAATAGCGTAGCGTTACACGGACAGAATTTCGACTTACACCCTTACAACATTCGCTAGCATACCCTTATTATTAGAATTTAAAATTAAAATTAAAATTATAATATAATATATATATATATATATATATATATATATATATATATATATATATATATATATATATATATATATATATATATATATATATATATATATATATATATATATATATACGTTTGATAGATAGAGAGATGGATGGATATATACTGAGCCAAAACCGCGAATTTATAGGCATGTGGGCTGTCACCTACTGCCATGCGATCGCATGGATTTTTGCCTTCCAGGCCATGCGATCGCATGGCCCCTTTTTCCAGCTCACAAGAGTTTGGCTCCTAGCTTGCCGACAGTTTTTATTATAATATATAATATATAAATAATTTATATAATTATTTAAATATTATATTTTATTCTTGTGCATAGTTGACTTGTAATTTTTAGTCCGTTGTGTCGAACGTTGAGAGTTGACTCTGGTCTCGGTTCCGGATTTTCGAACGTCCTTGCGTACAATTTAATATCTTGTACTTTGCGTTTCGCATCTTGTACTCTTGTAATTTTGAGATGTTTTTATCAATAATTGGAACCACTTTGATTGTATTTTGTACTTTTGGGCTTTTTGGTCGTTTGCGTCTTCAATTCGTCGAATTTGTCTTTTGTCTTCACCTTTTATTATTTAAACGAATATTACTTGTAAATAGAACAATTGCAATTAAAAGCTTGTCTTTCTTGAGGGATAATGCTATGAAATATATGTTCATTTTTAATATTATCAATTTTGTTATTAAGTTCTATCATTGATCCATTGTTATGAAAGTTTATTGCGAAAATTCAATTATATGATTTGGTGATAAACATGTTATACTTCAATACTTAAGTGATTTAGACAATTGCATGTAAGTGTAATTGGTGACTGAACGGTAATTTAACTTCATAATCGTGATAATTTAATTGAGTGATCTTTGTGATTAGGATATTAAGTGATTTTAATCCATATAGAATCTTAGTGGCGTAGTCATTATATAATTGGTCCTTTGAACAAAATTAATGTGAGTTAGTCACGTTTGAGAGATTAAGTTATAACTATTGAACATTTAATCGGCTTTAATTGTTAGAAACAAATACCATAATTGTGAAGCATCCAAGTGAACATTGCTCTTTAATACCTGAATTTCGTTTATTTACTTATCGATTTAGTTTACTACAAAACTCCCATTTTACATTTTTATACTTTAGATTAATCATTAGTTTTTAAATCTTAACCAACCGCTTTCTGAGGAACGAATCTAAACTTACTACATACTTTACTACATTGATCGGGTTTAGTTGCCTGAATCGTGTGTTAAAACCATTTAGTTTAGTGCAATTAATTTAAGTGTAGTTTTACCATATCACGTACCTTCCTTCATATTCGTATTGAACAATTGTCGCATAAGAAAAACAGTATTAGAGGCGGTAGGTTTTTGATCTATTTTCGAGGGTGCCTTCAAACATGTAAATGTCGTCTTCTCATTAATAACGTTATAAGCAATGTTCTTAGCAAGTGAAAGATGAATCACACCCAAGGCTTAGCGATCCAATAATTTCCAATCGGCACCGCTCATGCCTTCGGGTTTTGTCACGACCCTACTTTTTCCGTTATCTTTTGCCGTTAATTATTTAATGACCGTTAACTGTAAATTGTGCTACGTCATTTCTATGACCTATACTATTATTATATTAATAATAATATATTAATTATTATGTGTCATGTGAATGTTTATATTCATATTTTGAGTTATACGTTTCTACGTGTCGCGGATTTCTATCCGGCGAATCTTTTCGGTTTTCAAACCAACGGTCGAGTTTTTGGGATATTTAAATCCTAATTATTTTAAATATGATATTTTAAGATCATATACTTATATATAGTATTTATATTTTTTTCGTCGCGTAGTTGTTATCTCTCCGGTTTTTTAATCGCGTAAACGTGTTTTCGCGTTTCGGGTTTCGTTCGGGCTTTCGGGCCACAAGGATTTTTACCATTAAGCTTTATGGACTAGTGGGTCCCACCCCTTTGTGATTTTTGGCCGACCCCACCCCATATCCCCTCCCATTTTTCATTTTTCATTTTAACATCACATTTTATTATTTCCAATTTCTAATTTTCTAAACCTAGCAAGTTTTTTTTGTGGTCTCCTCCTCCTTCTTCCTTTTGGGCGATGACACACAACACCACCAACATCATCATCCATCATCAAATCAAGGCTTGAATCATCCATTGTTATACATCAACGCGTTCCTCATTCTGTTCTCTACGCGATTATACTTGTTGATTTTTGATTAGGGTATAAACCCTAACCCTAGAACTTTTGGTTATTCATAATTTTTCTGTATTTTGATTATATATTAATAGTATGATGATTACTTATTGTTGTAATGGTGTTTGTATGCATAGAATTACTCAAATACATATGTTTTCGGTTTGATATAATTGGGACAGCAGCTAATTTGTGTATTTCTGATATTGTGACTGTTATAAAAGTTACAATAAAGTATCTAGATGAGTTCCTCTCATCAAGACATTAACTTTAGACTCCGGATTCATGTCGTTTCGATTCCCGAAACCCTAGATATGATCAAAATGGTATTTTGTTAAAATTAAAATGTGATATTGATATGAACCAGGTTTGGTCCGCCTTTGTGACCATATTTGGTGACTTTAGGGTGTGTTAGTGTGTTAGGATTAATGGTGGGATGAACTTTCATGTTCGGGTCATCGAAATCCGAGCCACGAATCACCCGTTATGGCTAAAACACGATTTTGATTGAATTGAAGTTCCAAGTGGTGTCATGGCTGATCACCACGACTTATGGACTGTTCTTGGTGTGTTCTTGAGTGTACCAAAGTGTCGGGTGGTTTGATTAGGCAGAGATATATGTAAGGCTCACCGAAAACCGACACCCGGGGCTCAAGATACGACCCAATGAACTTTTGATTTAAAACTTATGATTAATTATTAAACTTATGATATAAATAATGAATTTCATTATCATTTAATTACTTATGATATAAAAAGTAATTATTAAAATATTAAGACTTATGATATATATTTATTATATCATTTAATTATTATTTATGATTTAAGTAACATTTTAATTAAACTTATGATTAATAATACTCTTATTATTAATGGAAAATACTTATGATAAGTATTAAACTATTATTATGAAATTATTATAATAAGACTGATAATAAGGATTAAATAATTATTTAATTATTATAAGGCTTAGTTATTATTTAATTATAATTTAATTATTAAATACTTATGATTTAATGATTATAATTAGAAACTTATGATATGATTAATAATTTATTATTAATTAATAATACTTATGAGATGATTTAAAATTTATTATTAATTAATAATACTTATATTATGATTAATATTTAATTAATTAATTAAATACTTATGTTATATTAATTATATCATTTAAACTTATATTAACTTTAATAATTCATTTTAATTTAATTAAACTTATGTTATGACATAATTAGACATATTTAACTCTAATAAACATTATAACTTACATTATTATTACAACTTACACTTTTAAATTAACGTTGACTATGTTTGACCAAGGTTGACTTTTGAGTTGACTTTCAGTTGACTTTGACTTTCAGTTGACTTTTGTTGACTTTCTAATTAAGGAAACTTTCCTAACTTATAAACTTTCCAAAAATAGCAACTTTCTAAATTTGGAAACTTTCCAAAAATAGAAACTTTCCAAAAATAGAAACTTTTCAAAAATAGAAACTTTCCAAAAATAGAAACTTTCCAAAAATGGAAACCTGCTAAAAATAGAAACTTTCTAAAAATAGAAAGTGTGTGTCCGTAAGCTGTTCCGATCAAACCGATGCATGCTGAGTATTGTTCTATAACTACTTGCAACATGTACAATAGCTATCATACTAAGACTTGACCTAAGTTAGTTATTTATATCGACCTGCTTTATTTATAGGTAGGCGTTGTGATCATTTCTGATCACTGTACTCCATTTGCTGTTCGCTTATTTGTGTTGGTTACTTCGTTACTATTAAGGTGAGTTATAGTCCCATTTTTACATACTTTTGAAAGTATATTTTTGGGATGTGATCACATGCATTTTACTTTACGTTTAGACACAAGTGACAATTAAATATAAATTATTCATTGTGAGTTGGACAAAAATATTCCCTAGTCTGGTAACTGTAATCACTGGTTTCTACTGGTGAACGCGAATCCTAAGGGTAGATCTATCGGGTTTGACAACCCCATTTTGAGCTAGTCGCGCTAGCAATTTATAATCGGAATGTTTAGTACTTCGTATTTTGTTGTAGATACACTGTCCAGTGTATATTATTATTGTGTTTGGCTAGGGTAAATAAAGGGTTAAGTGGTTACCAGATGGCTCATTGATAATGGAATAATGTTTAATGTTTTCTAACATTTTTAAATCTTGTGGTCTAAAGTTTATTCAATTATTTAAACCTATAATTCACTCAACCTTTGTGTTGACAGTTTACTCGCATGTTTTCACAGGTACTTGAGTTTATGTGATGCTTCCGCTGTGTTTAGAAGAGTCTGCATACATTTGGGCAGATCTTAATGAAACAATTTATGAAACTTAAGCTTGCATTCTGTTTTTGGATAATTTAAATTTGTGGGTTTGTTGACAATGTTTTGTGTCAACTTTGGTTAATTAATATGTTGGGTTACTTTTAAACTACATATTTTGGTATGCTTTCCTTTTTGAGAAACTTTTGAAATAAAAGAATGCAATGTCGTTTGTTAAATTCATTTAAGTTCGATCAAGCTGTGGGACCAAGTGACGGAGCCGTTAAGTGTTTTGACGGGGTCATCACAGTTGGTATCAGAGCTCTAGTTGTAGGGAACTAGGCGGTCTTAATGTGGTCAACCCGTGGTTCTTAGGGTGCATTAGAGTCTAGTCTACAGCCCGACCCTTTTGCTATAGCATTATTATGCATTTCATTTCGTATGAGATATATCGTAAGCATTTATTCCTATTTGGTATGTGGTTTGTGGTTTTACTGTTTGCAGATGTCGACTTCGAGCAACAACTCCGTTCGTGCTCCTGCTTCTTCGGCTGCTGAAAGACGCCGTGCTGATCAACCTTTGATCGATGATCCTATTCACTACTACTTTTCCACCCTTACTCACATGAACAGGGCTTACAATGAAGTGACACGTATTAATGCGCTTAGTGATTGTATGCGTACTTTGCCACATAACGAGATGATGGACCAGATTCGAGCTAGTATGGATTCATTTGTTAGCTTCAAGAACAATGTTGGGTTCGAGAACCGGAAGCGTAACTGCGAGGTGGACGCTAAGTTTGAGGCTCTCGAGAGCATAGTTCGTGGTTTGAAAGCAGAGTTGGAAGAAGTGAAAGGAAAGTTGCGGAAGTATGAGCCTCCTGTCGAGACTCATGCCGGCCCAGCTTATCACACCCGCTCTAAGCAGATGTGATATGATGATTCATGATTGATTATTTATTTCATAAGACTTAATGTCCTTTTATACATACATTTTTGGATTATGTACGGCATTTTGCCGAGGATTTTATTAAGGTTTTGTTATGGGATGTTTTTAATTATGTATGGATGGTTATTTTTATGACATCTATTATCATTATCACATTTTATTTCTGATGTTGTGACTCTTGGCATGTTATATTATGCGTAATGTAGATCATGTATGTTAGGTGCTATGTATGTTGTATGATGTTATCATAAAATATGTATGCATGTGGTGGTTATTTCTATAACAATCATAACTGTCATGTTATTACTCATAGTGGTTACTGACTATTATTTTAATGGTTAAGGTTTTCGTGTTCGGTCTATTCCTTTATAACACTGGTATTATTCTTAGTACTAACGGTTGTGTTATTCTGTTTTGAAGATCATGCCTCCTAGAGAGTTCAACGAAGCCCGTATATAACGTCTTATCACCGAAGGGATAGCTGCTGCTATGGCAGCAAAAGCAAATGCTAATGCTAATGCTAATGCGAATAACAATCAGGTGGGATGCTCCCATAAAACGTTCATGGCAAGTCGTCCACAGGAATTCAGTGGTACGGAAGGACCCATAGGACTTACCCGCTGGTTCGAGAAAATCGAGTCTATTTTCAGGGTTAGTCAAGTCCGAGAGGAGGACAAGGTTAGTTTTGCTAGCTGCACTCTTAAGGATAGTGCATTGACCTGGTGGAACAACTTGGTTAATAGTTTGGAAAATGATGTGGCTTATGGTTTAACTTGGAATAATTTCAAGGAAAGAATGATCACCCGCTATCGTCCCCGGGGTGAGCTTAAGAAGTTAGAGGTTGAACTTAAAAACTTGAAAATGAAGGGCATCGAATTAGATACCGACGAGCAAAGGTTCTTTGAGTTGACTTTGTTGTGTCCTAATGTTTATGCGGATGAGAATCTTAAGATTGAAGCGTACATTGATGGGTTATCTGAGAAAATCAAGCATGGGGTCGAGTCTAGTGAGCCCCAGACAATTGAGGCCACGATGTCTATGGCTCATAAGTTGAATGATAAGATCTTGAGAAGAAGCAAGGCTGCTGTAACCGAACCCAGTGAAGAGACTGTTAAGAAAGCTGATAATGGGAAGAGAAAGTGGGATAATAACCGCAATCAAAGCCAAGGTCGGCAGAAAAAGCAGGATACTTCTGGTTCAAATAACCGCAGTCAGCGTGTGTGTCCTCGATGTTACAAAGCTCATGATGGTTACTGTACCGTTACTTATAAGAGGTGTTCCAAACAGGGACACATTGCTAAATATTGTACGGTGCTTCTGCCGGGTTCTGCTACTCCTGTTGTAGGTGGTAATAATGGTAATAATGCTGGTAATAGAGGTAGGAATGGTAATGGTAATGGTAATGGTAATGGAAAGTCGAATAATGGTGGTAATCAGAGAGTTTGTTACGAGTGTGGGAAGCCGGGGAATTTCCGTGATGCCTGTCCCAACAAGAAGACTGCAGAGACTGCGCATGGTAGAGCATTCAACATTAACGCCAGGGATGCTGAGGAAGATCCTAAACTTGTTACTGGTACGTTCTTGGTCAACGATTTATCAGTTTATGTACTATTTGATTCAGGGGCTGATTTGAGTTTTGTGTCGAGTAAATTAAGTCCAAAAATCAAAACACCATTAACTCCTTTAGACAATACTTATGTTGTTGAGATAGCTAATGGTAAAGTGCTTATTGCTAAGACTGTGCATCGTAAATGTAACATTAGTTTGGCTGGTAGAGATTTTGAGATAGATTTGGTACCGATTGAACTTGGTAGTTTTGACATTGTTATTGGGATGGATTGGTTATCTGTGAATTGTGCTGAGATTGTGTATTATGATAAAGCTATTCGTATTACGAATGTGGTTGGAGATCCGCTGATGGTTTTTGGAGATAAGAAATGCAGACAGTTAAATCTTATTAGCTGTTTGAAAGTTCTTAAACATCTTCGCAAGGGCTGTCACGATATTCTAGCCCATGTTGTTGATTCCGATAAAGAAACGAAGAGCGTTGGAGATGTTCATATTGTTAGAGATTTTCCTGAGGTATTTCCCGAAGATTTACCTGGCCTTCCACCGCAACGCGTGGTAGAATTTCAGATTGATCTTGTTCCCGGTGCTGCTCCTGTAGCACGTGCTCCTTATCGACTTGCGCCTTTCGAACTTCAAGAATTGTCAAGTCAACTCCGTGAGTTGTTAGACAAGGGTTTTATTCGTCCTAGTTCGTCCCCTTGGGGAGCTCCTATTCTGTTTGTTAAGAAGAAGGATGGTTCTTTCCGTTTGTGCATTGATTATCGTGAGTTGAACAAGCTTACTATTAAAAACCGTTACCCCCTTCCGAGAATTGATGATTTGTTCGATCAGCTTCAGGGTTCATCTGTTTATTCCAAAATCGATCTTCGTTCCGGCTATCATCAGTTGCGTGTTAAAGAATCTGATGTTTCGAAAACTGCTTTTCGCACCCGTTACGTTCACTTTGAGTTTCTTGTTATGCCGTTCGGATTGACAAATGCACCTGCTGTGTTCATGGACCTCATGAACCGTGTGTGTAGACCCTATCTGGAAAAGTTCGTTATTGTTTTCGTTGACGACATCCTTATTTATTCGAAGAGTGATGAAGAGCACGAAGAACATTTGAAGTTAGTGCTTGATCTATTGAGAAAAAAAAGAGTTGTACGCTAAGTTCTCTAAGTGTGCTTTCTGGTTATGAGAAGTTCAATTCCTTGGACATATTGTTAGTAAACAAGGGATACTAGTTGATCCTGCTAAGATTGAGGCGATTGAAAAGTGGGAAACTCCGAAAACTCCTACTCAGATTCGTCAGTTCCTAGGATTAGCAGGTTACTATAGAAGGTTCATTCAAGATTTCTCTCGTATAGCGAAACCTCTGACTGCTTTAACGCACAAGGGGAAGAAGTATGAGTGGAAGGATGAACAAGAGGCTGCTTTTTAGATTTTAAAGAAGAAGTTGACTACAGCTCCGATATTGTCACTACCTGAGGGTAATGATGATTTTGTTGTTTATTGTGATGCTTCGCGTCAAGGCTTTGGTTGCATTTTGATGCAACGAAAGAAAGTTATCGCGTACGCGTCACGTCAATTGAAGATTCACGAACAAAACTATACAACTCATGATTTAGAGTTGGGGGGCCGTTGTTTTTGAGCTTAAGATTTGGAGACATTATTTGCATGGGGTCAAGAGTACTGTGTACACAGATTACAAAAGTCTTCAACATATCCTCGATCAGAAACAGTTGAACATGAGACAATGAAGATGGATTGAGATATTGAATGATTATGATTGTGAACTTTTATACCATCCGGGTAAGGCCAATGTGGTGGCGGATGCGTTGAGTCGTAAAGAAAGGGCTAAACCTCGCATGTTTAGGGCCTTGAATATGACAATTAGAACAAACCTCGCAAGGAAAATTCTTGAGGCATAACAAAAAGCCTTAAAGGAAGAGAATTTTGTGAATGAGAATGTAAGAGGTATGGCTAAGAAGTTTGAGGTACGAGCTGATGGTACTAGATACTTTGCAGGACGTCTCTAGGTTTCAAAGTTTGGTGAACTGCGACAACTTGTTTTGGATGAGGCTCATAAGTCTAGGTACTCTATTCATCTGGGTTCAAGAAAGATGTATCATGATCTTAAGGAGCTGTATTGGTGACCTAATTTAAAAGGTGATGTGGCTACGTATGTGGCTAAGTGTTTGACCTGTGCTAAGGTTAAAGCTGAACATCAAAAACTGTCCGGACTTTTGGTTCAACCAGAGATTCTCGAGTGGAAGTGGGAAGGGATTACGATGGATTTTATTACTAAGTTACCGAGAGTTGCGGGTGGCTATGACACTATTTGGGTGATTGTAGATCGACTCACTAAGTCGGCTCACTTTTTTCCGATTAGGGAAACAAATTCAATGGAGAAGCTTACTCGTTTGTATTTGAAGGAGATTGTTTCTAGACATGGTGTTCCTGTATCTATTATTTCGGATCGAGACAGTCGATTTGTGATAATGCTAAAAACGAACATATATTTCATAGCATTATCCTTCAAGAAAGACAAGCTTTTAGTTGCAATTGTTCTATTCACAAGTGATATTCGTTTAAATAATAAAAGGTGAAGACAAAAGACAGATTCGACGAATTGAAGACGCAAACGACCAAAAAGCTCAAAAGTACAAAGTACAATCAAAGTGGTTCAAATTATTGATGGGAAACGTCTAAAAATTACAAGAGTACAAAACGCGAAACGCAAAATACAAGATATTAAATTGTACGCAAGGACGTTCGAAAATCCGGAACCGGGACCAAAGTCAACTCTCAACGCTCGACGCGACGGACCTAAAATTATGAGTCAACTATGCACAAGAATATAATATAATATTTAAATAATTATATAAATTATTTATATATTATATATATTTAAAAATAACGTCGACAAGCTAGAAAACAACCAAAGTTGAGCTGTTCCAGCTGGCCATGCGATCGCATGGCCAGGAAGAGGGATTTTCATGCGGTCGCATGACCCAAAAAGTCAGGCCACATGCCTATAAATTTCGCGGTTTTGAGCAAGTTTTAATATATCTTTTCCATCTACCTCTCACTCAACGTATATATATATATATATATATATATATATATATATATATATATATATATATATTTATATATATTATATTTTAATTTTAATTTTAATTTTAAATTCTAATAATAAGGGTATGTTAGCGAATGTTGTAAGGGTGTAAGTCGAAATTCTGTCCGTGTAACGCTACGCTATTTTTAATTATTGTAAGTTATGTTCAACCTTTTTAAATTAATGTCTCGTAGCTAATTTATTATTATGCTTATTTAATGCTGAAGTAATCGTGATGTTAGGCTAAATATTAAAATTGGGTAATTGGGCTTTGTACCATAATTGGGGTTTGGATAAAAGAACGACACTTGTGGAAATTAGACTATGGGCTATTAATGGGCTTTATATTAACTAAACGATACCTCGTTAATTTAATATATAGACTTATAATTTGACGTATTTATATATAACCACATACGCTTGACTGGGTACGGTGGGCGGGATATCTATAAATACCAATAATTGTTCATTTTACCGGACACGGAACTGGATTAATAGTTAATAGACTTGTTGAAACAGGGGTGGATTACATTCAAGGGTAATTGGTGTAATTGTTAACAAAGTAGTAAAACCTTGGACTACACGCAGTCGATAACCTGTTGTATTCATTAAACAAAGTATTAAGACCTTGTTACAATTCGAATCCCCAATTAGTTGGAATATTTGACTTCGGGAATAAGAATAATTTGACGAAGACTTCCGCATTTTATGATTATGACTGATGGACTATTATGGACAAATCCGTATGGACATATCGAATAACCCAGGACAAAGAACAATTAACCCATTGGAATAAACTAAAATCAACATGTCTAACATCATGATTACGGAAGTTTAAATAAGCATAATTTCTTTATTTCATATTTAATTTCCTTTATTTCATATTTAATTGCACTTTTAATTATCGCACTTTTATTTATTATCATTTTAATTATCGTACTTTTTAATTATCGCAATTTTATTTACCGTTATTTTATTTATTGCACTTTTATTTATCGCACTTTAATTATCATTATTTACTTTACGCTTTAAATTAAGTTATATTTATTTTTAATATTTTACATTAGGTTTTAACTGCGACTAAAGTTTTAAAATCGACAAACCGGTCATTAAACGGTAAAACCCCCTTTTATAATAATAATACTACTTATATATATATTTATATTTATACAAATATAGTTTTAAAAATATAGCGTTAAACTTGGCTGAGATCCCTGTGGAACGAACCGGACTTACTAAAAACTACACTACTGTACGATTAGGTACACTGCCTATAAGTGTTGTAGCAAGGTTTAGGTATATCCACTCTATAAATAAATAAATAACTTGTGTAAAATTGTATCGTATTTAATAGTATTTCCTTGTAAAACTTACTACTATTTTGTATACACCTCTACGCACATCAAGTATTTTTGGCGCCGCTGCCGGGGACAGTTAAACGCCGGCAGCGAAACGCTATATAAAAAAAAGAAAGATTTTTAATTAAGTTCTTTGTATAAAAAAAATATACGTTTTAAATATTAAAAATACAAAAATATAAAAAGAAAAACAAAATATATATATATTTAAGAGTTGTTCAAAAATATATAAAATTATAAAATATTTCTATTTCTATTTTTAGTTTGTAAAAATATAAGTTTTATTTAATTTATATAAATACTTTTTATAAATTTTAAAACAGAAAATTAAAACATAAAAAAAATATAAAATTACTCGGCCTGGTACTGTAGCAGCCCAACACCTGACCCGAAACCCTAGCCCATGCGATCGCATGTGTAGTGACCCGAACTTTTCCATGTTTATATATATTAATTGAGATTGATATTTACATGATTAAATGTTTCCAACATGTTAAGCAATCAAACTTGTTAAGACTTGATTAATTGAAATATGTTTCATATAGACAATTGACCACCCAAGTTGACCGGTGATTCACGAACGTTAAAACTTGTAAAAACTATATGATGACATATATATGGATATATATATATATATATATTTAACATGATACTATGATAAGTAAACATATCATTAAGTATATTAACAACGAACTACATATGTAAAAATAAGACTACTAACTTAATGATTTTTAAACGAGACATATATGTAACGATTATCGTTGTAAAGACATTTAATGTATATATATCATATTAAGAGATATTCATACATTATAATATCATTATTATATAATAATTTAAAATCTCATTTGATATTATAAACATTGGGTTAACAACATTTAACAAGATCGTTAACCTAAAGGTTTCAAAACAACACTTACATGTAACGACTAACGATGACTTAACGACTCAGTTAAAATGTATATACATGTAGTGTTTTAATATGTATTTATACACTTTTGAAAGACTTCAAGACACTTATCAAAATACTTCTACTTAACAAAAATGCTTACAATTACATCCTCGTTCAGTTTCATCAACAATTCTACTCGTATGCATCCGTATTCGTACTCGTACAATACACAGCTTTTAGATGTATGTACTATTCGTATATACACTCCAATGATCAGCTCTTAGCAGCCCATGTGAGTCACCTAACACATGTGGGAACCATAATTTGGCAACTAGCATGAAATATCTCATAAAATTACAAAAATATGAGTAATCATTCATGACTTATTTACATGAAAACAAAATTACATATCCTTTATATCTAATCCATACACCAACGACCAAAAACACCTACAAACACTTTCATTCTTCAATTTTCTTCATCTAATTGATCTCTCTCAAGTTCTATCTTCAAGTTCTAAGTGTTCTTCATAAATTCCAAAAGTTCTAGTTTCATAAAATCAAGAATACTTTCAAGTTTGCTAGCTCACTTCCAATCTTGTAAGGTGATCATCCAACCTCAAGAAATCTTTGTTTCTTATAGTAGGTTATCATTCTAATACAAGGTAATAATCATATTCAAACTTTGGTTCAATTTCTATAACTATAACAATCTTATTTCAAGTGATGATCTTACTTGAACTTGTTTTCGTGTCATGATTCTGCTTCAAGAACTTCGAGCCATCCAAGGATCCATTGAAGCTAGATCCACTTTTCTCTTTTCCAGTAGGTTTATCAAAGGAACTTAAGGTAGTAATGATGTTCATAACATCATTCGATTCATACATATAAAGCTATCTTATTCGAAGGTTTAAACTTGTAATCACTAGAACATAGTTTAGTTAATTCTAAACTTGTTCGCAAATAAAAGTTAATCCTTCTAACTTGACTTTTAAAATCAACTAAACACATGTTCTATATCTATATGATATGCTAACTTAATGATTTAAAACCTGAAAACACGAAAAACACCGTAAAACCGGATTTACGCCGTCGTAGTAACACCGCGGGCTGTTTTGGGTTAGTTAATTAAAAACTATGATAAACTTTGATTTAAAAGTTGTTATTCTGAGAAAATGATTTTTATTATAAACATGAAACTATATCCAAAAATTATGGTTAAACTCAAAGTGGAAGTATGTTTTCTAAAATGGTCATCTAGACGTCGTTCTTTCGACTGAAATGACTACCTTTAAAAAAACGACTTGTAACTTATTTTTCCGACTATAAACCTATACTTTTTCTGTTTAGATTCATAAAATAGAGTTCAATATGAAACCATAGCAATTTGATTCACTCAAAATGGATTTAAAATGAAGAAGTTATGGGTAAAACAAGATTGGATAATTTTTCTCATTTTAGCTACGTGAAAATTGGTAACAAATCTATTCCAACCACAACTTAATCAACTTGTATTGTATATTATATAATCTTGAAATACCATAGACACGTATACAATGTTTCGACCTATCATGTCGACACATCTATATATATTTCGGAACAACCATAGACACTCTATATGTGAATGTTGGAGTTAGCTATACAGGGTTGAGGTTGATTCCAAAATATATATAGTTTGAGTTGTGATCAATACTGAGATACGTATACACTGGGTCGTGGATTGATTCAAGATAATATTTATCGATTTATTTCTGTACATCTAACTGTGGACAACTAGTTGTAGGTTACTAACGAGGACAGCTGACTTAATAAACTTAAAACATCAAAATATATTAAAAGTGTTGTAAATATATTTTGAACAGACTTTGATATATATGTATATATTGTTATAGGTTCGTGAATCAACCAGTGGCCAAGTCTTACTTCCCGACGAAGTAAAAAATCTGTAAAAGTGAGTTATAGTCCCACTTTTAAAATCTAATATTTTTGGGATGAGAATACATGCAGGTTTTATAAATGATTTACAAAATAGACACAAGTACGTGAAACTACATTCTATGGTTTAATTATCGAAATCGAATATGCCCCTTTTTATTAAGTCTGGTAATCTAAGAATTAGGGAACAGACACCCTAATTGACGCGAATCCTAAAGATAGATCTATTGGGCCTAACAAACCCCATCCAAAGTACCGGATGCTTTAGTACTTCGAAATTTATATCATATCCGAAGGGTGTCCCGGAATGATGGGGATATTCTTATATATGCATCTTGTTAATGTCGGTTACCAGGTGTTCACCATATGAATGATTTTTATCTCTATGTATGGGATGTGTATTGAAATATGAAATCTTGTGGTCTATTGTTATGATTTGATATATATAGGTTAAACCTATAACTCACCAACATTTTTGTTGACGTTTAAAGCATGTTTATTCTCAGGTGAATACTAAGAGCTTCCGCTGTTGCATACTAAAATAAGGACAAGATTTGGAGTCCATGTTTGTATGATATTGTGTAAAAACTGCATTCAAGAAACTGATTTCGATGTAACATATTTGTATTGTAAACCATTATGTAAAGGTCGTGTGTAAACAGGATATTTTAGATTATCATTATTTGATAATCTACGTAAAGCTTTTTAAACCTTTATTTATGAAATAAAGGTTATGGTTTGTTTTAAAAATGAATGCAGTCTTTGAAAAACGTCTCATATAGAGGTCAAAACCTCGCAACGAAATCAATTAATATGGAACGTTTTTAATCAATAAGAACGGGACATTTCAGTTGGTATCCGAGCGTCGGTCTTAGAGAACCAGAATTTTGCATTAGTGTGTCTTATCGAGTTTGTTAGGATGCATTAGTGAGTCTGGACTTCGACCGTGTTTACTTGAAAAATGATTGCTTAACAAATTTTGTTGGAAACTATATATTTTTAACATGTGAATATTATGTGATATATTAATCTCTCAACCAACCGACCAAGGTTAATTATGGTCAATGGTGTTTCCGCCAAGGAAGCAATATATTGGGAGGATTACCAATTCTCCGATGAATCGGATTCCGACGAGAATTCCGATGATGTTATAGAAATTACCCCAACTGAATTTAAAAAGGCAAAAGAAAATAATAAGGGAAAGGGCATAAAAATAGAGAAATCTAATTCCAACCCCGATGAACTTTATATGTATCGTCAACCCCCGAAGTCCTTAAGTTGTAACAATGACCCGGGAACCTCTAAACCACCAGGTTTTTCTAAACCAATGTGGAAAACGACGGCTCGTATTAGGGGAACATCATATATCCCTAGAAACTTGGAAAAACGAACCAAAATCGAAGAAAAAGAAACAAGCGAGTCGGAATAAGATAGTTGTATTCGTGTGGTGTAATATATGTAATATAGTGTGCCTATGCTTTATGATATATGTATAAATTGCTTGTATTAATAAGTATTTTTTTTATGAATCTAACTCTTGTCAATTTTACAGTATAAAAACACAAAATGGATAGACAACCCAATATTTTAAGAGACCTACCCGGAGACATGATTGATGAAATCTTGTCTAGAGTTGGTCAGAATTCTTCGGCACAACTATTTAAGGCGAGATCAGTTTGTAAGACATTCGAAGAACGTTCCAAGAATGCCTTGGTTTATAAAAGGCTTTCGTTCGAAAGATGGGGGATATCACATTGGGAAATCCATAAGTTACGATGTGTTTACTTTGACGCATATATTGCGGGGAACCCAAATGCTATTTTACGCAATGGGTTAAGAAATTATTTTGACTCGATATATCCGAATATTGGACTTCGTGATTTAGAAAAAGCGGCTAACATGCAACATAAAGAAGCATGTTATGCTTACGGATTAGTAATGTTCGCTTCTCACCAAAGTGAGAACAAGAACATCGGGCTACAACTATTAAACAAAACGTTCCCACAAGTGACGGAGTCGGTAATTAGGGTAGGAAATGAGGTTTTTGGATTATTACGGGACTGCTGGACATTACATAACCCTCGTCCCTTTGACGACGTTACAACACGCTGTCTTATCAACGGCCATAACGGTTATGTTCCACAAGACCAAGGATGGGAAGTAGTCCTAGTAAAACCAGAATGCATGACTTGTTTCTGGACGTATGAATTACGTGTCTTTATTGCCTTTGCTGAACGACTTGTGTACTAGCTAGAATTATCTTCACAACCATCTTGTATCAAATTTATTGTGTGCTATATTTCATGCTATATGTAAAATAAGCGGTATTGTAAGTTTGTAAAATATTGTGTAAAAGTTTGAACGCGAAATATTATTATAATCAGTTTTTCATATAGAATTGTAGTAGTTGAATTGTATATTAGCTACTAAGTATGAACTTAACGGGTAGGTACTACCCGAATTTAAACTTATAAAACGCTAATATGAAAAAAAGCTTTTATAAATGAGTTCATATTATGCTACGAAATACTATTAACTACTCTTAATATTCTGTATGATTAACTTGTTCCATTTGACTATTTTGAAGGAAATGGCACCGACTACTCGACACACCGTGAATATGAATGAAGAGGAATTCCGTACTTTTCTAGCTTCAAACATAGCCGCAGTACAGGCTGCGCTACATACCAACAATAACCTTGGATCTAGCAGTACAGGAAATCGTGTAGGATGCACCTACAAAGAATTCACTGCCTGCAAACCTTTAGAATTTGATGGAACCGAAGGACCGATCGGATTGAAACGGTGGACCGAGAAGGTCGAATCGGTGTTTGCCATAAGTAAGTGTACTGAAGAGGACAAAGTGAAGTACGCTACGCATACCTTCACAGGTTCTGCGTTAACATGGTGGAATACCTATCTAGAGCAAGTGGGACAAGACGATGCGTACGCACTACCGTGGTCAGCATTCAAGCACTTGATGAACGAGAAGTACCGTCCCAGAACCGAGGTCAATAAGCTCAAGACAGAACTTAGAGGGTTACGAACCCAAGGATTTGATATTACCACGTACGAAAGATGATTCACAGAATTGTGCCTATTGTGTCCGGGAGCGTTCGAAGATGAGGAAGAGAAGATCGACGCGTTTGTGAAAGGATTACCGGAAAGAATCCAAGAAGATATAAGTTCACACGAGCCCGCCTCCATACAACAGGCATGTAGAATGGCTCACAAACTAGTGAACCAGATTGAAGAAAGAATTAAAGAACAGACTGCTGAAGAGGCCAATGTGAAGCAAGTCAAAAGAAAGTGGGAGGAAAACGGTGATAAGAATCACCAATACAACAACAACAGCAATTACAACAATAATCGCAACAATTATCCCAACAATCGCAACATCAATCGCAACTACAACAAACGGCCCAACAACAACAACAACAACAACAATCATCCCAACAACAATAATAACCGCAACAACAACAACAACAACAACAATCAGAAGCAGCTATGCCAAAGGTGTGAAAAGTATCACTCGGGGTTCTGCACCAAATTTTGCAACAAGTGTAAAAGAAATGGTCATAGCGCGACGAAGTGTGAGGTCTACGGACCAGGGGTTAATAGAACGAAAGGAACAAATGGTGTCGGAACGAGTAATGGCGGAGCAAGTAGTGTCGGAGCAAGTTATGCCAATGTAGTTTATTATAAATGTGGAAAACCGGGCCACATTATTAGAAATTGCCCGAACCAGGAGAACACGAATGGACAAGGCCGCGGAAGAGTTTTCAATATTAATGCGGTAGAGGCACAGGAAGACCCGAAGCTTGTTACGGGTACGTTTCTTATTGACAATAAATCTGCTTACGTTTTATTTGATTCGGGTGCGGATAGAAGCTATATGAGTAGAGATTTTTGTGCTAAATTAAGTTGTCCATTGACGCCTTTGGATAGTAAATTTTTACTCGAATTAGCAAATGGTAAATTAATTTCAGCAGATAATATATGTCAGAATCGAGAAATTAAACAGGTTAGCGAAACATTTAAGATTGATTTGATACCAGTAGAGTTAGGGAGTTTTGATGTGATAATCGGTATGGACTGGTTGAAAGAAGTGAAAGCAGAGATCGTTTGTTACAAAAATGCAATTCGCATTATACGAGAAAAAGGAAAACCCTTAATGGTGTGCGGAGAAAAGGGCAACACGAAGCTACATCTTATTAGTAATTTGAAGGCTCAAAAACTAATAAGAAAAGGTTGCTATGCTGTTTTAGCACACGTCGAGAAAGTACAAACTGAAGAAAAGAGCATCAATGATGTTCCCGTTGCAAAAGAATTTCCCGATGTATTTCCGAAAGAATTGCCGGGATTACCCCCACATCGATCCGTAGAATTTCAAATAGATCTTGTACCAGGAGCTGCACCAATAGCTCGTGCTCCTTACAGACTCGCACCCAGCGAGATGAAAGAACTGCAAAGCCAATTACAAGAACTTTTAGAGCGTGGTTTTATTCGACCAAGAACATCACCGTGGGGAGCTCCTGTTTTGTTTGTCAAGAAGAAAGATGGTACATTCAGGTTGTGTATCGACTATCGAGAGTTGAACAAACTTACCATCAAGAACCGCTACCCACTACCGAGAATCGACGACTTATTTGATCAACTACAAGGCTCGTCTGTTTATTCAAAGATTGACTTACGTACCGGGTATCATCAAATGCGGGTGAAAGAAGATGATATTCCAAAGACTACTTTCAGAACACGTTACGGTCATTACGAGTTTATGGTCATGCCGTTTGGTTTAACTAATGCACCAGCTGTGTTCATGGACCTTATGAACCGAGTGTGTGGACCATACCTTGACAAGTTTGTCATTGTTTTCATTGATGACATACTTATTTACTCAAAGAATGACCAAGAACATGGTGAACATTTGAGAAAGGTGTTAGAAGTATTGAGGAAGGAAGAATTGTACGCTAAGTTTTCAAAGTGTGCATTTTGGTTGAAAGAAGTTCAATTCCTCGGTCACATAGTGAACAAAGAAGGTATTAAGGTGGATCCGGCAAAGATAGAAACTGTTGAAAAGTGGGAAACCCCGAAAACTCCGAAACACATACGCCAGTTTTTAGGACTAGCTGGTTACTACAGAAGGTTCATCCAAGACTTTTCCAGAATAGCAAAACCCTTGACTGCATTAACGCATAAAGGGAAGAAATTTGAATGGAATGATGAACAAGAGAAAGCGTTTCAGTTATTGAAGAAAAAGCTAACTACGGCACCTATATTGTCATTGCCTGAAGGGAATGATGATTTTGTGATTTATTGTGACGCATCAAAGCAAGGTCTCGGTTGTGTATTAATGCAACGAACGAAGGTGATTACTTATGCGTCCAGACAATTGAAGATTCACGAACAAAATTATACGACGCATGATTTAGAATTAGGCGCGGTTGTTTTTGCATTAAAGACTTGGAGGCACTACTTATATGGGGTCAAAAGTATTATATATACCGACCACAAAAGTCTTCAACACATATTTAATCAGAAACAACTGAATATGAGGCAGCGTAGGTGGATTGAATTATTGAATGATTACGACTTTGAGATTCGTTACCACCCGGGGAAGGCAAATGTGGTAGCCGATGCCTTGAGCAGGAAGGTCAGAGAACCCATTCGAGTAAAATCTATGAATATAATGATTCATAATAACCTTACTACTCAAATAAAGGAGGCGCAACAAGGAGTTTTAAAAGAGAGAAATTTAAAGGATGAAATACCCAAAGGATCGGAGAAGCATCTTAATATTCGGGAAGACGGAACCCGGTATAGGGCTGAAAGGATTTGGGTACCAAAATTTGGAGATATGAGAGAAATGGTACTTAGAGAAGCTCATAAAACCAGATACTCAATACATCCTGGAACGGGGAAGATGTACAAGGATCTCAAGAAACATTTTTGGTGGCCGGGTATGAAAGCCGATGTTGCTAAATACGTAGGAGAATGTTTGACGTGTTCTAAGGTTAAAGCTGAGCATCAGAAACCATCAGGTCTACTTCAACAACCCAAAATCCCGGAATGGAAATGGGAAAACATTACCATGGATTTCATCACTAAATTGCCAAGGACTGCAAGTGGTTTTGATACTATTTGGGTAATAGTTGATCGTCTCACCAAATCAGCACACTTCCTGCCAATAAGAGAAGATGACAAGATGGAGAAGTTAGCACGACTGTATTTGAAGGAAGTCGTCTCCAGACATGGAATACCAATCTCTATTATCTCTGATAGGGATGGCAGATTTATTTCAAGATTCTGGCAGACATTACAGCAAGCATTAGGAACTCCTCTAGACATGAGTACTGCCTATCATCCACAAACTGATGGGCAGAGCGAAAGGACGATACAAACGCTTGAAGACATGCTACGAGCATGTGTTATTGATTTCGGAAACAGTTGGGATCGACATCTACCGTTAGCAGAATTTTCCTACAACAACAGCTACCATTCAAGCATTGAGATGGCGCCGTTTGAAGCACTTTATGGTAGAAAGTGCAGATCTCCGATTTGTTGGAGTGAAGTGGGGGATAGACAGATTACGGGTCCGGAGATTATACAAGAAACTACCGAGAAGATCATCCAAATTCAACAACGGTTGAAAACCGCCCAAAGTCGACAAAAGAGCTACGCTGACATTAAAAGAAAAGATATAGAATTTGAAATTGGAGAGAGGGTCATGCTTAAAGTTGCACCTTGGAAAGGCGTTGTTCGATTTGGTAAACGAGGGAAATTAAATCCAAGGTATATTGGACCATTCAAGATTATTGATATTGTCGGACCAGTAGCTTACCGACTTGAGTTACCTCAACAACTCGCGGCTGTACATAACACTTTCCACGTCTCGAATTTGAAGAAATGTTTTGCTAAAGAAGATCTCACTATTCCGTTAGATGAAATCCAAATCAACGAAAAACTTCAATTCATCGAAGAACCCGTCGAAATAATGGATCGTGAGGTTAAAAGACTTAAGCAAAACAAGATACCAATTGTTAAGGTTCGATGGAATGCTCGTAGAGGACCCGAGTTCACCTGGGAGTGTGAAGATCAGATGAAGAATAAATACCCGCATCTATTTCCAGAAGATTCGTCAACACCTTCAACAGCTTAAAATTTCGGGACGAAATTTATTTAACGGGTAGGTACTGTAGTGACCCGAACTTTTCCATGTTTATATATATTAATTGAGATTGATATTTACATGATTAAATGTTTCCAACATGTTAAGCAATCAAACTTGTTAAGACTTGATTAATTGAAATATGTTTCATATAGACAATTGACCACCCAAGTTGACCGGTGATTCACGAACGTTAAAACTTGTAAAAACTATATGATGACATATATATGGATATATATATATTTAACATGATACTATGATAAGTAAACATATCATTAAGTATATTAACAATGAACTACATATGTAAAAATAAGACTACTAACTTAATGATTTTTAAACGAGACATATATGTAACGATTATCGTTGTAAAGACATTTAATGTATATATATCATATTAAGAGATATTCATACATGATAATATCATTATTATATAATAATTTAAAATATCATTTGATATTATAAACATTGGGTTAACAACATTTAACAAGATCGTTAACCTAAAGGTTTCAAAACAACACTTACATGTAACGACTAACGATGACTTAACGACTCAGTTAAAATGTATATACATGTAGTGTTTTAATATGTATTTATACACTTTTGAAAGACTTCAAGACACTTATCAAAATACTTCTACTTAACAAAAATTCTTACAATTACATCCTCGTTCAGTTTCATCAACAATTCTACTCGTATGCATCCGTATTCGTACTCGTACAATACACAGCTTTTAGATGTATGTACTATTGGTATATACACTCCAATGATCAGCTATTAGCAGCCCATGTGAGTCACCTAACACATGTGGGAACCATTATTTGGCAACTAGCATGAAATATCTCATAAAATTACAAAAATATGAGTAATCATTCATGACTTATTTACATGAAAACAAAATTACATATCCTTTATATCTAATCCATACACCAACGACCAAAAACACCTACAAACACTTTCATTATTCAATTTTCTTCATCTAATTGATCTCTCTCAAGTTCTATCTTCAAGTTCTAAGTGTTCTTCATAAATTCCAAAAGTTATAGTTTCATAAAATCAAGAATACTTTCAAGTTTGCTAGCTCACTTCCAATCTTGTAAGGTGATCATCCAACCTCAAGAAATCTTTGTTTCTTATAGTAGGTTATCATTCTAATACAAGGTAATAATCATATTCAAACTTTGGTTCAATTTCTATAACTATAACAATCTTATTTCAAGTGATGATCTTACTTGAACTTGTTTTCGTGTCATGATTCTGCTTCAAGAACTTCGAGCTATCCAAGGATCCATTGAAGCTAGATCCACTTTTCTCTTTTCCAGTAGGTTTATCCAAGGAACTTAAGGTAGTAATGATGTTCATAACATCATTCGATTCATACATATAAAGCTATCTTATTCGAAGGTTTAAACTTGTAATCACTAGAACATAGTTTAGTTAATTCTAAACTTGTTCGCAAATAAAAGTTAATCCTTCTAACTTGACTTTTAAAATCAACTAAACACATGTTCTATATCTATATGATATGCTAACTTAATGATTTAAAACCTGGAAACACGAAAAACACCGTAAAACCGGATTTACGCCGTCGTAGTAACACCGCGGGCCATTTTGGGTTAGTTAATTAAAAACTATGATAAACTTTGATTTAAAAGTTGTTATTCTGAGAAAATGATTTTTATTATGAACATGAAACTATATCCAAAAATTATGGTTAAACTCAAAGTGGAAGTATGTTTTCTAAAATGGTCATCTAGACGTCGTTCTTTCGACTGAAATGACTACCTTTAAAAAAACGACTTGTAACTTATTTTTCCGACTATAAACCTGTACTTTTTCTGTTTAGATTCATAAAATAGAGTTCAATATGAAACCATAGCAATTTGATTCACTCAAAACGGATTTAAAATGAAGAAGTTATGGGTAAAACAAGATTGGAAAATTTTTCTCATTTTAGCTACGTGAAAATTGGTAACAAATCTATTCCAACCACAACTTAATCAACTTGTATTGTATATTATGTAATCTTGAGATACCATAGACACGTATACAATGTTTCGACCTATCATGTCGACACATCTATATATATTTCGGAACAACCATAGACACTCTATATGTGAATGTTGGAGTTAGCTATACAGGGTTGAGGTTGATTCCAAAATATATATAGTTTGAGTTGTGATCAATACTGAGATACGTATACACTGGGTCGTGGATTGATTCAAGATAATATTTATCGATTTATTTCTGTACATCTAACTGTGGACAACTAGTTGTAGGTTACTAACGAGGACAGCTGACTTAATAAACTTAAAACATCAAAATATATTAAAAGTGTTGTAAATATATTTTGAACAGACTTTGATATATATGTATATATTGTTATAGGTTCGTGAATCAACCAGTGGCCAAGTCTTACTTCCCGACGAAGTAAAAAATCTGTAAAAGTGAGTTATAGTCCCACTTTTAAAATCTAATATTTTTGGGATGAGAATACATGCAGGTTTTATAAATGATTTACAAAATAGACACAAGTACGTGAAACTACATTCTATGGTTGAATTATCGAAATCGAATATGCCCCTTTTTATTAAGTCTGGTAATCTAAGAATTAGGGAACAGACACCCTAATTGACGCGAATCCTAAAGATAGATCTATTGGGCCTAACAAACCCCATCCAAAGTACCGGATGCTTTAGTACTTCGAAATTTATATCATATCCGAAGGGTGTCCCGGAATGATGGGGATATTCTTATATATGCATCTTGTTAATGTCGGTTACCAGGTGTTCACCATATGAATGATTTTTATCTCTATGTATGGGATGTGTATTGAAATATGAAATCTTGTGGTCTATTGTTATGATTTGATATATATAGGTTAAACCTATAACTCACCAACATTTTTGTTGACGTTTAAAGCATGTTTATTCTCAGGTGAATACTAAGAGCTTCCGCTATTGCATACTAAATTAAGGACAAGATTTGGAGTCCATGTTTGTATGATATTGTGTAAAAACTGCATTCAAGAAACTGATTTCGATGTAACATATTGATAATGCTAAAAACGAACATATATTTCATAGCATTATTCCTCAAGAAAGACAAGCTTTTAGTTGCAATTGTTCTATTTAAAAGTGATATTCGTTTAAATAATAAAAGGTGAAGACAAAAGACAGATTCGACGAATTGAAGACGCAAACGACCAAAAAGCTCAAAAGAACAAAAGACAATCAAAGAGGTTCCAATTATTGATAAGAAACGTCTCGAAATTACAAGAGTACAAGATTAAAAACGTAAAGTACAAGATATTAAATTGTACGCAAGGACGTTCGAAAATCCAGAACCGGGACCAGAGTCAACTCTCAACGCTCGACGCAACGGACTAAAAATTACAAGTTAACTAGGTATATAAATATAATATAATATATAATTAATTATATTAATTATATATATATTATATTTATAAATAAAAACCGTCGGTAGAGAAAGACTCCAAGGACTGAGCTGTAAATTCATTCTCCGCGACTCACGGAGTTTGAAGAGGATTTTACCGCGAGTCGCGGAGCCCCAAAAATCGAAAATCCCTATAAAGCCAACCGAATTCTGATCACAATTCATAATCTTTTTCTCTCTTCTCTCATATATACGATATATATATATATATAATTTATAATTTATATTTTAATTTTAATTATAATTCTAATAATAAGGGTATGTTAGCAAATGTTGTAAGGGTGTAAGTCGAAATTCTGTTCGTGTAACGCTACGCTATTTTAAATCATTGTAAGTTATGTTCAACCTTTTTATATTAATGTCTCGTAGCTAAGTTATTATTATGCTTATTTAAAACGAAGTAATCATGATGTTGGGCTAATTACTAAAATTGGGTAATTGGGCTTTGTACCATAATTGGGGTTTGGACAAAAGAACGACACTTGTGGAAATTAGACTATGGGCTATTAATGGGCTTTATATTTGTTTAACTAAATGATAGTTTGTTAATGTTAATATAAAGATTTACAATTGGGCGTCCCTATAAATTACCATATACACTCGATCGGACACGATGGGCGGGGTATTTATATGTACGAATAATCGTTCATTTAACCGGACACGGGAATGGATTAATAGCCACTAGAATAATTAAAACAGGGGTGAAATTACATTCAAGGGTAATTGGTGTAATTGTTAACAAAGTAGTAAAACCTTGGTTTACACGCAGTCGATAACCTGGTGTATTCATTAAACAAAGTATTAAAATCTTGTTACAATTCGAATCCCCAATTAGTTGGAATATTTAACTTCGGGTATAATAATAATTTGATGAGGACACTCGTACTTTATATTTATGACTGATGAACTGTTATGGACAAAAACCAGACGGACATATTAAATAATCCAGGACAAAGGACAATTAACCCATGGGCATAAAACTAAAATCAACACGTCAAACATCATGATTACGGAAGTTTAAATAAGCATAATTCTTTTATTTCATATTTAATTTCATTTATTTTATATTTAATTGCACTTCTAATTATCGCATTTTTTATTGTTATTATATTTAATTGCATTTTTAATTATCGTACTTTTTAATTATCGCAAGTTTATTTTATCGCACTTTTATTATTCGCAATTTCATTATCGTTATTTACTTTACGCTTTAAATTAAGTCTTTTATTTATTTAATATTTTACATTAGGTTTTAACTACGACTAAAGTTTTAAAATCGACAAACCGGTCATTAAACGGTAAAAACCCCCCTTTATAATAATAATATTACTTATATATATGTTTGTATTTTTATAAAAGTAAACTAATATAGCGTTACGCTTTGTTTAAAGATTTCCCTGTGGAACGAACCGGACTTACTAAAAACTACACTACTGTACGATTAGGTACACTGTCTATAAGTGTTGTAGCAAGGTTTAAGTATATCCATTCTATAAATAAATAAATATCTTGTGTAAAATTGTATCGTATTTAATAGTTTTTCCTGCAAAAATTTAATAGTATTTTATACCCCTCTGCTTTAACATCAAGTATTTTTGGCGCCGCTGCCGGGGACACTCTTAAACGCCGGAAGCGCAACGCTAATATAAAAAAAAAGATTTTTAGTTAACTTTTATTAAAATTCGTTTTTATAAAAATACGTTTTAATTATTCAAAAATATAAAAAGAAAAACAAAAATATAAGTATTTTTAAGATTTTGTTAAATATTTAAGTTTTATAAGTTTCTTTATCTTTATTTTAGTTTTATAATAATATAAATTTTATTAAATATCTTTTATTTATAGAAAAAACAAAAAACAGAAAATAAAAAAAAAAAAAAAACGCGTAAAAATTTCAAACTGCTCCAGATCTGAAATTCTAAACCCCGCGACTCGCGGGGTTTGAAGCATTAAATACCGCGACTCGCGGAGACTTTCTGACACGCGAACAGGAAGCCCTAATTCAGCATTAATTACGGATTATTATTAATTATTATTATTATTAACCCTAATTATTATTATTATTATAATTAACTTTATTTAAGTTTTATTTAATTTATATACTTTAGTTAAATTAGTTTTATTAAATTGTAAAATTAGTAGTTTTATTAAATAAAAAATATAAAAATAATATTTATAAAAATTGTACTTTTTAGCGTAATATTTGTATTTTTAGCTCATATTTAATTTTAAACTTTATTTTTGCTATAGTGATTTTTAATCCTAGATTTTTAGGCTTTGCCGTAGAATTCCTTAAGTGCTTTTTCTTTAGACTGAGATTTAGGTACTTTAAAATTTTGCGACGCCTTTTTAAGTTTTAGTTTCTTTTTAAGTTATTTCCATTTGGGATTTAGTTTTTCCTGTAAGCTTTGATATTTTTAGACGACTTTTACTATGTACCAATTATCATTCCAATTAGTAATTTCAATTTGCGATTATAATTTTAAGTTAGTTGTAGTAATAAGATTAGGTTAGTTAAGTATTTTTAAGTTTTTATAAGTTTCTTTTATTTTTCCGTCACCTTTTATTTTTCAACCATTTTTTTTCTTTTTCGACCTTTTGCGACGAACTCTTTTTCTCTCTTATTTCTCGCCATTCTAGTTTTTAGGACTTAGAATTTTTTCTACTTCTTATCTAAATTTCTTAAAATTACGAAAATTTATTTTAAGTGGTTAAATTAATAGACATCAAAATTTTCTGGTTCGTAGTAATAGTTGGATTTGTACGTGGACCGGGTTATTGGAGCCAAACAGTCCTCAATTATATTGATACCAAACGAATCCTGCCCCTCTGCTGCATCTTTTGGCTATTCGAAACGTGGACAAAATCAGAAAAGTCTATTAATTGGATAACTTATTATAATTTTTCTTTCCTTTTAAAAACTAATAGGATATTCAGTGAATGCACCGAGCAAGACGTTCATCACCTTTTGTACGTTCACCACCTGTAACTAGATCAAGACATTTAGCAAATATAACCGCCGTTGATTTTTCTTTAGAATCGTCATCCAGTCGACCAAGTACTTCAGTTCAAATTTCCGATAATCCATTTTTTGAACCCAACCTCACAATTGAGAATCCGGAAAATATTCAGGAACGGTTCATAGATCCTGAACCATTAAACTTTCCTCCGGAGCCACCAATCATTCAAACAGAGATTGTTGAGGAACGAACCATTAAATCAAAATCATCTAGTGATACCGATTCAACAAATTCAATTATGGAGAATCTGGAACCTTTAAGTATGGAAGACCGAATGAGTGCTAAACGCACTGGCCAAGGTCACGCAATTACTCATCCAGACATTAATGCGCCAGATTATGAAATCAAAGGACAAATTCTACACATGGTGACTAATCAATGCCAATTTAGTGGTGCGCCGAAGGAAGATCCAAATGAACATCTACGTACCTTTAATAGGATCTGCACACTATTTAAAATACGAGAAGTGGAGGATGAACAGATATATCTCATGTTATTTCCCTGGACTTTAAAGGGAGAAGCCAAAGATTGGTTGGAATCGTTACCTGAAGGGGCGATTGATACATGGGATGTTTTAGTTGACAAATTTCTTAAACAATTCTTTCCTGCATCTAAAGCCGTAAGACTTCAAGCAGAAATTGTTACGTTCACACAGAAACCAAATGAAACTCTATATGAGGCGTGGACAAGATATGGAAAGTTGTTAAGAGGATGTCCGCAACATGGTTTAGACACCTGTCAAATAGTACAAATATTCTACCAAGGATGCGACATCACTACAAGGAAAGACATAGATATAGCAGCTGGTGGTTCTATTATGAAGAAAACCGAAACTGATGCTTACAAAATTATTGATAACACTGCTTCCCACTCACATGAGTGGCACCAAGAAAAAGATATCATTAGATCATCTAAAGCAGCTAGAGCCGATTCTAGTCATGACTTAGATTCTATTTCCGCAAAGATAGATGCTGTGGAGAGACGAATGGAAAAGATGACTAAGGATATTCGCTCAATACGAATTAGTTGTGAGCAGTGTGGAGGACCACATTTGACAAAAGATTGTCTCAGTATTGAATTAACAATGGAACAAAGAGAGAATATTTCATACATAAACCAAAGGCCTGGAAATAATTATCAGAATAATTATCAACCGCCAAGACCGATTTACAATCAAAACCAGAATTATAACTGAAATATTCCATACAACAACCAACAAGGTCCTAGCAATCAACAAGTATCCAATAATACTTACAATCAGCAAAGACCTAATTTTCAAAACAAACCACCACAACAAACCGATGATAAAAAGCCGAATTTAGAAGATATGATGATGAAGCTAGTTGAAACTCAAACGCAGTTTTTCACATCTCAAAAACAAACTAATGAACAAAATGCTCAAGCATTTAGAAATCAACAAGCTTCTATTCAAAATCTGGAACAAGAAGTAAGTAACCTAGCAAGGTTAATAGGTGAAAGAAAACCGGGAAGTTTACCGAGCGATACAAATGCTAACCCCCGGAATGAAACAGCTAAAGCTATTACCACAAGAAGTGGTACAACACTTAAACCACCTGAAATACCTGTAACTTCTGATGAAACTATTCCTACTCCACAAGAACCACAACCTGATCAAGATAAGGAAAAAGAACCGGTAGTTGAAAAAGTTAATGAAGATAACACAGTTAAGGATAAACCTTATGTTAAACCATACCAACCACCACTTCCTTACCCGAGTAAAATGAAGAAAGAGAAACTTGAAGCCGAGCAATCCAAATTCTTGGATATGTTTAAACAGATAAATGTAAATCTTCCTTTCATTGATGTGATTTCAGGAATGCCAAGATATGCTAAATTCTTGAAAGATCTAATCTCAAATAGAAAGAAAATGGAAGAACTCTCGGCTGTTACTATGAATGCTAATTGTTCAGCAGTGCTGTTGAATAAGATACCAGAAAAACTATCTGATCCAGGAAGTTTCACAATTCCATGTTTTCTGGGTAGTCTTAGTTCAATAGAAGCATTGGCAGACTTAGGTGCTAGTATAAATCTAATGCCGTATTCACTATACGCTAAACTAGACCTTGGAGAATTGAAACCAACCAGAATAAGCATACAACTAGCCGATAGATCAATAAAATATCCTAGAGGGATAATGGAGAACATGCTAGTTAAAGTTGGTAATTTAGTATTTCCAGTAGATTTTGTTGTTTTGGACATGGAAGAAGATTCTCAAGTTCCTCTCATATTAGGAAGACCATTCTTAAACATGGCTAAAGCAATGATAGACGTGTTCGGTAAGAAACTGACCCTAAGTATAGAGGATGAGAGTGTTACCTTTTCAGTTGATAGAGCAATGCAACAACCACAATCTGCAGATGATACATGTTATTATATTCAAACTATAGATGCACATGCAGAATTATTAGAAGAATTTCCAGAATTACAAGGAACAGGAGAATGTTCTTTAGGAGAAGGTAATGAACCAATTGATGAAGCTGAAATGTTAGCTACACTTATAGCTAATGGATATGAACCAACAACAGAAGAAATTCAAATGCTAAAAGAAGAAGACAGATATCGATATAAATCATCGATAGAAGAACCTCCGAAATTAGAGTTAAAGCCACTTCCAAACCATTTGGAATACGCTAATTTACATGGTGAATCTGAATTACCTGTAATAATATCGTCTTCTCTTACTGAAAATGAGAAATCACAACTCATTTCTGTGTTGAAAGCTCATAAACCAGCCATTGCATGGAAGATTCATGATATTAAAGGAATAAGTCCTTCGTATTGCACACATAAAATCCTTATGGAAGAAGGTCATAAAACGTATGTGCAACGCCAACGAAGACTAAATCCTAATATGCAAGATGTAGTTAAGAAAGAGATTATTAAACTGCTAGATGCAGGTTTGATATATCCAATTTCTGATAGTCCATGGGTAAGCCCAGTTCAATGCGTACCTAAGAAGGGTGGCATGACTGTCATTACAAATGAGAAAAATGAGCTTATTCCTACTAGGACTGTAACAGGATGGCGTGTATGTATTGATTATAGAAAATTAAATGACGCCACCAGAAAAGATCACTTTCCCTTACCTTTCATAGATCAAATGTTGGAAAGATTAGCCGGAAATAGTTACTATTATTTTCTAGATGGATTTTCCGGATATTTTCAAATTCCAATAGCACCCGAAGATCAAGAGAAAACCACATTCACGTGCCCTTATGGTACTTTTGCTTACAAACGCATGCCATTTGGACTTTGTAACGCCCCTGCAACCTTTCAAAGGTGTATGATGGCGATTTTTCACGACATGATAGAAGAATGCATGGAAGTATTCATGGATGACTTTTCAGTCTTCGGTGATACATTTAAATCATGTCTAGTTAATCTGGAACGAATGCTAATTAGATGCGAACAATCAAATCTAGTACTTAATTGGGAGAAATGCCATTTCATGGTTAAAGAAGGCATTGTTCTTGGACATAAAATTTCAAAAGAAGGAATTGAAGTGGATAGAGCTAAAGTAGATGTAATTGCTAAACTTCCACATCCCACCAATGTTAGAGGAGTTAGGAGTTTTCTAGGGCATGCCGGTTTTTACCGACGTTTCATAAAAGATTTTTCTAAAATTGCCACTCCTATGAATAAACTCCTAGAAAAGGATGCTCCATTCATCTTTTCAGATGAGTGTATCAAATCTTTTAATATTCTTAAAGAAAAACTCACTAATGCACCAATCATGATAACACCAAATTGGAATCTACCATTTGAACTAATGTGCGATGCAAGTGATTTTGCAATGGGAGCCGTTTTAGGACAAAGGATTGAAAAACGATTTCAACCTATATATTATGCTAGTAAGACGTTACAAGGAGCACAAACAAACTATACAACTACTGAAAAAGAACTCCTTGCTATTGTCTTTGCTTTTGACAAATTTCGATCATATCTCGTTCTAGTAAAAACGGTGGTCTATACCGACCATTCTGCTCTTAGATACCTATTTTCAAAACAAGATGCTAAACCAAGATTAATCCGTTGGATCTTACTCTTACAAGAGTTTGATATTGAAATTCGAGATAAAAGAGGAGCAGAAAATCTCGCCGCTGATCATCTTTCTCGTCTTGAAAATCCCGAATTAGAAGTTCTAAATGAATCAGCCATACAAGACAACTTTCCTGATGAATATCTATTGAAGATAGATTATAAAGAAATCCCATGGTTTGCAGACTATGCAAACTACTTAGTTTGTGGATTCCTTGAAAAAGGATTATCGTACCAAAGACGAAAGAAATTCTTCAGTGATATAAAACACTATTTCTGGGAAGATCCACACCTGTTTAAAAGTTGTCCCGATGGAATAATACGCCGATGTGTATTTGGAGATGAAGCTAGTAAAATTTTAAACCATTGTCACACAGGACCAACAGGAGGGCATTATGGGCCTCAACTAACAGCAAGAAAAGTTTATGAAGCTAGATTCTATTGGCCTACAATTTACAAAGACGCACACCTTCTTTGCAAATCCTGTGATGCATGTCAAAGGGCCGGAAAAATAAGTCAACGTGATGAAATGCCACAAAATGTCATCCAAGTATGTGAAGTATTTGACATTTGGGGTATTGACTTTATGGGTCCATTTCCAAAATCTCATAATAATCTATATATACTCGTAGCCATTGATTATGTATCTAAATGGGCGGAAGCACAAGCTCTCCCAACTAATGATGCACGAGTTGTAGTCAACTTTTTAAAACGTCTTTTTGCAAGGTTTGGAACACCGAAAGCTTTAATAAGTGATCGGGGTACTCATTTCTGTAATAATCAACTTGAGAAAGTTCTTAAAAGATATGGAGTAACTCATAAAATCTCCACCGCATATCATCCACAAACAAGTGGACAAGTTGAAAATACCAACCGAGCTTTAAAACGTATTTTAGAGAAAACCGTAGGATCAAATCCGAAGGAATGGTCCATTAAATTGGAGGATGCACTCTGGGCTTTTAGAACAGCCTACAAAACTCCAATTGGAACCACACCTTTTAGACTTGTTTATGGAAAAGCATGTCATCTTCCAGTAGAAATTGAACACAAAGCATTTTGGGCTTTGAAAACATGTAATCTTGATTTACATGAAGCCGGACGTCTACGATTAAGTCAACTAAACGAATTAGAAGAATTAAGACATGAAGCATACGAAAATTCGTTAATCTATAAAGAAAGAACGAAGAAATGGCATGATAAAAGAATCAGAAGTTCAAAAGAATTTAAAGAAGGAGACAGAGTTCTTCTTTTCAATTCACGATTCAAGCTATTTCCTGGAAAATTGAAATCAAGATGGTCTGGACCATTCATAGTCAAAAGAGTTTTCCCATACGGAACGATAGAATTAATAAATTCAAATGGGATTGAATTTAAAGTTAATGGTCACAGAGTTAAACATTACATACATGGTCCGATGGAAGTCGACAACGAAGTTAATCACAATTTCGACACCACAGCTAACTAAGTGTGGGGAGAACCAAGTCTTTAAAGGATAATATGTATTTCTGTTAGAGTTAGATTGTCTGTTTTCGTGTAGTTCTCGAAAATGGAACCCGAATGGTCTTTCCCTAGGAGACCCTAAAGAACTAGTCTTCTCCCCCCATTCTGAATTTTTATTTTTTTTAGGTTTTTACAAAATGAAGACTGCCTGTGAGCTAAACCATGGTCTAATGCTACACGCTTTGATCACTAAACGTAATAATGACATACTACCGAGTGAAATAGTATCAGTAATCAGAGAAAGAATGGACGGAGTTAGAAAAGAATCCAGATGCGAAGATAATAAGTTACAATTTGGTAAAGGAAAATCAAAATCCGCAGCGAAAAGAAGAGCAAGACACCTAGAAAGATGTCACAAATGCGGAAAATGGTCACATGGAGGTAAATGTTCAAATTATCAAACCTATTCAAATACCGAATTTGTTACTTTATGCAGAGACGGACCGTTCATATGTTTAGAAGAAAAGACACTGAATGCTCGAGGTTACGCCTATGTAGCCATGGAAAATCAATTAAACCGACTATCTTATGAATGGGATAGATCATATAACTAAGAAATCTATTTCACAGGTATGTCTGTACAGTTTTTATTTTTAACCTTTTGATAATAAACGCTAATTTGTTCGCTAAAAAGTATTAAATTGGTATTAAATAAAATTAGGTTTGGCGACCGAAATTATTGATATCATTCAAAAATTTATTACATCACTGCGAAATTTAACGTTTATTCTTAAGGTATAAATATCTTTAAACAATCAACCCAAAATATTTCAAAAATTCGTCATGAGTTAAATTAGGTCTTGGAACCGAAATTACTTTACCGAAATGAGGGGCGCATATTTTTGATAATATTTGATTGATTAAAGTGGGATAAAAAGAAAAAAAAAAGATTTTTAATTTTATTTTTACCATGTTTTTAAAATTAATATTTAAATCTTAAATTAATATTGTAAACTTTATAAAAACAATATATTTAAAATTGTAAATATTTGAAAAATTAATATAAGTTCAGTATGAATTTATAAATTTTTAAATTAAGTTTGGTGTGAATTTTTAATTTTTAAAATATTAATTTTTAATTTTATGCATTTCAAATTTTAAGTTTGGTGTGAATTTTTAATAATAATTTTGAATTTTATATTTAAGTTGTGTGAATTTAAAAACAAAAATTTACTTTATCTCATTAAGTTAAGAATATGATTTTTAAAATTCGTCGTAAGTTGAAGACTAGGTCTTTGAACCGAAATTGCTTTACCCGAGGGAGGGACGAGAACTTTTATTATCATTATTTTTAATCTTATTGAATTAGAGTATGCCAAAAACATTGAAAAAACCCAAAAATCTTAGCTTTTAAAACAATCGCTACAAAAAGACAAATTTTAAAATTTTGTCGAAGGACGGACTAGGACATCGATCCGAAACGACCTCGTCCTAAATAACAAGGGAAACAAAATTTTAAAATTAATTACTTAATTGTTTTAATAAGTTAATGATTATAAAAAAAAAAATACCAAACTCCGCGAGTCGCGGAGTTTGGAGGGTAAATCTCCGCGACTCGCGGAGGGGCCGGATTACAGAAAAAAAAAATAAAGAGCTGAACGATCAGTTTCAGTCCCCAACCCAAAACTCAAAAAACTGCTGCGAAAATAGCTCCGAAAATACACCCAAAAACACCACAAAAATCCCAATTTTTAACGGTTAATCACCAAATTTTTTGCTAAAATCATGTTGAGAAGGATGCTATCTAAGAATTACTCAAGAAAAACGGTAAATTTCTACACCTAAACACCATTTAATCCGAAATTTGGTGTTCTTGAGCTATTTTTTTCCCAAATTGATTTTGATGCTTTTTAGTGTAATTAGACTTAAATTGTTTATGTATTATGCTTGTATAACCTAGATTGATGCTGTTTAACATGATTAGAAGCCTTAAACTTCAAATTTTGAATAATCTAGGGTTTGTGTTCTTGAGCAAATTTGGGGCTTTTTGATATAAACAGGTTATGGCCGATTTTTGTCATGAATTGTTGCTAAATTAAGTAGTGTAACATGTTTAGGTAGTTAAATGATCCAAACTTTGAGCCTAAACATGATTTTGAGAATTAAAGTGGACTTTTTCAAGTCTAAAATTCATGAACTTGATTTTTGAAAGATAATGCCATTTGAGACTTGTTTAATTGCTAGTAATGATTATTTTGACATGTTATTTGAGTTGAATGCTTATGAACTTGGCGAACATTTTCGTATATGCTTATTTGAAAAAGTGTAGATTTGATGAAAATATGAAAATGAGCTTAAGTTTGATATAAATTGATAATGTCATTGTAATTATTTTGATTGATGATTTTGCTGACACTAATGCATATTTGGATGCACAAAAATTGTGTTTGATGTGTTTTGCAGAATGAAAGGGGTGAATCTTCATCCCAAGCCCGCAATGCTCCTGCTGAGAATTTGGAACAACAGGAGGTGGATAACTACTACAAGCAGGATATACCTCATCCAGTCATGACCTTTTCTGATATGCACTTGGAAGAGTTGCACCCGAACCTGAGATTTGACAGACTTTGGATAGATTATCCAAAATATCAACGGAGTTTGCATACTCTTCATTCCAAGGTTGTTGAGGTACCGAGGGTCATAGAATGGGGACCCTTAGAAGCTGTAGAATTGGTCGGGCCAATTAGGGAATTACTTGTACAGAGGTATGGTAATTCTTCTTTTAATGACTGGGTATGTTTATTCACCATACGTAGACCTGTATATAAAGTATGGTGTGAAGAATTGTTATGTAGTATAGAGTTGAATGATCGGGTAGCTAGTTTAACCGATCGTTCTTTTATTAGATTTTTGTTAGGCGGTTCGATGCGCCACATGTCTTTACTGGACATGGCTCAGGCTTTACGTATATATACGCCTGAGGAGTTAGCGTCTGCCGATTGTAGAGGATTGATACTAAACGGTAGAAAGATAGATGAGAATTTTGATACACACGGTGTGTGGAGTCAAATGACAAGCCATCACCGTTTCAAAGGGGGAAATTACTCTTATTTGGATATAGATAGAGCCGAATTAAGAGTGATACATAGGTTTTTAGCTAATTCGATTATACAAAGGGGTAAGAACAAAGAAAAAGTAAATGAACAGGATTTGTTTTACCATATGTGTATTCGAGACCCACAAAGCGCTGTAAGTATACCATATTGTGTGGGTTATTATTTATCAGCTATGGTTCGGGGGATGCGACCACATAGCATAATAGGAGGTGGTATTTTTATTACTTTGATTGGTGAATATCTCGGTGTGGATATAAGTCGGGGGGGATTATTACTAGAAGAGCCGGAACCCCGCGATACTATAGGTTTAAATGTATACCATGGTGCGAAAGTTTTGAAGAGGCGAAATAACGCCGCAGTACGATACCATGGTAGACATCCACAGGTGGAGAGAAACCAGCAGCAAGGTAATGTAGGAGGGGGGAATGAGATGCAAGAAATGCATAGGTTTATAGCTTCTCAGGAATACGAAAATGCTAGACAGAGAGCATTTGAAGATTGGCAAGTTCATCAGAACCAAATCATAGCTCATTGCCAACATATAGGTAGAAACTATATTCCTACACCGAAACCCATCTTCCCTCCTTGGTCTATAGAGATGCAGCCACCATATCCTACGTATGACCCTGCCGAAGCATTCTATAGCACCTATGGTTATGCCTGGAACCCCTATTGGTACCAATATCATCCTTAGTTTACTTATTATTTTTTTTATTTTGTAATTTGTAATTATTGATACGTTTAATACTTTTGTTAATATTGTAATCATTTTTATAATTATCTAACTTTTATTCTTAGATTTTAATAATTTTTGAATGTGGGGTAATATACCAAACTTCAAAAATATGTATATATGTTTGCAGTTTATCTTATGTACACAACAGGGTAAAACAACGCATTTTCAAATACTGGCATTAAGTTCAGCAAAAGCAACTAATTTTGACGACAAGATGCAAAATATATGTGAAATAACAACAAGACGGAATGAACAAATGATGTGCACCATTTATCATTCAGCAAACAAACGCCAATATATTTGGAAACTTTGGTAAAAATTTAATCATTTTCACACAAATGACCCTCAATAATTTAAATTGTTACTAATTTCTTGCAAATGAGGGCATTGCAAGATCTTAAGTGTGGGAAGGGGTTAAATTCTTTCGGATTTTAAAATTTTTTACTTTATACATGGTGTGCAGCGGGGTGTATATAAAATAGTTATTATTTTACTAGAAAAATACTATTAAATACGATACAATTTTACACAAGATATTTATTTATTTATAGAATGGATATACTTAAACCTTGCTACAACACTTATAGGCAGTGTACCTAATCGTACAGTAGTATAGTTTTTAGTAAGTCCGGTTCGTTCCACAGGGAAATCTTTAAACAAAGCTCAACGCTATATTAGTTTACTTTTATAAAAATACAAATATATATATAGGTAATATTATTATTATAAAGGGGGGTTTTTACCGTTTAATGACCGGTTTGTCGATTTTAAAACTTTAGTCGCAGTTAAAACCTAATGTAAAATATAAAATAAATACAAGACTTAAATTAAAGCGTAAAGTAAATAACGATAATGAAATTGCGAATAATAAAAGTGCGATAAAATAAACTTGCGATAATTAAAAAGTACGATAATTAAAAGTGCGATAAAATAAATTAACAATTAATAAAATGCGATAATTAGAAGTGCAATTAAATATAAAATAAAGGAAATAAAATATGAAATAAAAGAATTATGCTTATTTAAACTTCCGTAATCATGATGTTTGACGTGTTGATTTTAGTTTTATGCCCATGGGTTAATTGTCCTTTGTCCTGGATTATTCAATATGTCCGTCTGGTTTTTGTCCATAACAGTCCAACAGTCATAAATATAAATTGCAAGTGTCCTTGTCAAATTATTATTATACCCGAAGATAAATATTCCAACTAATTGGGGATTCGAATTGTAACAAGGTTTTAATACTTTGTTTAATGAATACACCAGGTTATCGACTGTGTGTAAACCAAGGTTTTACTACTTTGTTAACAATTACACCAATTACCCTTGAATGTAATTTCACCCCTGTTTTAATTATTCTAGTGGCTATTAATCCATTCCCGTGTCCGGTTAAATGAACGATTATTCGTACATATAAATACCCCGCCCATCGTGTCCGATCGAGTGTATATGGTAATTTATAGGGACGCCCAATTGTAAATCTTTATATTAACATTAACAAACTTTCATTTAGTTAAACAAATATAAAGCCCATTAATAGCCCATAGTCTAGTTTCCACAAGTGTCGTTCTTTTGTCCAAACCCCAATTATGGTACAAAGCCCAATTACCCAATTTTAGTAATTAGCCCAACATCATGATTACTTCGTTTTAAATAAGCATAATAATAACTTAGCTACGAGACATTAATGTAAAAAGGTTGAACATAACTTACAATGATTAAAAATAGCGTAGCGTTACACGGACAGAATTTCGACTTACACCCTTACAACATTCGCTAACATACCCTTATTATTAGAATTATAATTAAAATTAAAATATAAATTATAAATATAAATATATATTACTTCGTATGAATGAGAAGAAAAAATGATGATAAATTCGATCAGAATTCGGTTGGCTTTATAGCCAGAAGTGAAATTTGGGGCTCCGCGACTCGCGGCAAAAAGCCCTTCAAACTCCGCGAGTCGCGGAGAGGTATTTTCAATTCACACCCTTGGAGTTTCTGGCTGCCGACAGTTTTTAATATATATATATAATATATATATAATTAATATAATTAATTATATATTATATTATATTTATATACATAGTTAACTTGTAATTTTTAGTCCGTTGCGTCGAGCGTTAAGAGTTGACTCTAGTCCCGGTTCCGGATTTTCGAACGTCCTCGCGTACAATTTAATATCTTGTACTTTGCGTTTTGAATCTTGTACTCTTGTGATTTCGAGACGTTTCTTATCAATAATTGGAACCTTTTTGATTGTCTTTTGTTCTTTTGAGCTTTTTGGTCGTTTGCGTCTTCAAATCGTCGAATCTGTCTTTTGTCTTCACCTTTTATTATTTAAACGAATATCACTTGTAAATAGAACAATTGCAACTAAAAGCTTGTCTTTCTTGAGGAATAATGCTATGAAATATATGTTCGTTTTTAGCATTATCAAATATTCCCACACTTGAGCGTTGCTTGTCCTCAAGCAATATCGTCTTGAAATACTAGAATCACTTTTTTATTCTTCACACTTTGTACATCAGTGATTTCTATACGGCGGTATAAACAATGGTAGTAACGATATGGTTTACAGTCCCACATGACTATAAAAATTTAGATCCATTAAGGAAATTGGATCTTTATGAAAACATTTGATCTTTTGAAAATTAAATCTAGTTTTTACCCTAGATAAATTTTCCGGAATAACCCTTTACCGGTGTTTGCAAAATATTTTTGTGGGTTTGGTGGGTTTCAGATTTGAAAATTTTAGCTCAAAACTTGCGGTTTTGTGTCACCCACTTGCTAACCTTGTATTTGGAAAGCAACACGTCCAGTTTACTTGTTCCGTATATTACCTTTCGGCAAACTACCGTCCGGTTGTAAAGGAAAGCGTTGAACAAGCAACTGTTTAAGGCAATGTCCCGTGACATGCTTTTGATTATGGTCTATAACGTGTCGGACGCAATTACTATCCTTGGTAGGAGCAATAGTAAAGCTCACCCTTATAATTTGTCGGTCTGGCACAAGGTCCTGTCTTTGACCATGCTATGCAACCACCGTTCTTACGGTTGACACCCGATTTGATTCAGGTGACCTAATGAATTCCAGGTGAATTCCTAGGATTTTACGTTCAATGGTAATGAACGCATTGAAAATAGGGTTTTCAGAAAACAAATCGGTTTATAATTTTGATCAAAATATTTTTTCGTTTAAGCTCGAGTTTAGATATCATTGAATTCCATGAGTTTGAATTCTCAATCTTTAAGGTCAATCTCTAGGATTGAGTAATATCAGTCTTAAAAGCTGATTTTTAATCTTTAAGGAGATTATCCTTTCTGGGGATCTGATTCATTAGTCTTATCCAGCTAATTTGCACGGTGCCTCCCCATTGTACGAGATAAATCCTTCTCATGGTTAGGATAAATCTGACCACTTGACGACCCTGTTTAATGCTGAGGTCCGTGGATTTCCTGCTGATTTTAGTGATGACTTTTCTAGATTTTTCGTCAACCTACAGCTGGTCTGAACGACAACTTCATGACCTAAATCAAGAAGCGCGTGTCTTTTTCGGAAGACTTTACTTCCTTTTAATGATGGAATTGATTCATCGTGTAGATCCATCTCTTCTTTTCTTTCATCGGGTAAAACAGTTTAGTTTAGTTCAAAGCAAAAGTATTTTCAGTTATTTGTTACAAATATATGTGACATATGTTTAAAATAACTTGGTAAATTTTTCCCACACTTGGCTTTTTATTTTTCTTTTTATCGTCCTCTATTCCATTTTAAATGAATTTTAACATTTTAGTTTGTTTCTCAATTTATGTCCTTTCCGAGGTAACAATAATTTCGGTGTTAAAACCTAGTTTTATCGTTCATAAATATGTATAAACATGATTTGAATTCATTTAATTGAAAAATTTTACTAGAATTGGGTAGTCAGTATATAAGACTAGTGCTGTTCTTTTTTTATCAGAGAGCACTAGATTCTAATACAACTACTGCTTTACTAGTATTTTAATGGTAACCAAGTGTTTAATAAAAATTTTTAAAATCCGAAAGAATTTAACCCCTTCCCACACTTAAGATCTTGCAATGCCCTCATTTGCAAGAAATCAGTAACAATTTAAATTATTGAGGGTGATTTGTGTGAAAATGATTAAATTTTTACCAAAGTTTCCAAATATATTGGCGTTTGTTTGCTGAATGATAAATGGTGCACGTCATTTGTTCATTCCGTCTTGTTTTTATTTCACATATATTTTGCATCATTGTCGTCAAAATTACTTGCTTTTGCTGAACTTAATGCCAGTCTTTGAAAATGCGTTGTTTTACCCTGTTGTGTACATAAGATAAACTGCAAACATATATACATATTTTTGAAGTTTGGTATATTACCCCACATTCAAAAATTATTAAAATCTAAGAATAAAAGTTAGATAATTATAAAAATGATTACAATATTAACAAAAATATTAAATATATCAATAATTACAAATTACAAAATAATAAAACAAAATAAGTAAACTAAGGATGATATTGGTACCAATAGGGGTTCCACGCATAACCATAAGTGCTATAGAATGCTTCGGCAGGGTCATACGTAGGATATGGTGGCTGCATCTCTATCGACCAAGGAGGGAAGACGGGTTTCGGAGTAGGAATATAGTTTCTACCTATATGTTGGCAATGCGCTATGATCTGGTTCTGATGAACTTGCCAATCTTCAAATGCTCTCTGTCTAGCATTTTCGTATTCCTGAGAAGCTATAAACCTATGCATTTCTTGCATCTCATTCCCCCCTCCTACATTACCTTGTTCCTGGTTTCTCTCTACCTGTGGATGTCTACCATTGTATCGTACTGCGGTGTTATTTCGCCGCTTCAAAACTTTCGCACCATGGTACACATTTAAACCTATAGTGTCGCGGGGTTCCGGCTCTTCTACTAATAATCCCCCCCGACTTATATCCACACCGAGATATTCACCAATCAAAGTAATAAAAATACCACCTCCTATTATGCTATGTGGACGCATCCCTCGAACCATAGCTGATAAATAATAACCCACACAATATGGTATACTTACAGCGCTGTGTGGGTCTCGAATACACATATGGTAAAACAAATCTTGTTCATTTACCTTTTCTTTGTTTTTACCCCTTTGTGTAATCGAATTAGCTAAAAACCTATGTATTACTCTTAATTCGGCTCTATCTATATCCAAATAAGAGTAGTTTCCCCCTTTAAAACGGTGATGGCTTGTCATTTGACTCCACACACCGTGTGTATCAAAATTCTCATCTATTTTCCTACCGTTTAGTATCAATCCTCTACAATCGGCAGACTCTAATTCCTCAGGCGTATATATACGTAAAGCCTGAGCCATGTCCAGTAAAGACATGTGGCGCATCGAACCGCCTAACAAAAATCTAATAAAAGAACGATCGGTTAAACTAGCTACCCGATCATTCAACTCTATACTACATAACAACTCTTCACACCATACTTTATATACAGGTCTGCGTATGGTGAATAAACATATCCAGTCATTAAAATAAGAATTACCATACCTCTGTACCAGTAATTCCCTAATTGGCCCGGCCAATTCTACAGCTTCCAAGGGTCCCCATTCTATGACCCTCGGTACCTCAACAACCTTGGAATGAAGAGTATGCAAACCCCGTTGATATTTTGGATAATCTATCCAAAGTCTGTCAAATCGCAGGTTCGGGTGCAACTGTTCCAAGTGCATATCTGAAAAGGTCATGACTGGATGAGGTACATCCTGCTTGTAGTAGTTATCTACCTCCTGTTGTTCCAAGTTCTCAGCAGGAGCGTGACGGGCTTGGGATGAAGATTCACCCCTTTCATTCTGCAAAACACATCAAACACAAATTTTGTGCATCCAAATATGCATTAGTGTCAGCAAAATCATCAATCAAAATAATTACAATGACATTATCAATTTATATCAAACTTAAGCTCATTTTCACATTTTTATCAAATCTACACTTTTTCAAATAAGCATATACGAAAATTTTCGCCAAGTTCATAAGCATTCAACTCAAATAACATGTCAAAATAATCATTACTAGCAAATAAACAAGTCTCAAATGGCATTATCTTTCAAAAATCAAGTTCATGAATTTTGGACTTGAAAAAGTCCACTTTAATTCTCAAAATCATGTTTAGGCTCAAAGTTTGGATCATTTAACTACCTAGACATGTTACACTACTCAATTTAGCAATAATTCATGACAAAAATCGGCCATAACCTGTTTATATCAAAAAGCCCCAATTTTGCTCAAGAACACAAACCCTAGATTCTAAAGATTTTGAAGTTTTTGGCTTCAAATCATGTTAACAAGCATCAATCTAGGTTATACATGCATAATATACTAACAATTTAACACTAATTACACTAAAAATTAACAAAATTCAAATTATGAAAATATGCTCAAGAACACACTAAAATTCGGATTTAAAGGTGATTTGGGGTGTAATTGTACCTGTTTTCTTGAGTAATTCTTAGATAAGATCCTCCTCAACATGATTGTAGTGAAAAATTTGAAGATTAACGGTGAAAAATCGAGTTTTTGGGATGATTTTCGTGGGTTTTCTCGGGTTTTTTCGAAGTGCAGTATGTGTGTGTGTGTTATTCTGTTCCAGCTCGTTCCTTTTATTTTTTTTTTCTGTATTTTTGTCCCTCCGCGAGTCGCGGAGGTTTTCACTTAAAACTCCGCGAGTCGCGGAGTTTACCCTTTTTTTTTTTTTTTTTTTTTTTTTTTTTTTTTTTTTAAACTTATAAAACAATTAAGAAATTAATTTTAAAATTTTGTTTCCCTTGTTATTTAGGACGAGGTCGTTTCGGATCGATGTCCTAGTCCGTCCTTCGACAAAATTTTAAAATTTGTCTTTTTTTGTAGCGATTGTTTTAAAAGCTAAGATTTTTGGGTTTTTTAATGTTTTTGGCATACTTTAATTTAATAAGATTAAAAATAATGATAATAAAAGTTCTCGTCCCTTCCTCGGGTAAAGCAATTTCGGTTCAGAGACCTAGTCTTCAACTTACGACGAATTTTAAAAATCATATTCTTAACTTAATGAGATAAAGTAAATTTTTGTTTTTAAATTCACACAACTTAAATATAAAATTCAAAATTAATATTAAAAATTCAAAATTCACACCAAACTTAAAATTTGAAATGCATAAAATTAAAATTTCATATTTTAAAACTTAAAAATTCACACCAAACTTAATTTAAAAATTCATAAATTCATACCAAACTTATATTAATTTTTCAAATATTTACAATTTTAAAAATATTGTTTTTACAAAGTTTACAATATTAATTTAAGATTTAAATATTAATTTTAAAAACATAGTAAAAATAAAATTAAAAATCTTTTTGTCTTTTTTTTTATCCCACTTTAATCAATCAAATATTATCAAAAATATGCGCCCCTCTTTTCGGTAAAGTAATTTCGGTTCCAAAACCTAATTTAACTCATGACGAATTTTTGAAATATTTTGGGTTGATTTGATTAAAGATATTTATACCTTAAGAATAAACGTTAAATTTCGCAGTGATGTAATAAATTTTTGAATGATATCAATAATTTCGGTCGCCAAACCTAATTTTATTTAATACCAATTTAATACTTTTTAGCGAACAAATTAGCGTTTATTATCAAAAGGTTAAAAATAAAAATAAAAATAAAAACTGTACAGACATACCTGTGAAATAGATTTCTTAGTTATATGATCTATTATATTCATAAGATAGTCGGTTTAATTGGTTTTCCATGGCTGCATAGGCGTAACCTCGAGCATTCATTGTCTTTTCTTCTAAACATATGAACGGTCCGTCTCTGCATAAAGTAACAAATTCGGTATTTGAATAGGTTTGATTATTTGAACATTTACCTCCATGTGACCATTTTCCGCATTTGTGACATTTTTCTAGGTGTCGTGCTCTTCTTTTCGCTGCGGATTTTGATTTTCCTTTACCAAATTGTAACTTATTATCTTCGCATCTGGATCCTTTTCTAACTCCGTCCATTCTTTCTCTGATTACTGATACTATTTCACTCGGGAGTATGTCATTATTACGTTTAGCGATCAAAGCGTGTAGCATTAGACCATGGTTTAGTTCACAGGCAGTCTTCATTTCGTAAAAACCTAAAAAAAATAAAAATTCAGAATGGGGGGAGAAGACTAGTTCTTTAGGGTCTGCTAGGGAAAGACCATACGTGTTCCATTTTCGAGAATTACACGAAAACAGACAATCTAACTCTAACAGAAATATATATTATCCTTTAAAGACTTGATTCTCCCCATACTTAGTTAGCTGTGGTATTGAAATTGTGATTAACTTCGTTGTCGACTTCCATCGGACCCTGTATGTAATGTTTAACTCTGTGACCATTAACTTTAAATTCAATCCCATTTGAATTTATTAATTCTATCGTTCCGTATGGGAAAACTCTTTTGACTATGAATGGTCCAGACCATCTTGATTTCAATTTTCCAGGAAATAGCTTGAATCGTGAATTGAAAAGAAGAACTCTGTCTCCTTCTTTAAATTCTTTTGAATTTCTGATTCTTTTATCATGCCATTTCTTCGTTCTTTCTTTATAGATTAACGAATTTTCGTATGCTTCGTGTCTTAATTCTTCTAATTCGTTTAGTTGACTTAATCGTAGACGTCCGGCTTCATGTAAATCAAGATTACATGTCTTCAAAGCCCAAAATGCTTTGTGTTCAATTTCTACTGGAAGATGACATGCTTTTCCATACACAAGTCTAAAAGGTGTGGTTCCAATTGGAGTTTTGTAGGCTGTTCTAAAAGCCCAGAGTGCATCCTCCAATTTAATGGACCATTCCTTCGGATTTGATCCTACGGTTTTCTCTAGAATACGTTTTAAAGCTCGGTTGGTGTTTTCAACTTGTCCACTTGTTTGTGGATGATATGCGGTGGAGATTTTATGAGTTACTCCATATCTTTTAAGAACTTTCTCAAGTTGATTATTACAGAAATGAGTACCCCGATCACTTATTAAAGCTTTTGGTGTTCCAAACCTTGCAAAAAGACGTTTTAAAAAGTTTACTACAACTCGTGCATCGTTAGTTGGGAGAGCTTGTGCTTCCGCCCATTTAGATACATAATCAATGGCTACGAGTATATATAGATTATTATGAGATTTTGGAAATGGACCCATAAAGTCAATACCCCAAATGTCAAATACTTCACATACTTGGATGACATTTTGTGGCATTTCATCACGTTGACTTATTTTTCCGGCCCTTTGACATGCATCACAGGATTTGCAAAGAAGGTGTGCGTCTTTGTAAATTGTAGGCCAATAGAATCCAGCTTCATAAACTTTTCTTGCTGTTAGTTGAGGCCCATAATGCCCTCCTGTTGGTCCTGTGTGACAATGGTTTAAAATTTTACTAGCTTCATCTCCAAATACACATCGGCGTATTATTCCATCGGGACAACTTTTAAACAGATGTGGATCTTCCCAGAAATAGTGTTTTATATCACTGAAGAATTTCTTTCGTCTTTGGTACGATAATCCTTTTTCAAGGAATCCACAAACTAAGTAGTTTGCATAGTCTGCAAACCATGGGATTTCTTTATAATCTATCTTCAATAGATATTCATCAGGAAAGTTGTCTTGTATGGCCGATTCATTCAGAACTTCTAATTCGGGATTTTCAAGACGAGAAAGATGATCAGCGGCGAGATTTTCTGCTCCTTTTTTATCTCGGATTTCAATATCAAACTCTTGTAAGAGTAAGATCCAACGGATTAATCTTGGTTTAGCATCTTGTTTTGAAAATAGGTATCTAAGAGCAGAATGGTCGGTATAGACCACCGTTTTTGCTAGAACGAGATATGATCGAAATTTGTCAAAAGCAAAGACAATAGCAAGGAGTTCTTTTTCAGTAGTTGTATAGTTCGTTTGTGCTCCTTGTAATGTCTTACTAGCATAATATATAGGTTGAAATCGTTTTTCAATCCTTTGTCCTAAAACGGCTCCCATTGCAAAATCACTTGCATCGCACATTAGTTCAAATGGTAGATTCCAATTTGGTGTTATCATGATCGGTGCATTAGTGAGTTTTTCTTTAAGAATATTAAAAGATTTGATACATTCATCTGAAAAGATGAATGGCGCATCCTTTTCTAGGAGTTTATTCATAGGAGTGGCAATTTTAGAAAAATCTTTTATGAAACGTCGGTAAAAACCGGCATGCCCTAGAAAACTCCTAACTCCTCTAACATTGGTGGGATGTGGAAGTTTAGCAATTACATCTACTTTAGCTCTATCCACTTCAATTCCTTCTTTTGAAATTTTATGTCCAAGAACGATGCCTTCTTTAACCATGAAATGGCATTTCTCCCAATTAAGTACTAGATTTGATTTTTCGCATCTAATTAGCATTCGTTCCAGATTAACTAGACATGATTTAAATGTATCACCGAAGACTGAAAAGTCATCCATGAATACTTCCATACATTCTTCTATCATGTCGTGAAAAATCGCCATCATACACCTTTGAAAGGTTGCAGGGGCGTTACAAAGTCCAAATGGCATGCGTTTGTAAGCAAAAGTACCATAAGGGCACGTGAATGTGGTTTTCTCTTGATCTTCGGGTGCTATTGGAATTTGAAAATATCCGGAAAATCCATCTAGAAAACAATAGTAACTATTTCCGGCTAATCTTTCCAACATTTGATCTATGAAAGGTAAGGGAAAGTGATCTTTTCTGGTGGCGTCATTTAATTTTCTATAATCAATACATACACGCCATCCTGTTACAGTCCTAGTAGGAATAAGCTCATTTTTCTCATTTGTGATGACAGTCATGCCACCCTTCTTAGGTACGCATTGAACTGGGCTTACCCATGGACTATCAGAAATTGGATATATCAAACCTGCATCTAGCAGTTTAATAATCTCTTTCTTAACTACATCTTGCATATTAGGATTTAGTCTTCGTTGACGTTGCACATACGTTTTATGACCTTCTTCCATAAGGATTTTATGTGTGCAATACGAAGGACTTATTCCTTTAATATCATGAATCTTCCATGCAATGGCTGGTTTATGAGCTTTCAACACAGAAATGAGTTGTGATTTCTCATTTTCAGTAAGAGAAGACGATATTATTACAGGTAATTCAGATTCACCATGTAAATAAGCGTATTCCAAATGGTTTGGAAGTGGCTTTAACTCTAATTTTGGAGGTTCTTCTATCGATGATTTATATCGATATCTGTCTTCTTCTTTTAGCATTTGAATTTCTTCTGTTGTTGGTTCATATCCATTAGCTATAAGTGTAGCTAACATTTCAGCTTCATCAATTGGTTCATTTCCTTCTCCTAAAGAACATTCTCCTGTTCCTTGTAATTCTGGAAATTCTTCTAATAATTCTGCATGTGCATCTATAGTTTTAATATAATAACATGTATCATCTGCAGATTGTGGTTGTTGCATTGCTCTATCAACTGAAAAGGTAACACTCTCATCCTCTATACTTAGGGTCAGTTTCTTACCGAACACGTCTATCATTGCTTTAGCCGTGTTTAAGAATGGTCTTCCTAATATGAGAGGAACTTGAGAATCTTCTTCCATGTCCAAAACAACAAAATCTACTGGAAATACTAAAGTACCAACTTTAACTAGCATGTTCTCCATTATCCCTCTAGGATATTTTATTGATCTATCGGCTAGTTGTATGCTTATTCTTGTTGGTTTCAATTCTCCAAGGTCTAGTTTAGCGTATAGTGAATACGGCATTAGATTTATACTAGCACCTAAATCAGCCAATGCTTCTATTGAACTAAGACTACCCAGAAAACATGGAATTGTGAAACTTCCTGGATCAGATAGTTTTTCTGGTATCTTATTCAACAGCACTGCTGAACAATTAGCATTCATAGTAACAGCCGAGAGTTCTTCCATTTTCTTTCTATTCGTGATTAGATCTTTCAAGAATTTAGCATATCTTGGCATTCCTGAAATCACATCAATGAAAGGAAGATTTACATTTATCTGTTTAAACATATCCAAGAATTTGGATTGCTCGGCTTCAAGTTTTTCCTTCTTCATTTTACTCGGATAAGGAAGTGGTGGTTGGTATGGTTTAACATAAGGTTTATCCTTAACTGTGTTATCTTCATTAACCTTTTCAACTACCGGTTCTTTTTCCTTATCTTGATCGGGTTGTGGTTCTTGTGGAGTAGGAATAGTTTCATCAGAAGTTACAGGTATTTCAGGTGGTTTAAGTGTTGTACCACTTCTTGTGGTAATAGCTTTAGCTGTTTCATTCCGGGGGTTAGCGTTTGTATCACTTGGTAAACTTCCCGGTTTTCTTTCACCTATTAACCTTGCTAGGTTACTTACTTCTTGTTCCAGATTTTGAATAGAAGCTTGTTGATTTCTAAATGCTTGAGCATTTTGTTCATTTGTTTGTTTTTGAGATGTGAAAAACTGCGTTTGAGTTTCAACTAGCTTCGTCATCATATCTTCTAAATTCGGCTTTTTATCATCGGTTTGTTGTGGTGGTTTGTTTTGAAAATTCGGTCTTTGCTGATTGTAAGTATTATTGGATACTTGTTGATTGCTAGGACCTTGTTGGTTGTTGTATGGAATATTTCGGTTATAATTCTGGTTTTGATTGTAAATCGGTCTTGGCGGTTGATAATTATTCTGATAATTATTTCCAGGCCTTTGGTTTATGTATGAAATATTCTCTCTTTGTTCCATTGTTAATTCAATATTGAGACAATCTTTTGTCAAATGTGGTCCTCCACACTGCTCACAACTAATTCGTATAGCATGAATATCCTTAGTCATCTTTTCCATTCGTCTCTCGAAAGCATCTATCTTTGCGGAAATGGAATCTAAGTCATGGCTAGAATCGGCTCTAGCTGCTTTAGATGATCTAATGATATCTTTTTCTTGGTGCCACTCATGTGAGTGGGAAGCAGTATTATCAATAATTTTGTAAGCATCAGTTTCGGTTTTCTTCATAATAGAACCACCAGCTGCTATATCTATGTCTTTTCTTGTAGTGATGTCGCATCCTCGGTAGAATATTTGTACTATTTGACAGGTGTCTAAACCATGTTGCGGACATCCTCGTAATAACTTTCCATATCTTGTCCACGCCTCATATAGAGTTTCATTTGGTTTCTGTGTGAACGTAACAATTTCTGCTTGAAGTCTTACGGCTTTAGATGCGGGAAAAAATTGTTTAAGAAATTTGTCAATTAAAACGTCCCATGTATCGATCGCCCCTTCAGGTAACGATTCCAACCAATCTTTGGCTTCTCCCTTTAAAGTCCAGGGAAATAACATGAGATATATCTGTTCATCCTCCACTTCTCGTATTTTAAATAGTGTGCAGATCCTATTAAAGGTACGTAGATGTTCATTTGGATCTTCCTTCGGCGCACCACTAAATTGGCATTGATTAGTCACCATGTGTAGAATTTGTCCTTTGATTTCATAATCTGGCGCATTAATGTCTGGATGAGTAATTGCGTGACCTTGGCCAGTGCGTTTAGCTCTCATTCGGTCTTCCATACTTAAAGGTTCCAGATTCTCCATAATTGAATTTGTTGACTCGGTATCACTAGATGCTTCTGATTTAATAGTTCGTTCCTCAACAATCTCTGTTTGAATGATTGGTGGTTCCGGAGGAAAGTTTAATGGTTCAGGATCTATGAACCGTTCCTGAATATTTTCTGGATTCTCAATTGTGAGGTTTGTTTCAAAAACTGGATTATCGGAAATTTGAACTGAAGTACTTGGTCGACTGGATGACGATTCTAAAGAAAAATCAACGGCGGTTATATTTGTTAAACGATGTCTTGATCTAGTTACAGGTGGTGAACGTACAAAAGGTGATGAACGTCTTGCTCGGTGCATTCACTGAATATCCTATTAGTTTTAAAAAGGAAAGAAAAATTATAATAAGTTATCCAATCAATAGACTTTTCTGATTTTGCCCACGTTTCGAATAGCCAAAAGATGCAGCAGAGGGGCAGGATTCGTTTGGTCTCAATATAATTGAGGACTGTTTGGCTCCAATAACCCGGTCCACGTACAAATCCAACTATTACTACGAACCAGAAAATTTTGATGTCTATCAATTTAACCACTTAAAATAAATTTTCGTAATTTTAAGAAATTTAGATAAGAAGTAGAAAAAATTCTAAGTCCTAAAACTAGAATAGCGAGAAATAAGAAAGACAAAGAGTTCGTCGAAAAAGGTCGAAAAAGGAAAAATGGTTGAAAAATAAAAGGTGACGGAAAAATAAAAGAAACTTAAAAAAAACTTAAAAATACTTAACTAACCTAACCTTATTACTACAACTAACTTAAAATTATAATCGCAAATTGAAATTACTAATTGGAATGATAATTGGTACATAGTAAAAGGTCTCTAAAAATATTAAAGCTTACAGGAAAAACTAAATCCCAAATGGAAATAACTTAAAAAGAAACTAAAACTTAAAAAGGCGTCGCAAAATTCTAAAGCACCTATATCTTAGTCTAAAGAAAAGGCACTTAAGGAATTCTACGGCAAAGCCTAAAAATCTAAGAGTAAAAATAACTATAGCAAAAACTAAGTTTAAAATTAAATATGAGCTAAAAATACAAATATTACGCTACAACGATTAAAAAGGTACAAAATATAAAAATATACAAAAAGTTGTAAAAAGTATAATTTTTATAAAAATATTATTTTTATGTTATTTATTTAATAAACTATTAATTTTACAATTTTAATAAAACTAATTAAACAAAATACATAAATATAAAGTAAAAAGTAAAAATAAAACTAAAATTAATAATAATAATAATAATAATTAAGTTAAATAATAATAATAATAATTAAAACCCCGTAATCAATGCTTGATTAGGGTTTTGTCCGTGTGTCAGAAACCCTCCGCGAGTCGCGGCAATTAAAGAGGAAAACCCCGCGAGTCGCGGGGTTCAGAAAAACAGTTGACAGGTTTTACTTTTTACGCGTTTTTCTTTATTATTTTTTTTTTTTTTTTCTTTTTATTTTGTTTTCTGTTTTTTAATTAAATAAAAGATATTAAAATTAAAACTTATATTTTTATAAACTAAAATAAAAATAAAGAAACTTATAAAACTTAAATATTTAACAAAATCCTAAAAATACTTATATTTTTGTTTTTCTTTTTATATTTTTCGAATTTTTAAAACGTATTTTTACAAAAACGACTTTTAATAAAAGTAACTAAAAATCTTTTTTTTTTTTTTTTTTATATTAGCGTTGCGCTTCCGGCGTTTAAGATAATTTCCCCGGCAGCGGCGCCAAAAATACTTGGTGTGCAGCGGGGTGTATATAAAATAGTTATTATTTTACTAGAAAAATACTATTAAATACGATACAATTTTACACAAGATATTTATTTATTTATAGAATGGATATACTTAAACCTTGCTACAACACTTATAGGCAGTGTACCTAATCGTACAGTAGTATAGTTTTTAGTAAGTCCGGTTCGTTCCACAGGGAAATCTTTAAACAAAGCTCAACGCTATATTAGTTTACTTTTATAAAAATACAAATATATATATAGGTAATATTATTATTATAAAGGGGGGTTTTTACCGTTTAATGACCGGTTTGTCGATTTTAAAACTTTAGTCGCAGTTAAAACCTAATGTAAAATATAAAATAAATACAAGACTTAAATTAAAGCGTAAAGTAAATAACGATAATGAAATTGCGAATAATAAAAGTGCGATAAAATAAACTTGCGATAATTAAAAAGTACGATAATTAAAAGTGCGATAAAATAAATTAACAATTAATAAAATGCGATAATTAGAAGTGCAATTAAATATAAAATAAAGGAAATAAAATATGAAATAAAAGAATTATGCTTATTTAAACTTCCGTAATCATGATGTTTGACGTGTTGATTTTAGTTTTATGCCCATGGGTTAATTGTCCTTTGTCCTGGATTATTCAATATGTCCGTCTGGTTTTTGTCCATAACAGTCCAACAGTCATAAATATAAATTGCAAGTGTCCTTGTCAAATTATTATTATACCCGAAGATAAATATTCCAACTAATTGGGGATTCGAATTGTAACAAGGTTTTAATACTTTGTTTAATGAATACACCAGGTTATCGACTGTGTGTAAACCAAGGTTTTACTACTTTGTTAACAATTACACCAATTACCCTTGAATGTAATTTCACCCCTGTTTTAATTATTCTAGTGGCTATTAATCCATTCCCGTGTCCGGTTAAATGAACGATTATTCGTACATATAAATACCCCGCCCATCGTGTCCGATCGAGTGTATATGGTAATTTATAGGGACGCCCAATTGTAAATCTTTATATTAACATTAACAAACTTTCATTTAGTTAAACAAATATAAAGCCCATTAATAGCCCATAGTCTAGTTTCCACAAGTGTCGTTCTTTTGTCCAAACCCCAATTATGGTACAAAGCCCAATTACCCAATTTTAGTAATTAGCCCAACATCATGATTACTTCGTTTTAAATAAGCATAATAATAACTTAGCTACGAGACATTAATGTAAAAAGGTTGAACATAACTTACAATGATTAAAAATAGCGTAGCGTTACACGGACAGAATTTCGACTTACACCCTTACAACATTCGCTAACATACCCTTATTATTAGAATTATAATTAAAATTAAAATATAAATTATAAATATAAATATATATTACTTCGTATGAATGAGAAGAAAAAATGATGATAAATTCGATCAGAATTCGGTTGGCTTTATAGCCAGAAGTGAAATTTGGGGCTCCGCGACTCGCGGCAAAAAGCCCTTCAAACTCCGCGAGTCGCGGAGAGGTATTTTCAATTCACACCCTTGGAGTTTCTGGCTGCCGACAGTTTTTAATATATATATATAATATATATATAATTAATATAATTAATTATATATTATATTATATTTATATACATAGTTAACTTGTAATTTTTAGTCCGTTGCGTCGAGCGTTAAGAGTTGACTCTAGTCCCGGTTCCGGATTTTCGAACGTCCTCGCGTACAATTTAATATCTTGTACTTTGCGTTTTGAATCTTGTACTCTTGTGATTTCGAGACGTTTCTTATCAATAATTGGAACCTTTTTGATTGTCTTTTGTTCTTTTGAGCTTTTTGGTCGTTTGCGTCTTCAAATCGTCGAATCTGTCTTTTGTCTTCACCTTTTATTATTTAAACGAATATCACTTGTAAATAGAACAATTGCAACTAAAAGCTTGTCTTTCTTGAGGAATAATGCTATGAAATATATGTTCGTTTTTAGCATTATCAATACACTTGGTTACCATTAAAAATACTAGTAAAGCAGTAGTTGTATTAGAATCTAGTGCTCTCTGATAAAAAAGAACAGCCCTAGTCTTATATACTGACTACCCAATTCTAGTAAAATTTTTCAAAATTTTCAATTAAATGAATTCAAAATCATGTTTATACATATTTATGAACGATAAAACTAGGTTTTAACACCAAAATTATTGTTACCTCGGAAAGGACATAAATTAAGAAACAAACTAAAATGTCAAAATTCATTTAAAATGGAATAGATGACGATAAAAAGAAAAATAAAAAGCCAAGTGTGGGAAAATTTACCAAGTTATTTTAAACATATGTCACATATATCTGTAACAAATAACTGAAAATACTTTTGCTTTGGACTAAACTAAACTGTTTTACCCGATGAAAGAAAAGAAGAGATGGATCTACACGATGAATCAATTCCATCATTAAAAGGAAGTAAAGTCTTCCGAAAAAGACACGCGCTTCTTGATTTAGGTCATGAAGTTGTCGTCCAGACCAGCTGTAGGTTGACGAAAAATCTAGAAAAGTCATCACTAAAATCGGTTGGAAATCCACGGACCTCAGCATTAAACAGGGTCGCCAAGTGGTCAGATTTATCCTAACCATGAGAAGGATTTATCTCGTACAATGGGGGGGCACCATGCAAATTAGCTGGACAAGACTAATGAATCAGATCCCCAGAAAGGATAATCTCCTTAAAGATTAAAAATCAGCTTTTAAGACTGATATTACTCAATCCTAGAGATTGACCTTAAAGATTGAGAATTCAAACTCATGGAATTCAATGATATCTAAACTCGAGTTTGAACGAGAAAATATTTTGATCAAAATTATAAACCGATTTGTTTTCTGAAAACCCTATTTTCAATGCGTTCATTACCATTGAACGTAAAATCCTAGGAATTCACCTGGAATTCATTAGGTCACCTGAACTAAATCGGGTGTCAACCGTAAGAACGGTGGTTGCATAGTGGTCAAAGACAGGACCTTGTGCCATACCGAAAAATTATAAGGGTGAGCTTTACTATTGCTCCTACCAAGGATAGTAATTGCGTCCGACATGTTATAGACCATAATTAAAAGCATGTCAGGGGACATTGCCTTAACAGTTGCTTGTTCAACGCTTTCCTTTCAACCGGACGGTAGTTTACCGAAAGGTAATATACGGGACAAGTAAACTGGACGTGTTGCTTTCCAAATACAAGGTTAGCAAGTGGGTGACACAAAACCGCAAGTTTTGAGCTAAAATTTTCAAATCTGAAACCCACCAAACCCACAAAAATATTTTGCAAACACCGGTAAAGGGTTATTCCGGAAAACTTATCTAGGGTAAAAACTAGATTTCAAAAGATCAAATGTTTTCATAAAGATCCAATTTCCTTAATGGATCTAAATTTTTATAGTCATGTGGGACTGTAAACCATATCGTTACTACCATTGTTTATACCGCCGTATAGAAATCACTGATGTACAAAGTGTGAAGAATAAAGAAGTGATTCTTGTATTTCAAGACGATATTGCTTGAGGACAAGCAACGCTCAAGTGTGGGAATATTTGATAATGCTAAAAATGAACATATATTTCATAGCATTATTCCTCAAGAAAGACAAGCTTTTAGTTGCAATTGTTCTATTTACAAGTGATATTCGTTTAAATAATAAAAGGTGAAGACAAAAGACAGATTCGACGAATTGAAGACGCAAACGACCAAAAAGCTCAAAAGAACAAAAGACAATCAAAGAGGTTCCAATTATTGATAAGAAACGTCTCGAAATTACAAGAGTACAAGATTAAAAACGTAAAGTACAAGATATTAAATTGTACGCAAGGACGTTCGAAAATCCGGAACCGGGACCAGAGTCAACTCTCAACGCTCGACGCAACGGACTAAAAATTACAAGTTAACTAGGTATATAAATATAATATAATATATAATTAATTATATTAATTATATATATATTATATTTATAAATAAAAACCGTCGGCAGAGAAAGACTCCAAGGACTGAGCTGTAAATTCATTCTCCGCGACTCGCGGAGTTTGAAGAGGATTTTACCGCGAGTCGCGGAGCCCCAAAAATCGAAAATCCCTATAAAGCCAACCGAATTCTGATCACAATTCATAATCTTTTTCTCTCTTCTCTCATATATACGATATATATATATATAATTTATAATTTATATTTTAATTTTAATTATAATTCTAATAATAAGGGTATGTTAGCAAATGTTGTAAGGGTGTAAGTCGAAATTCTGTCCGTGTAACGCTACGCTATTTTTAATCATTGTAAGTTATGTTCAACCTTTTTATATTAATGTCTCGTAGCTAAGTTATTATTATGCTTATTTAAAACGAAGTAATCATGATGTTGGGCTAATTACTAAAATTGGGTAATTGGGCTTTGTACCATAATTGGGGTTTGGAGAAAAGAACGACACTTGTGGAAATTAGACTATGGGCTATTAATGGGCTTTATATTTGTTTAACTAAATGATAGTTTGTTAATGTTAATATAAAGATTTACAATTGGGCATCCCTATAAATTACCATATACACTCGATCGGACACGATGGGCGGGGTATTTATATGTACGAATAATCGTTCATTTAACCGGACACGGGAATGGATTAATAGCCACTAGAATAATTAAAACAGGGGTGAAATTACATTCAAGGGTAATTGGTGTAATTGTTAACAAAGTAGTAAAACCTTGGTTTACACGCAGTCGATAACCTGGTGTATTCATTAAACAAAGTATTAAAATCTTGTTACAATTCGAATCCCCAATTAGTTGGAATATTTAACTTCGGGTATAATAATAATTTGATGAGGACACTCGCACTTTATATTTATGACTGATGGACTGTTATGGACAAAAACCAGACGGACATATTAAATAATCCAGGACAAAGGACAATTAACCCATGGGCATAAAACTAAAATCAACACGTCAAACATCATGATTACGGAAGTTTAAATAAGCATAATTCTTTTATTTCATATTTAATTTCCTTTATTTTATATTTAATTGCACTTCTAATTATCGCATTTTTTATTGTTATTATATTTAATTGCATTTTTAATTATCGTACTTTTTAATTATCGCAAGTTTATTTTATCGCACTTTTATTATTCGCAATTTCATTATCGTTATTTACTTTACGCTTTAAATTAAGTCTTTTATTTATTTAATATTTTACATTAGGTTTTAACTGCGACTAAAGTTTTAAAATCGACAAACCGGTCATTAAACGGTAAAAACCCCCCTTTATAATAATAATATTACTTATATATATGTTTGTATTTTTATAAAAGTAAACTAATATAGCGTTACGCTTTGTTTAAAGATTTCCCTGTGGAACGAACCGGACTTACTAAAAACTACACTACTGTACGATTAGGTACACTGCCTATAAGTGTTGTAGCAAGGTTTAAGTATATCCATTCTATAAATAAATAAATATCTTGTGTAAAATTGTATCGTATTTAATAGTTTTTCCTGCAAAAATTTAATAGTATTTTATACCCCTCTGCTTTAACATCACATATTTGTATTGTAAACCATTATGTAATGGTCGTGTGTAAACAGGATATTTTAGATTATCATTATTTGATAATCTACGTAAAGCTTTTTAAACCTTTATTTATGAAATAAAGGTTATGGTTTGTTTTAAAAATGAATGCAGTCTTTGAAAAACGTCTCATATAGAGGTCAAAACCTCGCAACGAAATCAATTAATATGGAACGTTTTTAATCAATAAGAACGGGACATTTCAGCATGAACCCGAAGGTAAAATTCCATGCGACCGCATGAGGCATCCTGACACGCAACATCTGAACATCATACATCATTAATTACGGTTATTATTAATAATTATTATTATTAAACCCTAATTAGGGTTATATTTAATATTATTTAGTTTAGTTTTATTATTTATTTTGTATTATTAAGTTTAATTAGTTTTATAAATTATAAAATTAATACTTTTATAAAATAAATAAATAATATAAAAATAATATTTTTATAAAAATTGTACTTTTTACAACTTTAAGTTTATTTTTATATTTTGTATCTTTTTTATTTGTTTCAGCGTAATATTTGTATTTTTCGCTCGTATTTTGTTTTAAGTCATAGTTTTTGCCATAGTTATTTTTATTTCTAGATTTTTATGATTTGCCGTAAAATCCCTTAAGTGCTTTTTCTTTAGAATAAGATTTAGGTTCTTTAGAATTTTGCGACGCCGTTTTTATATTTTAGTACCTTTTTAAGTTATTGCCGTTTTGGATATAGATTTTCTTTTAAGCTTTAATATTTTTAGACGCAACTTTTAATTCTTAGTTTTTAGTTCCTCTTATTTTTCGACGCGCTCTTTTTCTTTTTTATTTCTCGCCGCTCTAGTTTTTAGGACATAGAATTTTCTATTTCTTCTCTAAAATTTCTTTAAATTTCAACGAAAAATTATTTTAAGCGGTTAAATTGATAGACATCCAAAATTTTCTGGTTCGTAGTAATAGTTGGATTTGTTAATGGCGAGTTGTGGGCTTCTGATTTAAAGGGTCCTGGCTACCTGCTGCATCTATTGGCTATTCTAAACGTGGGCAAAATCAGAAAAGTCTATTAATTTGATAACTTATATAATTTTTATCTTTTATAACTAACAGGATATTCAGTGAATGCACCGAGCAAAACGTTCACCACCTTTTATACGTTCACCACCTATAACTCGATCAAGACATCTAGCCAATATTGTCGCCGTTGATTTTTCTTTAGAATCGTCATCCAGTCAACCAAGTACTCCAATTCAAATTTTCGATAATTCATTTTTTGAACCCGACCTCACAATTGAGAATCCGGAGGATATTCAGGGACAATTCAGAGATCCTGAACCATTAATCTTTCCGCCGGAACCACCAATCATTCAAACAGAGATTGTAGAGGAACCAACCATTAAATCAGAATCCTCTAGTGATTCAGATTCAACAAATTCAATTATGGAGAATCTGGAACCTCTAAGTATGGAAGACCGAATGAGAGCTAAACGCACTGACCAAGGTCACGCAATTACTCAACCCGACATTAATGCGCCAGATTATGAAATCAAAGGACAAATTCTACACATGGTGACTAATCAATGCCAATTTAGTGGTGTGCCGAAGGAAGATCCAAATGAACACCTTCGAACCTTTAATAGGATCTGTACTCTATTTAAAATAAGAGAAGTAGAGGATGAACAGATATATCTCATGTTATTTCCCTGGACTTTAAAGGGAGAAGCCAAAGATTGGTTAGAATCGTTACCTGAAGGGACGATTGATACATGGGATGTTTTAGTTGAAAAATTTCTTAAACAATTCTTTCCGGCATCTAAAGCCGTAAGACTTCAAGGAGAAATTGTTACGTTCACACAAAAGCCAAATGAAACTCTGTATGAGGCGTGGACAAGATTTGAAAAGTTGTTAAGAGGATGTCCGCAACATGGTTTAGACACTTATCAAATAGTACAAATATTCTACCAAGGATGCGACATCACTACAAGGAAAGACATCGATATAGCAGCTGGTGGTTCCATTATGAAGAAAACCGCAACTGACGCTTACAAAATTATTGATAACACTGCTTCCCACTCACATGAGTGGCATCAAGAAAAAGATATCGTTAGATCATCTAAAGCTGCTAGAGCTGATTCTAGCTATGACTTTGATTCCATTTCTGCAAAGATAGATGCTGTCGAGAGACGAATGAAAAAGATGACTAAAGATATCCACTCAATACGAATTAGTTGTGAGCAGTGTGGAGGACCACATTTAACAAAAGATTGTCTCAGTATTGAACAAACAATGGAACAGAGAGAGAATGTTTCATACATGAACCAAAGGCCTGGAAATAATTATCAGAATAATTATCAATCGCCAAGACCGATCTACAATCAAAACCAGAATTATAACCGAAATGTTCCATACAACAACCAACAAGGTCCTAGCAATCAACAAGTATCCAATAATACTTACAATCAGCAAAGACCTATTTTTCAAAACAAACCACCACAAACCGATGATAAAAAGCCAAATTTAGAAGATATGATGTCGAAGCTATTTGAATCTCAAACACAGTTTTTCACATCTCAGAAACAAACTAATGAACAAAATGCTCAAGCATTTAGAAATCAACAAGCTTCTATTCAAAATTTGGAACAAGAAGTAAGCAACCTAGCAAGGTTAATAGGTGAAAGAAAACCGGGAAGTCTACCTAGCGATACAAATGCTAACCCCCGTAATGAAACAGCTAAACCCATTACCACAAGAAGTGATATTACACTTAAACCACCTGAAATGCCTGTAATTTCTGATGAAGCTATTCCTACTACACAAGAATCACAATCTGAGCAAGATAAGGAAACAGAACCGGTAGTTGAAAAGATTAATGAAGATAACACAGTTAAAGCTAAACCTTATGTTAAACCATACCAACCACCACTTCCTTACCCGAGTAAAATGAGAAAAGAGAGACTTGAAGCCGAGCAATCTAAATTCTTGGATATGTTTAAACAAATAAATGTAAATCTTTCTTTCATTGATGTGATTTCAGGAATGCCTAGATATGCTAAATTTCTGAAAGATCTAATCACAAATAGAAAGAAAATGGAAGAACTCTCGGCTGTTACTATGAATGCTAATTGTTCTGCAGTGCTATTGAATAAGATACCAGAAAAATTATCAGATCCAGGAAGTTTCATGATTCCATGTTTTCTGGGTAGTCTTAGTTCAATAGAAGCATTGGCAGACTTAGGTGCTAGTATAAATCTAATGCCGTATTCACTATACGCTAAACTAAACCTTGGAGAATTGAAACCAACACGAATAAGCATACAACTAGCAGATCGATCAGTAAAATATCCTAGAGGGATAATGGAAAACATGCTAGTTAAAGTTGGTACTTTAGTATTTCCAGTAGATTTTGTTATTCTGGACATGGAAGAAGATTCTCGAGTTCCTCTCATATTAGGAAGACCATTCTTAAACACGGCTAAAGCAATAATAGACGTGTTCGGTAAGAAACTGACCCTAAGTATAGAGGAAGAGAGTGTTACCTTTTCAGTTGATAGAGCAATGCAACAACCGCAATCTGCAGATGATACATGTTATTATATTCAAACTATAGATTCACATGCAGAATTGTTAGAAGAATTTCCAGAATTACAAGGAACAGGAGAATGTTCTTTAGGAGAAGGAACTGAACCAATTGATGAAACTGAAATGTTAGCTACACTTATGGTTAATGGATATGAACCAACAACAGAAGAAATTCAAATGCTAAAAGAGGAAGACAGATATCGATATAAATCATCGATAGAAGAACCACCGACATTAGAGTTAAAGCCACTTCCAAACCATTTGGAATATGCTTATTTACATGGTGAATCTGAATTACCTGTAATAATATCGTCTTCTCTTACTAAAAATAAAAAATCTCAACTCATTTCTGTGCTAAAAGCTCATAAACCAGCTATTGCATGAAAGATTCATGATATTAAAGGCATAAGTCCTTCGTATTGCACACATAAAATCCTTATGGAAGAAGGTCATAAAACGTATGTGCAACGCCAACCAAGACTAAATCCGAATATGCAAGATGTTGTTAAGAAAGAAATTATTAAACTTCTTGATGCAGGTTTAATTTATCCAATCTCTGATAGTCCATGGGTAAGCCCAGTTCAATGCGTACCTAAGAAGGGTGGCATGACTGTCATCACAAATGAGAAAAATGAGCTTATTCCTACTAGGACTGTAACAGGATGACGTGTTTATATTGATTATAGAAAATTAAATGACGCCACCAGAAAAGATCACTTTCCCTTACCTTTCATTGATCAAATGTTGGAAAGATTAGCCGGAAATAGTTACTATTGTTTTCTTGATGGTTTTTCCGGATATTTTCAAATTCGAATAGCACCTGAAGATCAAGAGAAAACCACATTCACGTGACCTTATGGTACTTTTGCTTATAAACGCATGCCATTTGGACTTTGCAACGCCCCTGCAACCTTTCAAAGGTGCATGATGGCGATTTTTCACGACATGATAGAAGAATGCATGGAAGTTTTCATGGATGACTTTTCAGTCTTCGGTGATACATTTGAATCATGTCTAGTTAATCTTGAACGAATGCTTATTAGATGCGAACAATCAAATCTAGTACTTAATTGGGAGAAATGTCATTTCATGGTTAAAGAAGGCATCGTTCTTGGTCATAAAATTTCAAAAGAAGGAATTGAAGTGGATAGAGCTAAAGTAGATGTAATTGCTAAACTTCTACATCCCACCAATGTTAGAGGAGTTAGGAGTTTTCTAGAGCATGCCGGTTTTTACCGACGTTTAATAAAAGATTTTTCTAAAATTGTCACTCCTATGAATAAACTCCTAGAAAAAGATGCTTCATTCATCTTTTCAGATGAATGTATCAAATCTTTTAATATTCTTAAAGAAAAACTCACTAAAGCGCCGATCATGATAACTCCAAATTGGAATCTACCGTTTGAACTCATGCGCCATGCAAGTGATTTTGCAATGGGAGCCGTTTTAGGACAAAGGATTGAAAAATGATTTCAACCTATATATTATGCTAGTAAGACATTACAAGGAGCACAAACGAATTATACAACTACTGAAAAAGAACTCCTTGCTATTGTCTTTGCTTTTGACAAATTTCGTTCATATCTCGTTCTAGCAAAAACGGTGGTCTATACCGACCATTCTGCTCTTAGATACCTATTTTCGAAACAAGATGCTAAACCAAGATTAATCCGTTGGATCTTACTCTTACAAGAGTTCGATATTGAAATCCGAGATAAAAAGGGAGCAGAAAATCTCGCCGCTGATCATCTTTCTCGTCTTAAAAATCCTGAATTAGAAGTTCTGAATGAATTGGCCATACAAGACAACTTTCCTGATGAATATCTATTAAAGATAGATTGTAATAAAATTCCATGGTTTGCAGATTATGCAAACTACTTAGTATGTGGATTCCTTGAAAAAGGATTGTCGTACCAAAAACGAAAGAAATTCTTTAGTGATATAAAACACTATTTCTGGGAAGATCCACATTTGTTTAAAAGTTGTCCTGATGGAATAATACGCCGATGTGTATTCGGGGATGAAGCCAGTCAAATCTTAAACCATTATCACACAGGACCAACAGGAGGGCATTATGGGCCTCAACTTACAGCAACAAAAGTTTACGATGCTGGATTCTATTGGCCTACAATTTTTAAAGATGCACACCTTCTTTGTAAATCCTGTAATGCTTGTCAAAGGGCCGAAAAAATAAGTCAACGTGATGAAATGCCACAAAATTTCATTCAAGTATGTGAAGTATTTTGTGACGATCCGGAAATTTCCGACCAAAATTAAACTTAATCTTTATATGATTTCGACACGATAAGCAAAGTCTGTAATATAGAAATCTCAAAAACTTCGAACTATATTCATGTATACATTTGACCTTCGACTATTTCCTACGATTCACGAACAGTTTATAGTAAATAAATATGTATTTAATTAAATAAATAAATATAAATGTAAATATATATAATAATTTGAAGTTATAAAGTATAATGTAAACATTAGAATTAAGTATGTATAAATAAGATATACAAAATAATTAAGTGTAATTAAAAATGAATCTATATATAAATATATGAGTACTATGTATAATTAATATTATTATTTAAAGTATATATATACACATATATGAAATCTGATAAATATAAGTTGTTATATTATTACTATTGATGATATTATTATTTTCATTAATAAAATTTATATTATTATAACTAATAATATTATTAGTACCACTAATAATACTAATATTTTTATCATTATAAAATCAGTGGTAGAAATATTATTATTTTCGATAAATAATGTATAGATATGAAAGTTGATATATATAAACTGATTTAGTATTATGATTATCAGTATTAGTATTATTGTTGTTATTAAAAATATTAGTACTATTATAGTTAGTATATTTGTTATTAATAATATTATTGTTATATATTTTATAGTAATTATTATCATTATCATTAGTAATAATATTATTATTATTATTATTTTATAATTATTATTTATAATATTAAAAGCATTATTATTATAATTATAATAATAAGATTAATTATAATACATAAACATAAACATAGGTATATATATATATATATATATATATATATATATATATATATATATATATATATATATATATATATATATATATATACACACTATAATACAGATATATACATATACTGCTATATACAACAGATATATATATATTGATATACATACAGTTACACTATACGATATATATACTTTATATAATACTTAATGATATAAAAATACATATTTATACAAAATTACGTATTCTGTTTGATAGCCTGATCACGTTTCAATTATTCAATTCATATTAAGTCCTTGATTAGTACGATCGAAATAAAATAAAAAATATAATCTGTCCTTATTTTTCTTCCTTTCTGTTTCAAATTGTACAACCTGTCAATTTAATCATACTACAAAACAAACCAATCTTTTCTTTTGAAAATTGATCAACCCACATGTGCTATTGTCTCCCACTATGACATTTCTTATAAATTATAATTACATGATACATACATACAAGTTAAAACATTATTCGTCATCATCTTTACACACTCATCCTCATGGATATATATTATTGTTGATTGTTGATGAAACCATGATACAAACCTTTAAACTACTGCAATTGCTTTTGTTTTACTACTAGAACAAAACACAAAACAAGCCATGTGAACCACTACCATCACTCTTAAACTACACCCGTCACCACTTCAATCACAAACCATCAATCATTATCACCATCATTCATCATATTCTATCATCACCTTCGTTCCCTTATGTTTTCTGTCCACCCAAACTTCACCACCTTGCTCCACCTACGATAACCATCACCTTTAAACAACCACTATAACCGGGCTACACTTATTATTCGAAACCAACAACTAACCATTACACTATACAATTACTCCCTATGTTACTCGATTGCTTCTACTATTTCTGTTTCTGGTTTCAAACGTCTCCATCAATACAACAGCTGCATTTTTTTTCCTTGTTTTCTCTTGAAGCCAAACACCACCATGCACTACTTCTTTATCGTTGAACAACACCATGACCATCGTCTACAATCACATCACTCTATCTCTTTCTCTCTCTCTCTCTCTCTCCCTTTCTTCTTGTTGAATCACCATCACCTACATAATTCGCTATTGCTTGTTCTTTCTACGATCACAACCGCCACACCACAGCCTGCAACAAAGAAACCCAATTGAAAACTAATAACGATGAGACTAAGGTGTTGGGGATGACAAACGTTGATTGCAAATGATATTGGGTTGTAAAAAGCATTAGGGATAACAATGGTTATGATTTACGGTATATATTAAGATGAAATTCATTATGGGCCGACAATCTACAATAGAATAAACCCACTTGATAATTTGGTGAGCTGTAAAGTTTTTTGGTCGAGCATTATGAAGTTTAAAACAGATCACGGAGTCCCTAATGCTTTAATAAACTAATTGGGTACCAAATTGTTAAATGACAAGATTCAAGTTGTTGGTTGTGGGTCACAGACTTTTAAACAAGAGGTATAGCTTTCTGGTTGGCCGACACCCACTAACAACTTCACTACCATGTTTTTTTTTTATTTCTACATGAGAAATGGGTTATGATGGGAGTGATCACATGGCCTACTGCAAACTTGTTTTAAAAATAGAATCCTAAGTCAACAGAGTGCTGTCATGGTCGTTATACTTGTTGGGCCAATATGATCCAGTCAACATGGTTTATATTTAAGTAGAAACTGTTTTGATCAGGAGAAATAGAAACAGAGGAGTGGTTTGAGGTGGTTTCAGTAGAGCAAGAGGTCACGTGTTCGATCCCCGATTGAGGCATTTTTTTAGCCTTTACCTTGAGGTAGTTACTCATATTTTTTTTATATATTATTATTATTATTTTTATTATTATTATTATTATTATTATTATTATTATTATTATTATTATTATTATTATTATTATTATTATTATTATTATTATTATAAAAGGAAACAACTTTTTATTTATTATTATCAATATTATTTTATCATATAAATATTAGTTACTTAAAAATATATTTAATACACATAATATAACTATATTAAAAAAAATTTTAAATAAATATTAATTATTTATTTAAAAGTGTGTATAAAATAAACATAATTAATTAATAAAACCTATAAATTATTAAATATAACAAGTATATCACCAATAAAAATATGTAAACTTATTTGATTACAATTCTATGTGTTAATAAATATATGAATAATATAGGTTCGTGAATCCGAGGCCAACCCTGCATTGTTCAATATCGTCATATGTATTTTTACTACAAAATACAATATTGTGAGTTCATTTGCTCCCTTTTACTCTTTACATTTTTGGGACTGAGAATACATGCGCTGTCTTTACAACTGCTTTATTAAATGCTTTTGAAATATATTTTGAACTGCGAACACATGAAATGCTTTTATAAATGTTTGACGAGATAGACACAAGCAAAACATTCCTCGAATGTGTTATTATGCAGACAGAAGTTCTGCGGATTATTATTGAATTATGTGGACATGATAATTGCCTCCATTGAATTATGTGGACATGATAATTGCCACCATTAAATTATGTGGACATGATAATTGCCACCATTGAATTATGTGGACATGATAATTGCCACCAATTGATGTGAATGTTATGTATCGAGAGAATGATTTTTATACACAGATTATGTGTATTATATTTTGTACACGAGATATGTGTACGGTTACTAAGATTTATGAAAAAGAATTTCGTACACGAGAAAGGTGTATTGTATTTAAAAGATATCGCATGTACATTACAGGTGGGTATAGGATTCGGGCCCATTTGTACCATGCAGCATTAAAATCTTGTGGTCTATCAAAATGATGAATTTTATTGTTTTATGATAAACCTATGAACTCACCAACCTTTTGGTTGACACTTTAAAGCATGTTTATTCTCAGGTATGAAAGAAATCTTCCGCTATGCATTTGCTCAATTTAAAGATAGTACATGGAGTCATTCATGGCATATAAAGGTCTGTTCATCGCAATGATACCAGATGTTATTGTATTCGTTCAGGAAAATTTGGACGGGGTATGACATGTGGTATCAGAGCGGTGGTCTTAGCGAACTAGGTCTGCATTAGTGTGTATAACTGATAAGCCGTTAGGATGCATTAGTAAGTCTGGACTTCGACCGTGTCTGCATGTCAAAAGTTTTGCTTATCATTTTTGTCGGAAATCATCTGCTTATCATCCTTAGGAAATTACCTGCTCATTATTCTTAGTCTAGACACGTTTTACTGCATTGACTGCATGAATAGTGTATAGACAAAAATTCATATCTTAGCGTATCTGTTACTGTAAACTTTGCCTGAAGCTTCCGTAGATTCCTCTGTAACTTATGAGCATTTTAGTATTATATATGCATATGTAAATTATGTATTGCAGGGTACTAATCTACATCCTATTCTATTCCGTATCGAAAATCCTTTATCTGATCGTACGAGATGAGTCCCTCAACCAGTTCGAGTCCCTTAGATTCCGATAACTATTCCGATAGTTATTCCGACAGCTATTCTGACATAGAGTTTCACTCGAGCTCCGAAAGCAGTGTCACCGGAATGAATCAACCAATCAGCCATCCCCAATTCATTTGATGGTTTCGTGGTCGACTTAATTAATGGAAATGCGAAGAAGGCGATCCTTTTCATCCACCACATTCCCCTCTTGGCGAAGTACCTGAAGCATTTACCGGCGAACCTGTTCGTAATACTATTTTTTTCATTTCCAGAATATCTCGTCACAATTATATACTATCACAAATTCTAGATCTTATTCATCCGCTTGTCCGAACCGACAATCATCCCGGCGTAATAGAAGAAGTCAACGAGCTTTGCGCTCGAGTAGTGGCTTTGAAAAATATGGTGCAAAACGTACCAGCTTCAACAACATCACCGACACCAACAGTACCACCAACATCATACGTACCATAGATACCAAAGAGTACCAACAACAATTAACAATGAAGTATTGATCCATAACTTCATTAATATTCTACGAAGAATATGTGGTTTCTAAAAGTTTTAGAGATTATGTATTCTAGTTCGAACCGAAAATCAAATGAGCTTAATATCATATTAACTCATTAAATTCATGATTTCATCTGAAGAAAATATATATGTATATATATTTTCATAAAGATTGTAATTAAAAGATTCTCTTGTACAAAATGTTAACGGTGAAAATATTTTAACGGGTAGGTAATACCCGAGGAATATTTAGATTTCACATTAATAAGTTACACTGTACATTCTTCAATTTAGAAACAGCAGTCATTAACAATACTGCTCAAATCCACACATATACGTATCCGTTCACCAAAGAATAACCATTTTCATTCCAATTCAATTTCATATACGAGTTTTTGCCGATCAAAATCCAAGTTAAGATTTGAGAAGTGGCATAATGAAGAAAATAAGGAACAAAATAAAATTGATTAGTAACCAATTAATTAACTACGTAAAATTTTAAACCTATACTAACAAAATCCTAGCTGACTGTTCCTAGCTAACTGTTCCTATATGACTATGTCCTTATAATATACTAGCTTTGGTTGAACTATTGGACTACTATCATGGACAATTTAAAAGTATTAAAAGAGTAGGAAATAGTAATTACAACACATTTTGACTTAAAAAAATCGTAAATAAACTACATTTACTACAGTTAAATATTTCCTCAAGTTGCCACTTGATTTCATCTTAAACCTCATTGGTATCCTGACGATTATAATATGTGTTCAAACTTTCATGATTCTTGAAAACACCTCAATCTAGAGGATGAACCAACCGCACTTCATCTACGGAAGAAAAGATTGATGCATATAGTTATGCACCTAAAAACACTCAGAACCTGAGTAAACATTTAATACGTATCTGTGCTAATTCCTTTAGTGTTATTATTACCCAAAATAACTTGGTAATTCCTTTCAAAGTAGCAAATTTTGTCACAGCTCCAGCAAGTCAACTTCGACTTTTCGTTCTAAACAACCTTATTAACACCTTGATATATATGTGTGCTCTTTTATTGTTACCAGGGAACCTTTCATATTCTATCATATTACCAGCAGACATACCGGCAACCTCGTTGTTTCTTGGTTTAAATCTCTCTGATAAATCATTATATTTATTCATTGAAACCCTATCATATACTCATCCGCATCTTGTAACAAGAACTGCCATACCAATTACCAGAAATCAGCAATCAGTAATTTAAAAACTCACAGCATATATACATCAACAGTTATATGTATAACATTTATCTCTTAGAATTATGGTCTGTCATTCTGAAATTCTGAACAGCACTCAGTCTACAAATCAATACTCTGAATGTTGAAAAAGCTGAATGAAGCAGCAGAAACTGTAGACAACTGTAAATGACCTTAATCGTCAGAAGTTTAATGATAAATAATAGTGTGTTGGAAAAGCTCAGAAAATTGGAACTGAAAAACGGATTGAGCTAACCACGAAGGAGACCAAGGACAAATACAAGGACCATATCCTATATTCAAAGAATCCAGATGATTCTGTATCCGATGAAATCTTTAGAGAATATCGTACTCCGAAGTCATGTTAAAATCTTGCGGAAAATCTTTCTTCATCAACTTTCGAACTTAGAAATTCCAAAATATCATCATAAATATCTTCGATATTTCTGAGGATATTTTCATAAATATTCTTGTCCGAAATTATTTATCTCGTCCTGCTATCTATATTACATCATAAAGGAAACCATTTTTGTTTCTAAATTTCTTTAAAATTCGGATTTAAAGTATGAATGTATTTGAAGTAGTGTTGGGAACTGAAGCATGAGTTAGTATAATATAATGACACTTGATCAACGTGATTATATTACAGTAAGTCATGCTGAGTTTCTAATGGGACGTGATGGTTCACAGATCATAACTTCACCATGTGACATGTTACACGACTCTTACGTTCTATCTAATCTCTAAACATATCAAGAACATATTTTCTTGATAGTTCTATCTTTTCTCTTGAATTCTGGAAATTTGACAAATCAGATTGTACTATTACTGTCTATTTCTTAGAACATTAGTCATGTTCATTCGAAACTCCATGCCTAAGAATTCTGGACCATTATTCGCTTGATTTAAAGTCGGGAAGAGAAAACAAAAGAATGAATCTCTGAAATAGATATGGGGGTATAAATCGCAGCAAATAGGAGAGAGCATTAACTGTGGATGACAATGATTATTGAAGACAGAAGCAGGGACTTTGAAATATAAAGGAGAATATAAAGGCCGATAACAACACATAAATTACAAACCGTGTATATCAATGTTTATCGCAACATAAAGACACGGGAGAATTAAGAACACTAAAACCCCAAGAGAGAAGTAGAAGAAAACAGATTCCTCCGGTGGAAGTTGGAAAAGGAGAATGATTGTTGCGATAGTAAGGATAAGGACAAGGATCAGAACTGGATTAAGCATTTTCAAAATCTTTTGAAGTTGGGAATTTAGTATAGGAGTGGTAAAAGTAATGGAACGGAAGAAGTTAATTTATAATGAAATATCTGATAAGGAAATCAAGGCAGATTTTCGCATTAATTTGAGAGATCCTAATTTCCTTAATTATCAGAGAACCAAATCTTATTACGAAGATTTTCTCTAAATCTCTTGAAAACCGTAAATCAATCCTATCTACGTCAAAAGATATGACGAATCTACATTTACTCATTTCACTATTTTGTGATAGCTTCACTCGTACTCTTCGAATAATCGAATTACCTTACCTATTTTACGTAATGGTGATAAAATTTTATTTTATCAACTCATATTCGTCATGAAAACATTTTTATTGTTAGCCATGACCACCTCACTCAAATTTCGGGACGAAATTTCTTTAACGGGTAGGTACTGTGACGACCCGAAAATTTCCGACCAAAATTAAACTTAATCTTTATATGATTTCGACACGATAAGCAAAGTCTGTAATATAGAAATCTCAAAAACTTCGAACTATATTCATGTATACATTTGACCTTCGACTATTTCCGACGATTCACGAACAGTTTATAGTAAATAAATATGTATTTAATTAAATAAATAAATACAAATGTAAATATATATAATAATTTGAAGTTATAAAGTATAATGTAAACATTAGAATTAAGTATGTATAAATAAGATATACAAAATAATTAAGTGTAATTAAAAATGAATCTATATATAAATATATGAGTACTATGTATAATTAATATTATTATTTAAAGTATATATATACACATATATGAAATCTGATAAATATAAGTTGTTATATTATTAATATTGATGATATTATTATTTTCATTAATAAAATTTATATTATTATAACTAATAATATTATTAGTACCACTAATAATACTAATATTTTTATCATTATAAAATCAGTGATAAAAATATTATTATTTTTGATAAATAATGTATAGATATGAAAGTTGATATATATAAACTGATTTAGTATTATGATTATCAGTATTAGTATTATTGTTGTTATTAAAAATATTAGTACTATTATAGTTAGTATATTTGTTATTAATAATATTATTGTTATATATTTTATAGTAATTATTATCATTATCATTAGTAATAATATTATTATTATTATTTTATAATTATTATTTATAATATTAAAAGCATTATTATTATAATTATAATAATAAGATTAATTATAATACATAAACATAGGTATATATATATATATATATATATATATATATATACTATAATACAGATATATACATATACTGCTATATACAACAGATATACATACAGATATATAATTATAATAATAAGATTAAGTTAGTATATTTGTTATTAATAATATTATTGTTATATATTTTATAGTAATTATTATCATTATCATTAGTAATAATATTATTATTATTATTTTATAATTATTATTTATAATATTAAAAGCATTATTATTATAATTATAATAATAAGATTAATTATAATACATAAACATAGGTATATATATATATATATATATATATATATATATATATATATATATATATATATATATATATATACTATAATACAGATATATACATATACTGCTATATACAACAGATATACATACAGTTACACTATACGATATATATATATACTTTATATAATACTTAATGATATAAAAATACATATTTATACAAAATTACGTATTCTGTTTGATAGCCTGATCACGTTTCAATTATTCAATTCATATTAAGTCCTTGATTGGTACGATCAAAATAAAATAAAAAAATATAATCTGTCCTTATTTTTCTTCCTTTCTGTTTCAAATTGTACAACCTGTCAATTTAATCATACTACAAAACAAACCAATATTTTCTTTTGAAAATTGATCAACCCACATGTGCTATTGTCTCCCACTATGATATTTCTTATAAATTATAATTACATGATACATACATACAAGTTAAAACATTATTCGTCATCATCTTTACACACTCATCCTCATGGATATATATTATTGTTGATTGTTGATGAAACCATGATACAAACCTTTAAACTACTGCAATTGCTTTTGTTTTACTACTAGAACAAAACACAAAACAAGCCATGTGAACCACTACCATCACTCTTAAACTACACTCGTCACTACTTCAATCACAAACCATCGATCATTATCACCATCATTCATCATATTCTATCATCACCTTCGTTCCCTTATGTTTTCTGTCCACCCAAACTTCACCACCTTGCTCCACCTACGATAACCATCACCTTTAAACAACCACTATAACCGGGCTACACTTATTATTCGAAACCAACAACTAACCATTACACTATACAATTACTCCCTATGTTACTCGATTGCTTCTACTATTTCTGTTTCTGGTTTCAAACGTCTCCATCAATACAACTGCTGCATTTTTTTCCTTGTTTTCTCTTGAAGCCAAACACCACCATGCACTACTTCTTTATCGTTGAACAACACCATGACCATCGTCTACAATCACATCACTCTCTCTCTTTTTCTCTCTCTCTCTCTCTCTCTCTCTCTCCCTTTCTTCTTGTTGAATCACCATCACCTACATAATTCGCTATTGCTTGTTCTTTCTACGATCACAACCGCCACACCACAGCCTGCAACAAAGAAACCCAATTGAAAACTAATAACGATGAGACTAAGGTGTTGGGGATGACAAACGTTGATTGCAAATGATATTGGGTTGTAAAAAGCATTAGGGATAACAATGGTTATGATTTACGGTATATATTAAGATGAAATTCATTATGGGCCGACAATCTACAATAGAATAAACCCACTTGATAATTTGGTGAGCTGTAAAGTTTTTTGGTCGAGCATTATGAAGTTTAAAACAGATCACGGAGTCCCTAGTGCTTTAATAAACTAATTGGGTACCAAATTGTTAAATGACAAGATTCAAGTTGTTGGTTGTGGGTCACAGACTTTTAAACAAGAGGTATAGCTTTCTGGTTGGCCGACACCCACTAACAACTTCACTACCACGTTTTTTTTATTTCTACATGAGAAATGGGTTATTGAAATGTCCCGTTCTTATTGATTAAAAACGTTCCATATTAATTGATTTCGTTGCGAGGTTTTGACCTCTATATGAGACGTTTTTCAAAGACTGCATTCATTTTAAAACAAACCATAACCTTTATTTCATCAATAAAGGTTTAAAAGCTTTACGTAGATTATCAAATAATGATAATCTAAAATATCCTGTTTACACACGACCATTACATAATGATTTACAATACAAATATGTTACAACAAAATAAGTTTCTTGAATGCAGTTTTTACACAATATCATACAAGCATGGACTCCAAATCTCGTCCTTATTTAAGTATGCGACAGCGGAAGCTCTTAATAATCACCTGAGAATAAACATGCTTAAAACGTCAACAAAAATGTTGGTGAGTTATAGGTTTAACCTATATATATCAAATCATAATAATAGACCACAAGATTTCATATTTCAATACACATCCCATACATAGAGATAAAAATCATTCATATGGTGAACACCTGGTAACCGACAATAACAAGATGCATATATAAGAATATCCCCATCATTCCGGGACACCCTTCGGATATGATATAATTTCGAAGTACTAAAGCATCCGGTACTTTGGATGGGGTTTGTTAGGCCCAATAGATCTATCTTTAGGATTCGCGTCAATTAGGGTGTCTGTTCCCTAATTCTTAGATTACCAGACTTAATAAAAAGGGGCATATTCGATTTCGATAATTCAACCATAGAATGTAGTTTCACGTACTTGTGTCTATTTTGTAAATCATTTATAAAACCTGCATGTATTCTCATCCCAAAAATATTAGATTTTAAAAGTGGGACTATAACTCACTTTCACAGATTTTTACTTCGTCGAGAAGTAAGACTTGGCCACTGTTGATTCACGAACCTATAACAATATATACATATATATTAAAGTATGTTCAAAATATATTTACAACACTTTTAATATATTTTGATGTTTTAAGTTTATTAAGTCAGCTGTCCTCGTTAGTAACCTACAACTAGTTGTCCACAGTTAGATGTACAGAAATAAATCAATAAATATTATCTTGAATCAATCCACGACCCAGTGTATACGTATCTCAGTATTGATCACAACTCAAACTATATATATTTTGGAATCAACCTCAACCCTGTATAGCTAACTCCAACATTCACATATAGAGTGTCTATGGTTGTTCCGAAATATATATAGATGTGTCGACATGATAGGTCGAAACATTGTATACGTGTCTATGGTATCTCAAGATTACATAATATACAATACAAGTTGATTAAGTTATGGTTGGAATAGATTTGTTACCAATTTTCACGTAGCTAAAATGATAAAAATTATCCAATCTTGTTTTACCCATAACTTCTTCATTTTAAATCCGTTTTGAATGAATCAAATTGCTATGGTTTCATATTGAACTGTATTTTATGAATCTACACAGAAAAAGTATAGGTTTATAGTCGGAAAAATAAGTTACAAGTCGTTTTTGTAAAGGTAGTCATTTCAGTCGAAAGAACGACGTCTAGATGACCATTTTAGAAAACATACTTCCACTTTGAGTTTAACCATAATTTTTGGATATAGTTTCATGTTCATAATAAAAATCATTTTCTCAGAATAACAACTTTTAAATCAAAGTTTATCATAGTTTTTAATTAACTAACCCAAAACAGCCCGCGGTGTTACTACGACGGCGTAAATCCGGTTTTACGGTGTTTTTCGTGTTTCCAGGTTTTAAATCATTAAGTTAGCATATCATATAGATATAGAACATGTGTTTAGTTAATTTTAAAAGTCAAGTTAGAAGGATTAACTTTTGTTTGCGAACAAGTTTAGAATTAACTAAACTATGTTCTAGTGATTACGAGTTTAAACCTTCGAATAAGATAGTTTTATATATATGAATCGAATGATGTTATGAACATCATTACTACCTCAAGTTTAGTAGGTAAACCTACTGGAAGTGACAAGAAATGATCTAGCTTCAAAGGATCTTGGATGGCTTGAAAGTTCTTGAAGTAGGATCATGACACAAAAACAAGTTCAAGTAAGATTTTTGCTCGAATTAAGATAGTTTATAGTTATAGAAATTGAATCAAAGTTTGAATATGAATATTACCTTGAATAAGAAAGATAACCTACTGTATATAACAAAGGTTTCTTGATCTTAGATGATTACTTGGAATGGATTAGAAAGCTTGGAAGTAAATTAGTAAACTTGAAGGGATTTTTGAAGTATTCTTGAAGTGTTCTTCCTATGATGATTATAGCTTGATTCTTGAAGTGATTTTTGATGAAGATGATGATTAACTACTGGAAAAATACGTTCATAATAGTGTGGGTGTGTTGAGAGAGAATTAGAAAGAGATTTGGAAGTGAAATGGAGTGAATGATGAGTGTTAATTGGTGAGTGGTGAGTGGGGTTAAAAGGAGTTCTAGTTAGTTGACTAGCTCATGGTAGAAGTTAAAATTGATTAGTCATACATGACATAATCAAGAGTGGAATCCCATGCTAGTTCCTATTGGTATATACCCATAGTAAGTACGTTTTGAAGCTGTGTATAATACGGGTAAGAATACGACTAGAATTCTTGATGAAAGAAAAGAATGGGAAAGTAACTGTAACCATTTTCGTTAAGTATGAGTGTTTCGATATATGTCTTGAAGTCTTCCAAAAGTATTTTAATACATCTAAATACACTACATGTATATACATTTTAACGGAGTCGTTAAGTCATCGTTAGTCGTTACATGTAAGTGTTGTTTTGAAACCTTTAAGTTAACGATCTCAATTAATGTTGTTAACCCATTGTTTATTATATCTAATGAGATGTTAAATTATTATATTATCATGATATTATGATATATTAATATATCTTAATATGATATATATACATTTAAATGTCGTTACAACGATAATCGTTACATATATGTCTCGTTTAAAAATCATTAAGTTAGTAGTCTTGTTTTTACATATGTAGTTCATTGTTAATATACTTAATGATATGTTTACTTATCATAATATCATGGTAACTATATATATAACCATATATATGTCATCATATAGTTTTTACAAGTTTTAACGTTCGTGAATCACCGGTCAACTTGGGTAGTCAATTGTCTATATGAAACCTATTTCAATTAATCAAGTCTTAACAAGTTTGATTGCTTAACATGTTGGAAACGTTTAATCATGTAAATATCAATCTCAATTAATATATATAAACATGGAAAAGTTCGGGTCACTACAGTACCTACCCGTTAAATAAATTTCGTCCCGAAATTTTAAGCTGTTGAAGGTGTTGACGAATCTTCTGGAAATAGATGCGGGTATTTCTTCTTCATCTGATCTTCACACTCCCAGGTGAACTCGGGTCCTCTACGAGCATTCCATCGAACCTTAACAATTGGTATCTTGTTTTGCTTAAGTCTTTTAACCTCACGATCCATTATTTCGACGGGTTCTTCGATGAATTGAAGTTTTTCGTTGATTTGGATTTCATCTAACGGAATAGTGAGATCTTCTTTAGCAAAACATTTCTTCAAATTCGAGACGTGGAAAGTGTTATGTACAGCCGCGAGTTGTTGAGGTAACTCTAGTCGGTAAGCTACTGGTCCGACACGATCAATAATCTTGAATGGTCCAATATACCTTGGATTTAATTTCCCTCGTTTACCAAATCGAACAACTCCTTTCCAAGGTGCAACTTTAAGCATGACCATCTCTCCAATTTCAAATTCTATATCTTTTCTTTTAATGTCAGCGTAGCTCTTTTGTCGACTTTGGGCAGTTTTCAACCGTTGTTGAATTTGGATGATCTTCTCGGTAGTTTCTTGTATAATCTCCGGACCCGTAATCTGTCTATCCCCCACTTCACTCCAACAAATCGGAGACCTGCACTTTCTACCATAAAGTGCTTCAAACGGCGCCGCACTTTCTACCATAAAGTGCTTCAAACGGCGCCATCTCAATGCTTGAATGGTAGCTGTTGTTGTAGGAAAATTCTGCTAACGGTAGATGTCGATCCCAACTGTTTCCGAAATCAATAACACATGCTCGTAGCATGTCTTCAAGCGTTTGTATCGTCCTTTCGCTCTGCCCATCGGTTTATGGATGATAGGCAGTACTCATGTCTAGACGAGTTCCTAATGCTTGCTGTAATGTCTGCCAGAATCTTGAAATAAATCTGCCATCCCTATCAGAGATAATAGAGATTGGTATTCCATGTCTGGAGACGACTTCCTTCAAATACAGTCGTGCTAACTTCTCCATCTTGTCATCTTCTCTTATTGGCAGGAAGTGTGCTGATTTGGTGAGACGATCAACTATTACCCAAATAGTATCAAAACCACTTGCAGTCCTTGGCAATTTAGTGATGAAATCCATGGTAATGTTTTCCCATTTCCATTCCGGGATTTCGGGTTGTTGAAGTAGACCTGATGGTTTCTGATGCTCAGCTTTGACCTTAGAACACGTCAAACATTCTCCTACATATTTAGCAACATCGGCTTTCATACCCGGCCACCAAAAATGTTTCTTGAGATCCTTGTACATCTTCCCCGTTCCAGGATGTATTGAGTATCTGGTTTTATGAGCTTCTCTAAGTACCATTTCTCTCATATCTCCAAATTTTGGTACCCAAATCCTTTCAGCCCTATACCGGGTTCCGTCTTCCCGAATATTAAGATGCTTCTCCGATCCTTTGGGTATTTCATCCTTTAAATTTCCTTCTTTTAAAACTCCTTGTTGCGCCTCCTTTATTTGAGTAGTAAGGTTATTATGAATCATTATATTCATAGATTTTACTCGAATGGGTTCTCTGTCCTTCCTGCTCAAGGCATCGGCTACCACATTTGCCTTTCCCGGGTGGTAACGAATCTCAAAGTCGTAATCATTCAATAATTCAATCCACCTACGCTGCCTCATATTCAGTTGTTTCTGATTAAATATGTGTTGAAGACTTTTGTGGTCGGTATATATAATACTTTTGACCCCATATAAGTAGTGCCTCCAAGTCTTTAATGCAAAAACAACCGCACCTAATTCCAAATCATGCGTCGTATAATTTTGTTCGTGAATCTTCAATTGTCTAGACGCATAAGCAATCACCTTCGTTCGTTGCATTAATACACAACCGAGACCTTGCTTTGATGCGTCACAATAAATCACAAAATCATCATTCCCTTCAGGCAATGACAATATAGGTGCCGTAGTTAGCTTTTTCTTCAATAACTGAAACGCTTTCTCTTGTTCATCATTCCATTCAAATTTCTTCCCTTTATGCGTTAATGCAGTCAAGGGTTTTGCTATTCTGGAAAAGTCTTGGATGAACCTTCTATAGTAACCAGCTAGTCCTAAAAACTGGCGTACGTGTTTCGGAGTTTTCGGTGTTTCCCACTTTTCAACAGTTTCTATCTTTGCTGGATCCACCTTAATACCTTCTTTGTTCACTATGTGACCGAGGAATTGAACTTCTTCCAACCAAAATGCACACTTTGAAAACTTAGCGTACAATTCTTCCTTCCTCAATACTTCTAACACCTTTCTCAAATGTTCACCGTGTTCTTGGTCATTCTTTGAGTAAATAAGTATGTCATCAATGAAAACGATGACAAACTTGTCAAGGTATGGTCCACACACTCGGTTCATAAGGTCCATGAACACAGCTGGTGCATTAGTTAAACCAAACGGCATGACCATAAACTCGTAATGACCGTAACGTGTTCTGAAAGCAGTCTTTGGAATATCATCTTCTTTCACCCGCATTTGATGATACCCGGAACGTAAGTCAATCTTTGAATAAACAGACGAGCCTTGTAGTTGATCAAATAAGTCGTCGATTCTCGGTAGTGGGTAGCGGTTCTTGATGGTAAGTTTGTTCAACTCTCGGTAGTCGATACACAACCTGAATGTACCATCTTTCTTCTTGACAAACAAAACAGGAGCTCCCCACGGTGATGTGCTTGGTCGAATGAAACCACGCTCTAAAAGTTCTTGTAATTGGCTTTGCAGTTCTTTCATCTCGCTGGGTGCAAGTCTGTAAGGAGCACGAGCTATTGGTGCAGCTCCTGGTACAAGATCTATTTGAAATTCAACGGATCGATGTGGGGGTAATCCCGGTAATTCTTTCGGAAATACATCGGGAAATTCTTTTGCAATGGGAACATCATTGATGCTCTTTTCTTCAGTTTGTACTTTCTCGACGTGTGCTAGAACAGCATAGCAACCTTTTCTTATTAGTTTTTGTGCCTTCAAATTACTAATAAGATGTAGCTTCGTGTTGCCCTTTTCTCCGTACACCATTAAGGGTTTTCCTTTTTCTCGTATAATGCGAATTGCATTTTTGTAACAGACGATCTCTGCTTTCACTTCTTTCAACCAGTCCATACCGATTATCACATCAAAACTCCCTAACTCTACTGGTATCAAATCAATCTTAAATGTTTCGCTAACCAGTTTAATTTCTCGATTCCGACATATATTATCTGCTGAAATTAATTTACCATTTGCTAATTCGAGTAAAAATTTACTATCCAAAGGCGTCAATGGACAACTTAATTTAGCACAAAAATCTCTACTCATATAGCTTCTATCCGCACCCGAATCAAATAAAACGTAAGCAGATTTATTGTCAATAAGAAACGTACCCGTAACAAGCTCCGGGTCTTCCTGTGCCTCTGCCGCATTAATATTGAAAACTCTTCCACGACCTTGTCCATTCGTGTTCTCCTGGTTCGGGCAATTTCTAATAATGTGGCCCGGTTTTCCACATTTATAACAAACTACATTGGCATAACTTGCTCCGACACTACTTGCTCCGCCATTACTCGTTCCGACACCATTTGTTCCTTTCGTTCTATTAACCCCTGGTCCGTAGACCTCACACTTCGCCGCGCTATGACCATTTCTTTTACACTTGTTGCAAAATTTGGTGCAGAACCCCGAGTGATTCTTTTCACACCTTTGGCATAGCTGCTTCTGATTGTTGTTGTTGTTGCGGTTATTATTGTTGTTAGGATGATTGTTGTAGTTGATGTTGTTGTTGTTGTTGTTGTTGGGCCGTTTGTTGTAGTTGCGATTGTTGGGATAATTGTTGCGATTATTGTTGTAATTGCTGTTGTTGCTGTATTGGCGATTCTTATCACCGTTTTCCTCCCACTTTCTTTTGACTTGCTTCACATTGGCCTCTTCAGCAGTCTGTTCTTTAATTCTTTCTTCAATCTGGTTCACTAGTTTGTGAGCCATTCTACATGCCTGTTGTATGGAGGCGGGCTCGTGTGAACTTATATCTTCTTGGATTCTTTCCGGTAATCCTTTCACAAACGCGTCGATCTTCTCTTCCTCATCTTCGAACGCTCCCGGACACAATAGGCATAATTCTGTGAATCGTCTTTCGTACGTGGTAATATCAAATCCTTGGGTTCGTAACCCTCTAAGTTCTGTCTTGAGCTTATTGACCTCGGTTCTGGGACGGTACTTCTCGTTCATCAAGTGCTTGAATGCTGACCACGGTAGTGCGTACGCATCATCTTGTCCCACTTGCTCTAGATAGGTATTCCACCATGTTAACGCAGAACCTGTGAAGGTATGCGTAGCGTACTTCACTTTGTCCTCTTCAGTACACTTACTTATGGCAAACACCGATTCAACCTTCTCGGTCCACCGTTTCAATCCGATCGGTCCTTCAGTTCCATCAAATTCCAAAGGTTTGCAGGCAGTGAATTCTTTGTAGTTGCATCCTACACGATTTCCTGTACTGCCAGATCCAAGGTTATTGTTGGTATATAGCGCAGCCTGTACTGCGGCTATGTTTGAAGCTAGAAAAGTACGGAATTCCTCTTCATTCATATTCACGGTGTGTCGAGTAGTCGGTGCCATTTCCTTCAAAATAGTCAAATGGAACAAGTTAATCATACAGAATATTAAGAGTAGTTAATAGTATTTCGTAGCATAATATGAACTCATTTATAAAAGCTTTTTCTTCATATTAGCGTTTTATAAGTTTAAATTCGGGTAGTACCTACCCGTTAAGTTCATACTTAGTAGCTAATATACAATTCAACTACTACAATTCTATATGAAAAACTTATTATAATAATATTTCGCGTTCAAACTTTTATACAATATTTTACAAACTTACAATACCGCTTATTTTACATAAAGCATGAAATATAGCACACAATAACTTTGATACAAGATAGTTGTGAAGATAATTCTAGCTAGTACATAAGTCGTTCAGCAAAGGCAATAAAGACACGTAATTCATACGTCCAGAAACAAGTCATGCATTCTGGTTTTACTAGGACTACTTCCCATCCTTGGTCTTGTGGAACATAACCGTTATGGCCGTTGATAAGACAGCGTGTTGTAACGTCGTCAAAGGGACGAGGGTTACGTAATGACCAACAGTCTCGTAATAACCTAAAAACCTCATTTCTTACCCCAATTACCGACTCCGTCACTTGAGGGAACGTTTTGTTTAATAGTTGTAGCCCGATGTTCTTGTTCTCACTTTGGTGAGAAGCGAACATTACTAACCCGTAAGCATAACATGCTTCTTTATGTTGCATGTTAGCCGCTTTTTCTAAATCACGAAGTCCTATATTTGGATATACTGAGTCAAAATAATTTCTTAACCCGTTGCGTAAAATAGCATTTGGGTTCCCCGCAATATATGTGTCAAAGTAAACACATCGTAACTTATGGATTTCCCAATGTGATATCCCCCATCTTCCGAACGAAAGCCTTTTATAAACCAAATCATTCTTGGAACGTTCTTCGAATGTCTTACAAACTGATCTCGCCTTAAATAGTTGTGCCGAGGAATTCTGACCGACTCTAGACAAGATTTCATCAATCATGTCTCCGGGTAGGTCTCTTAAAATATTGGGTTGTCTATCCATTTTGTGTTTTTATACTGTAAAATAGACAAGAGTTAGATTCATAAAAAAAAATACTTATTAATACAAGCAATTTTTACATATATCATAAAGCATAAGCACACTATATTACATATATTACACCACACGAATACAACTATCTTATTCCGACTCGCTTGTTTCTTCTTCTTCGGTTTTGGTTCGTTTTGCCAAGTTTCTAGGGATATATGATGTTCCCCTAATACGAGCCGTAATTTTCCACATTGGTTTAGAAAAACCTGGTGGTTTAGAGGTTCCCGGGTCATTGTTACAACTTAAGGACTTCGGGGGTTGACGATACATATAAAGTTCATCGGGGTTGGAATTAGATTTCTCTATTTTTATGCCCTTTCCCTTATTATTTTCTTTTGCCTTTTTAAATTCAGTTGGGGTAATTTCTATAACATCATCGGAATTCTCGTCGGAATCCGATTCATCGGAGAATTGGTAATCCTCCCAATATTTTGCTTCCTTGGCGGAAACACCATTGACCATAATTAACCTTGGTCTGTTGGTTGAGGATTCTCTTTTACTTAACCGTTTTATTATTTCCCCCACCGGTTCCGATTCTTCTTCCGGTTCCGATTCTTCTTCCGGTTCTGATTCTTCTTCCGGTTCCGACTCTTCTTCCGGTTCCTCTTCGGGAACTTGTGAATCAGTCCACGAATCATTCCAATTTACATTTGACTCTTCATTATTATTAGGTGAGTCAATGGGACTTGTTCTAGAGGTAGACATCTATCACATAATATCAAACACGTTAAGAGATTAATATATCACATAATATTCATATGTTAAAAATATATAGTTTCCAACGTTGATTGCAAATGATATTGGGTTGTAAAAAGCATTAGGGATAACAATGGTTATGATTTACGGTATATATTAAGATGAAATTCATTATGGGCCGACAATCTACAATAGAATAAACCCACTTGATAATTTGGTGAGCTGTAAAGTTTTTTGGTCGAGCATTATGAAGTTTAAAACAGATCACGGAGTCCCTAGTGCTTTAATAAACTAATTGGGTACCAAATTGTTAAATGACAAGATTCAAGTTGTTGGTTGTGGGTCACAGACTTTTAAACAAGAGGTATAGCTTTCTGGTTGGCCGACACCCACTAACAACTTCACTACCACGTTTTTTTTATTTCTACATGAGAAATGGGTTATTGAAATGTCCCGTTCTTATTGATTAAAAACGTTCCATATTAATTGATTTCGTTGCGAGGTTTTGACCTCTATATGAGACGTTTTTCAAAGACTGCATTCATTTTAAAACAAACCATAACCTTTATTTCATCAATAAAGGTTTAAAAGCTTTACGTAGATTATCAAATAATGATAATCTAAAATATCCTGTTTACACACGACCATTACATAATGATTTACAATACAAATATGTTACAACAAAATAAGTTTCTTGAATGCAGTTTTTACACAATATCATACAAGCATGGACTCCAAATCTCGTCCTTATTTAAGTATGCGACAGCGGAAGCTCTTAATAATCACCTGAGAATAAACATGCTTAAAACGTCAACAAAAATGTTGGTGAGTTATAGGTTTAACCTATATATATCAAATCATAATAATAGACCACAAGATTTCATATTTCAATACACATCCCATACATAGAGATAAAAATCATTCATATGGTGAACACCTGGTAACCGACAATAACAAGATGCATATATAAGAATATCCCCATCATTCCGGGACACCCTTCGGATATGATATAATTTCGAAGTACTAAAGCATCCGGTACTTTGGATGGGGTTTGTTAGGCCCAATAGATCTATCTTTAGGATTCGCGTCAATTAGGGTGTCTGTTCCCTAATTCTTAGATTACCAGACTTAATAAAAAGGGGCATATTCGATTTCGATAATTCAACCATAGAATGTAGTTTCACGTACTTGTGTCTATTTTGTAAATCATTTATAAAACCTGCATGTATTCTCATCCCAAAAATATTAGATTTTAAAAGTGGGACTATAACTCACTTTCACAGATTTTTACTTCGTCGAGAAGTAAGACTTGGCCACTGTTGATTCACGAACCTATAACAATATATACATATATATTAAAGTATGTTCAAAATATATTTACAACACTTTTAATATATTTTGATGTTTTAAGTTTATTAAGTCAGCTGTCCTCGTTAGTAACCTACAACTAGTTGTCCACAGTTAGATGTACAGAAATAAATCAATAAATATTATCTTGAATCAATCCACGACCCAGTGTATACGTATCTCAGTATTGATCACAACTCAAACTATATATATTTTGGAATCAACCTCAACCCTGTATAGCTAACTCCAACATTCACATATAGAGTGTCTATGGTTGTTCCGAAATATATATAGATGTGTCGACATGATAGGTCGAAACATTGTATACGTGTCTATGGTATCTCAAGATTACATAATATACAATACAAGTTGATTAAGTTATGGTTGGAATAGATTTGTTACCAATTTTCACGTAGCTAAAATGATAAAAATTATCCAATCTTGTTTTACCCATAACTTCTTCATTTTAAATCCGTTTTGAATGAATCAAATTGCTATGGTTTCATATTGAACTGTATTTTATGAATCTACACAGAAAAAGTATAGGTTTATAGTCGGAAAAATAAGTTACAAGTCGTTTTTGTAAAGGTAGTCATTTCAGTCGAAAGAACGACGTCTAGATGACCATTTTAGAAAACATACTTCCACTTTGAGTTTAACCATAATTTTTGGATATAGTTTCATGTTCATAATAAAAATCATTTTCTCAGAATAACAACTTTTAAATCAAAGTTTATCATAGTTTTTAATTAACTAACCCAAAACAGCCCGCGGTGTTACTACGACGGCGTAAATCCGGTTTTACGGTGTTTTTCGTGTTTCCAGGTTTTAAATCATTAAGTTAGCATATCATATAGATATAGAACATGTGTTTAGTTAATTTTAAAAGTCAAGTTAGAAGGATTAACTTTTGTTTGCGAACAAGTTTAGAATTAACTAAACTATGTTCTAGTGATTACGAGTTTAAACCTTCGAATAAGATAGTTTTATATATATGAATCGAATGATGTTATGAACATCATTACTACCTCAAGTTTAGTAGGTAAACCTACTAGAAGTGACAAGAAATGATCTAGCTTCAAAGGATCTTGGATGGCTTGAAAGTTCTTGAAGTAGGATCATGACACAAAAACAAGTTCAAGTAAGATTTTTGCTCGAATTAAGATAGTTTATAGTTATAGAAATTGAATCAAAGTTTGAATATGAATATTACCTTGAATAAGAAAGATAACCTACTGTATATAACAAAGGTTTCTTGATCTTAGATGATTACTTGGAATGGATTAGAAAGCTTGGAAGTAAATTAGTAAACTTGAAGGGATTTTTGAAGTATTCTTGAAGTGTTCTTCCTATGATGATTATAGCTTGATTCTTGAAGTGATTTTTGATGAAGATGATGATTAACTACTGGAAAAATACGTTCATAATAGTGTGGGTGTGTTGAGAGAGAATTAGAAAGAGATTTGGAAGTGAAATGGAGTGAATGATGAGTGTTAATTGGTGAGTGGTGAGTGGGGTTAAAAGGAGTTCTAGTTAGTTGACTAGCTCATGGTAGAAGTTAAAATTGATTAGTCATACATGACATAATCAAGAGTGGAATCCCATGCTAGTTCCTATTGGTATATACCCATAGTAAGTACGTTTTGAAGCTGTGTATAATACGGGTAAGAATACGACTAGAATTCTTGATGAAAGAAAAGAATGGGAAAGTAACTGTAACCATTTTCGTTAAGTATGAGTGTTTCGATATATGTCTTGAAGTCTTCCAAAAGTATTTTAATACATCTAAATACACTACATGTATATACATTTTAACGGAGTCGTTAAGTCATCGTTAGTCGTTACATGTAAGTGTTGTTTTGAAACCTTTAAGTTAACGATCTCAATTAATGTTGTTAACCCATTGTTTATTATATCTAATGAGATGTTAAATTATTATATTATCATGATATTATGATATATTAATATATCTTAATATGATATATATACATTTAAATGTCGTTACAACGATAATCGTTACATATATGTCTCGTTTAAAAATCATTAAGTTAGTAGTCTTGTTTTTACATATGTAGTTCATTGTTAATATACTTAATGATATGTTTACTTATCATAATATCATGGTAACTATATATATAACCATATATATGTCATCATATAGTTTTTACAAGTTTTAACGTTCGTGAATCACCGGTCAACTTGGGTAGTCAATTGTCTATATGAAACCTATTTCAATTAATCAAGTCTTAACAAGTTTGATTGCTTAACATGTTGGAAACGTTTAATCATGTAAATATCAATCTCAATTAATATATATAAACATGGAAAAGTTCGGGTCACTACAGTTATGATGGGAGTGATCACATGGCCTACTGCAACTTGTTTTAAAAACAGAATCCTAAGTCAACAGAGTGCTGTCATGGGTCGTTATACTTGTTGGGCCAATATGATCCAGTCAACATGGATTATATTTAAGTAGAAACTGTTTTGATCAGGAGAAATAGAAATAGAGGAGTGGTTTGAGGTGGTTTCAGTAGAGCGAGAGGTCACGTGTTCGATCCCCGATTGAGGCATTTTTTTTTTAGCCTTTACCTTGAGGTAGTTACTCATATTTTTTTATATATTATTATTATTTTTTTTATTATTGTTATTATTATTATTATTATTATTATTATTATTATTATTATTATTATTATTATTATTATTATTATTATTATTATTATAAAAGGAAACAACTTTTTATTTATTATTATCAATATTATTTTATCATATAAATATTAGTTACTTAAAAATATATTTAATACACATAATATAACTATATTAAAAAAAATTTAAATAAATATTAATTATTTATTTAAAAGTGTATATAAAATAAACATAATTAATTAATAAAACCTATAAATTATTAATTATAACAAGTATATCACCAATAAAAATATGTATACTTATTTGATTACAATTCTATGTGTTAATAAATATATGAATAATATAGGTTCGTGAATCCGAGGCCAACCCTGCATTGTTCAATATCGTCATATGTATTTTTACTACAAAATACAATATTGTGAGTTCATTTGCTCCCTTTTACTCTTTACATTTTTGGGACTGAGAATACATGCGCTATCTTTACAACTGCTTTATTAAATGCTTTTGAAATATATTTTGAACTGCGAACACATGAAATGCTTTTATAAATGTTTGACGAGATAGACACAAGCAAAACATTCCTCGAATGTGTTATTATGCAGACAGAAGTTCTGCGGATTATTATTGAATTATGTGGACATGATAATTGCCTCCATTGAATTATGTGGACATGATAATTGCCACCATTGAATTATGTGGACATGATAATTGCCACCATTGAATTATGTGGACATGATAATTGCCACCAATTGATGTGAATGTTATGTATCGAGAGAATGATTTTTATACACAGATTATGTGTATTATATTTTGTACACGAGATATGTGTACGGTTACTAAGATTTATGAAAAAGAATTTCGTACACTAGAAAGGTGTATTGTATTTAAAAGATATCGCATGTACATTACAGGTGGGTATAGGATTCGGGCTCATTTGTACCATGCAGCATTAAAATCTTGTGGTCTATCAAAATGATGAATTTTATTGTTTTATGATAAATCTATGAACTCACCAACCTTTTGGTTGACACTTTAAAGCATGTTTATTCTCAGGTATGAAAGAAATCTTCCGCTGTGTATTTGCTCAATTTAAAGATAGTACATGGAGTCATTCATGGCATATAAAGGTCCGTTCATCGCAATGATACCAGATGTTATTGTATTCGTTCAGGAAAATTTGGACGGGGTATGACATATTTGACATTTGGGGTATTGAATTTATGGGTCCATTTCCAAAATCTCATAATAATCTCTATATTCTCGTTGCCATTGATTATGTATCTAAATAGGCGGAAGCACAAGCTCTCCCAACTAACAATGCACGAGTTGTAGTCAATTTTTTAAAACGTCTTTTTGCAAGGTTTGGAACACCGAAAGCTTTAATAAGTGATCGGGGTACTCATTTTTGTAATAATCAACTTGGGAAAGTTCTCAAAAGATATGGAGTAACTCATAAAATCTCCACTGCTTATCATCCACAAACAAGTGGACAAGTTAAAAATACCAACCGAGCTTTAAAACGTATTCTATAGAAAACCGTAGGATCAAATCCGAATGAATGGTCCATAAAATTGGAGGATGCACTCTGGGCTTTTAAAACAGCCTACAAAACTCCAATTGGTACCACACCTTTTAGACTCGTTTACGGAAAAGCATGTCATCTTCCAGTAGAAATTGAACACAAAGCATTTTGGGCTTTGAAGACATGTAATCTTGATTTACATGAAGCTGGACGTCTACGATTAAGTCAACTAAATGAATTAGAAGAATTAAGACATGAAGCATACGAAAACTCGTTAATCTATAAAGAAAGAACGAAGAAATGGCATGATAAAAGAATCAGAAGTTCAAAAGAATTTAAAGAAGGAGACAGAGTTCTTCTTTTCAATTCACGATTCAAGCTATTTCCTGGAAAATTGAAATCAAGATGGTCTGGACCATTCATCGTCAAAAGAGTTTTCCCATACGGAACAATAGAATTAATAAATTCAAATGGGATTGAATTTAAAGTTAATGGTCACAGAGTTAAACATTACATACATGGTCTGATGGAAGTTGACAATGAAGTCAATCATAATTTCACCACCCAAGAAAACCTTCAAAATGAAAATATAAATATGTTATCAACAACATATGAAAAATCAAAATTGTAAAATAGGAAGGATTCAAATTGGAGTGATGAAGAAGAATTCTTATACAAACCTCCCATTCCAAGAAACGAAGAAAAATGTGAACAAGAAGTTCAAATAGAAGTGAAAGAACCAAGAAAAGAACACCCGAAAAAGGTTTACAAACCAACTCGACTTACTAAAGCAGGAGACCCGGGTGAATTTATCATTTCTTTCTTGCTTAATGATGGTGCTATATATAATGGACTCGCAGATTTAGGAGCAAATGCAAATATTATGCCTCTTTCCTTATACAAAAGATTAGGTATGGGTAAATTAAAACCAACCAAAATAGGTGTTCAATCATTTGACCTAACCATTAAATACCCGGTTGGAATAGCAAATAATTTACTTGTTAACGTGGGAAGTTTGACCTTTGTTGCAAACTTCATAGTTATTAATATGGAGGAAAACCTTGATATTCCTCTAATTTTAGGTCGCCCATTTTTAGCAACCACCGAGGCATTCATTGATGTAAGAGAAGGTAGAATGACACTTAGGGATGGTGATAAATCGATCACCTTTGTGAACCGAAAGTTTAAATCTCCACTAACCAAAACTGTTAAACCAATAAAAATGCATAAGTATGGGGGAGATGAAGAAACACTTAATGATGATCCGATCACAAAGAACCCCGTTGATGATACGAAATTAGATGAACCCGTTTTAACAGTTCAACGAAGAAACTTTATAAACGGATTCACGATGCTAGGATTAAGGGAAACTTTAAGTTATGTAACCGATTAGTATCCAATTTATCGCCAAAAGAAAAGGCGATGTTAGTTGAATTTGTGAAAGTTACGGAGGAAATCAACAAATGGATTGAAGTAAAAGTCAGAGATATACAAGTTGTTGATAGTCCAATTGAAAACGAAGTTAATCACAATTTCGACACCACAGCTAACTAAATGTGGGGAGAATCAAGTCTTTTAAGGATAATAGTTATTTCTCTTAGAGTTAGATATTCTGTTTTCGTGTAGTTCTCGAGAATGGAATCCGAATGGTCTTTCCCTAGCAGACCCTAAAGAACTAGTCTTCTTCCCCCATTCTGAATTTTTATTTTTTTTAGGTTTTACGAGATGAAGAATTCCTTTGATCTGAACCATGGTCTAATGCTACACGCTTTGATCACTAAACGTAATAATGACACACTCCCGAGTGACCTGGTATCAGTAATAAGAGCCAAATTGGACGGAGTAAGAAAAGAACTCAGAAATGATCATAATAAGTTACATTTTGGTAAAGGAAAATCAAAATTCGCAGCGAAAAGAAGAGCACGACACCTTGAAAGATGTCACAAATGCGAAAAATGGTCACACGAAGGAAAATGCTCGACGAATAAGACATATTCCAATACCGAGTTTGTTACTTTATGCAGAGAAGGACCGTTCATATGTTTCGAAGAAAAATCGTTGAATGCTCGAGGTTATGCCTATGTAGCTATGGAAAACCAATTAGTCCGACTATCTTATGAGTGGGCTAAAGCAGGTCACTGAGAATTCTATCTCACAGGTAAGTATGTACAGTTTTTATTTTTATTTTTATTGCTTTTAACCTTTTGATAATAAACGCTAAATCGTTCGCTATAAAGTATTAAACTGGTATTCAATAAAATTAGGTTTTGCGACCGAAATTATTGATATCATGCAAAAATTTATTACATCACTGCGAAATTTACCGTTTATTCTTAAGGTATAAATATCTTTAATCAATCAACCCAAAATATTTCAGAAATTCGTCAGGAGTAAAACTAGGTAATATAGCCGAAATTACTTTACCGAAAAGAGGGGCGTATATTTTTGATAATATTTGACTGATTAAAGTGGGATAAAAGACCAAAAAGATTTTTATTTTTATTTGTTTTTAAAATTAATATATAAATATTAAATTATTAATGTAAACTTTTTAAAATCAATATATTTAAGTTTGTAAATATTCGAAAAATTAATATTTTTAATATAAGTTTGTATGTATAAAAACAAAAATATAATATAAATTTGGTGTGAATTTTTAAAATTTTAATAATATGAATTCTTAATTTTATGCATTTTAAATTTAAGTTTGGTGTGAATTTAAAAATAAAAAATTTACTTTATTTCACTAAGTTAAAAATTTGATTTTTAAAATTCGTCGTGAGTTGAAAACTAGGTCATTGAACCGAAATTGCTCTACCCAAGGGAGGGACGAGAATTTTTATTATCATTATTTTTAATCTTATTGAATTAAAGTAAGTCAAAAACATTAAAAATCCCAAAAATCTTTGCTTTTAAAACAACGCTTTGAAATGACAAATTTTAAAATTTTGTCGAGGGACGGACTAGGACGATGATTCGAAACGCCCTCATCCTAAAAAGAAACAAAATTTTGATTTTTAATTAATTATATGTTTCATTAGTATAAGGTTTTTATAAAAAAAAAAAAAAAAAAAGTTACTGTACCCGGACCCCATGCGATCGCATGGGGTTTGGCCTTCAAATCCATGCAATCGCATGGAGACCGAAATCAGGCCAGGATCAAAAAGAGCAGTCGCTGCTGCTGCTCCTCACTTCCAACACACACACACACGAAAATACCCCAAAAACCTCTCTAAAATTCGCAAATTTTCACCGTAATTCGTCAAATTTCTTGCTCTAATCATGAAATTGTTCAGAAGCTTTTCAAAGAAGAGATTTACAGATACTGATGGTGCCACATCATCATCCAGGCAACCTGCTCCAGAACCCGAACCAGAAATGCAATATGAACCTGAACCGGAGCAACAACAGGAACCACAACAATAACCTGATGAACACGTTCCATATTATGATCCGCTACAATTTGTTGATGCCTTCATAGTATTTCCGATGCATCCACCAGTAGAATACCCAACGATTCCTGAACACACGTTGCATCCTAATCTGAGATTCGATAGAAGCTGGAGAGATTACCCAACATATCAAAGTAACAAATTCAAACTGATACCGAAAAATGTAGAAGTGCCAAGGGTAATCGATTGGGATCCTTTGGAAAGGGTCCAACTAGCTAACCGTGTTAGACTGCTACTAATCCAAAGGGTAAAACAGGGCATTTTCAAAGACTGGCATTAAGTTTAGCAAAAGCTACTAATTTTGACGACAAAATGAAAAACAAATGTGATGTAACAACAACACGGAATGAATAAATGATGTGCACCATTTATCATTCAGCAAACAAACGCCAATATGTTTGAAAACTTTGGTAAAATTTAATCATTTTTCTACGCTAATCACCCTCAATAATTTAAATTGTTACTGATTTCTTGCAAATGAGGGCATTGCATGATCTTAAGTGTGGGAAGGGGTTAAATTCTTTTGAATTTTTAAAATTTTTAACTTATACACTTGGTTACCATTAAAAATACTAGTAACGCAGTAGTTGTATTAGAATCTAGTGCTCTCTGATAATAAAGAACAGCCCTAGTCTTATATACTGACTACCCAATTCTAGTAAAAAAAATTTCAAAATTTTCAATTAAATGAACTCAAAATCATGTTTATACATAATTATGAACGATAAAACTAGGTGTGAATACCGAAATTATTGTTACCTCGGAAAGGACATAAATTGAGAAACAAACTAAAATGTTAGAATTCATTTAAAATGGAATAGAGGACAATAAAAAGGCAAAGAAAGGAAAATAAAAGTCAAGTGTGGGAAAAATTTACCAAGTTATTTAAAACATATATCACATATTTTTGTACAAATAACTGAAGATACTTTTGTTTTGGACGATTTTAATCAGTTTTACCTAATTTACTGTAATATATATTTGAAAGAAAGATGGATCTACACGATGAATCAATTCCATCATTAAAAGGAAGTAAAGTCTTCCGAAAAAGAAACGCGCTTTTTGATTTAGGTCAGGAAGTTGTCGTCCAGACCAGTTGTAGAGTCTACGAAAAACCTTGAAAAGTTTTCTCGAAAATCAGCTGGAAATCCACGGACCTCAGCATCAAACAGGGTCACCAAGTGGTCAGACTTATCCTAACCATGAGAGGATCTGTCTCGTAAAATGGGGAGGACGCCGTGCAAATTAGCTTGATAAGACTAATGAATCAGATCCCCAGAAAGGATAATCTCTTTAAAAGATAAAAAAAAAATCAGCTTTTAAGCCTGATATTACTCAATCCTAGAGATTGACCTTAAAGATTGAGAATTACAAACTAATGGAATTCGATGATATCTAAACTCGAGCTTGAACGAGAAAATATTTTGATCAAAATTACAAACCGATTTGTTTTCTGAAAACCCATTTTCAATGCGTTCATTACCATTGGACGTGAAATTCTAGGAATTCACCTGGAATTCATTAGGTCACCTGAACCAAATCGGGTGTCAACCGTAAGAACGGTGGTTGCATAGCATGGTCGAAGACAGGACCTTGTGCCAGACCGAAAAATTATAAGGATGAGCTTTACTATTGCTCCTACCAAGGATAGTAATTACATCCGACACGTTATAGACCATAATTAAAAGCATGTCATGGGACATTGCCTTAACAGTTGCTTGTTCAACGCTTTCCTTTACAATTGGACGGTAGTTTACCGAAAGGTAATATACGGAGCAAGTATACTGGACGTGTTGCTTTCCCAATACAAGGTTAGCAAGTGGGTGACACAAAACCGCAAGTTCTGAGCTAAAATTTTCAAATTTGAAACCCACCAAACCCACAAAAACATTTTGCAAACACCGGTGAAGGGTTATTCCGGAAAACTTATCTAGGGTAAAAGCTAGATTTAATTTTCAAAAAGATCAAATGTTTTCATAAAGATCCCATTTCCTTAAAAGATCTAAATTTTTATAGTCATGTGGGACTGTAAACCACATCGTTACTACCATTGTTCATACCACCGTATAGAAATCACTGATGTACAAAGTGTGAAGAATAAAGAAGTGATTCTAGTATTTTTATTTCAAGACTATATTGCTTGAGGACAAGCAACGCTCAAGTGTGGAAATATTTGATAATGCTAAAAACGAACATATATTTCATAGCATTATCCTTCAAGAAAGACAAACTTTTAGTTGCAATTGTTCTATTTACAAGTGATATTCGTTTAAAAAATAAAAGGTGAAGACAAAAGACAGATTCGAAGAATTGAAGACGCAAACGACCAAAAAGCTCAAAAGTACAAAGTACAATTAAAGTGGTTCAAATTATTGATGGGAAACGTCTAAAAATTACAAGAGTACAAAACGCGAAACGCAAAATACAAGATATTAAATTGTACGCAAGGACGTTCGAAAATCCGAAACCGGGACCAAAGTCAACTCTCAACGCTCGACGCGACGGACCTAAAATTATGAGTCAACTATGCACAAGAATGTAATATAATATTTAAATAATTATATAAATTATTTATATATTATATATATTTAAAAATAACGTCGACAAGCTAGAAAACAACCAAAGTTGAGCTGTTCCAGCTGGCCATGCGATCGCATGGCCAGGAAGAGGGATTTTCTTGCGATCGCATGACCCAAAAAGTCAGGCCACATGCCTATAAATTTCGCGATTTTGAGCAAGTTTTAATATATCTTTTCCATCTATCTCTCACTCAACATATATATATATATATATATATATATATATATATATATATATATATATATATATATATATATATATATATATATATATATATATTATATTTTAATTTTAATTTTAATTTGAAATTCTAATAATAAGGGTATGTTAGCGAATGTTGTAAGGGTGTAAGTCGAAATTCTGTCCGTGTAACGCTACGCTATTTTTAATCATTGTAAGTTATGTTCAACCTTTTTAAATTAATGTCTCGTAGCTAAGTTATTATTATGCTTATTTAATGCCGAAGTAATCGTGATGTTGGGCTAAATATTAAAATTGGGTAATTGAACTTTGTACCATAATTGGGGTTTGGATAAAAGAACGACACTTGTGAAAATTAGACTATGGGCTATTAATGGGCTTTATATTAACTAAAAGATACCTCATTAATTTAATATATAGACTTATAATTTGACGTATTTATATATAACCACATACGCTTGACAGGTGTAACATCCCGCGTTTTTCCGTTAAATTTAATTTTAACACCGTCTTTTTTTTTTTTTAACATAATCTTTCGTATTTAAATTAATGGTTTCCGTGAGTAACGTTCATTATATTCCCGCTATTTAATTTTGACATCACCCGTTTACTCGAGCGTTTTAAAAATATTCGTTTGGTTAATTCCCGCACCCGTCTACAAACATGAGGGACTTAAGTTGACAAGTGGGCAAAGTGATGACTAGGTCAACTAGTCAACCACTTCACCTCCTCCATCCATTTCCATCCATCTCCCTCATCTCTCTTTCTCTCTAGCAAGAACACACACACACAACACCCAATTCAATCATTCATCATCTAAATTCGATTTAGGAGGCTTACAACAAAACAAATTACATATTTGGAATCCTCTCTTCATCCTCTACAATTTGATACCAACTTCATCTCGTTTGGGTAACATTTCTAAAACTCTAGATTTCTCTAAATTCGTGTTTTTGACTTGAAATGGTGTTAGTTAGTGTCTATGGCTCGTGTATAACATGAATATATGTTTTGTTTGCTCGATTCGTTGTTTTGAGTAACTAGTTTGAACATTTGAAATGGGTGTGCTAAATCTTTGATTTTGGATGAGTTAATGTTGTTAAATTGTTAAAGTTCATGTTTTAATTGTGTTACTAGTATCACTAGCTTCGTTTTGATGCGTAGGTTGATTAAGGAAACTTCAAAAACATGAATATTGATTTTTGCGGATTGTGGTTAGGGTTTGATAGACTTAAAACGAGCTTTTAATGTTTCGAATGCCATGAAATGTTATTAGTAAGTGTTTAGTTGTAATGTATGCTTCATTACCTTCAAAACGGCATATCGTATGTGTAAATTGGATTCCCGAATCATAAAATACGTTTTACGAACTTGAAACTTTGAAAATAAACCCTTCTTGATCAATTGACGAGTTTTCGGTTATAGTAATTGATGTTTGTGCTTGTGAAAGGTAGTTAATTGTATTCCTTGTCAAAAGAGCTTTCCAATGATATAAGATGCGTATTCTAAGTGTTTACGGTTTGCGTTTTGTGCTAAATTGAATTTTGGATCAAGACTTGAACTTTTGAAACTGACCAGGCACCAGACCACGTTATTTGTCGCGCCGCGGAGCAATTTGTCGCGCCGTGGCCCAAAGGGTGATTTTAGAACATGTTTTTCAGGCTTTCTGACCTTCAACATAGGCATTTGTCGCGCCGCGGAGCAATTTGTCGCGCCGCGACAATTGCCTGTTTCATCCGAATTTCAGCAAACTTGTTTTGGCCATAACTTTTTGACCGTAACTCCGTTTTTGATGAATCAAATATCGTTGGAAACGTAATAAGATTTCCTTTCTAATGGTAAGGTTTTGAAATGTCAACTCAAACTTTATTACAATCGTTCTAACATGCTTTTATACTTGATTCTTGCATGAAACTTGACAACGTGGTTCACATGCTATACTATTCGAGTCGTAACGAGCCATAGGACTAATTGAACACATTTCACCCGACCTTGTGTCGTAACCGGTTAATTGATATAACTTACTTATTTAGGTCAAGGCTAATCAACTTTCATGCACACGTTTACTTGTTGAAGTACTTTTATACTCGTGCCCTCGAGGTGAGATCATAGTCCCACCTTTTCAACAATTTTTATTCTTTTAAATCGTGGGCTGAGAAACATATACATTACATATTTATATACATTTCACATGTATATATACTTTTCATACTTTTATACTTTGAACACAAATACGAATACAAAGATACAGACGAGTTAGAACAAAAGTCCTTAATCCAATTATCATTAGTTCCACTTGCAGGGTGTAAGTGTAAGCGAGTGATTATGTTGTGTGGCCATACGGGTTTAACGAACCCTCATTCAGACGGTTCGCTACCGTTAGTGGATGAAATATAATTTCAACGTGCATAGTGTATGTTCTAACACTATATTCAAAATTCAGAGGGAAGATTCAGTTAAGTTTTGGTAATTGGGTGCTCGTGATACAGACAACATCCTTTGGGATGTATACGCTTGATATTCGCTTTATACTAAATCTTGTGGTTTACAAACACATCTTTAGAGATGTATACGCCTTGATACTAAACCTTGTGATTCAAAATATACTTTTACAAATACATTTATGATCTCACCAACGTTTTCGTTGACAGATTTCTATGTTTTTCTCAGGTCTTGCACGATATGTGATACATGCTTCCGCTCATTATTTGATACTTGCATTGGATGTCGAGTATACATGCTTTTCGTGGAACGTCTTTTGACTTTACTTTAAACTGTGTCGCCTGGATTTCAATCGTACTTATAACGTTGTAACTTAACTTTTGGTTGAACAATTCTTGTAAACTTTGAAACAATCTTTATTTTGAAATGAAGGCGACATATTTTGGTCAAACGTTATCTTAAAGACTTATAATCAGGTAATGGGACCCACGTAGCCGACGCCGTCACTTGACGATTTGTCGGGGTCGCTACAGTTGGTATCAGAGCCTTGGTTGTAGGGATTTAGAGTTCATTTGTGTCCACCTCGAGTCATAGGGTACATAGGTGAATCTAGACTACAACCGGCATATAGACTGCAGTAGGAATTACTTGACTATTTGTGCATTTATACTCGAACTCTTCTATCATATCTAACTCGTATTCGATCTTGATCTTATGTTGATAAATTTTGTTGACGCGCCACCTTGACTTTATGAAGTAATGTTAAATGCACATGAGAATCAGGGTAATATAATTTCCGGGATTATATTACGGTGATTCACATGGACGTTCCGACATTATGACATAAAGAATTTAGGGCGAGTCAAGGAAAATTTTCTCTCTATCCTTAATCCATACTCCGGTTAGTATTGTTGAAAATACTAACCAACGATATTCTTGTGTCTTGAAGGAACAATGGCTCCTCGTCGTGTACGCCGCAATGAAACTCCCGAACAAGCTCTCGAACGGATGATAGCTACCGCCGTAGATGCGGCCATGGCCGGTCACTCATCCAACAACAATAATAATAACAACCACAACAACAACAACAACGACAACAACAATGGAGCCGGAAACTCAAACGAGGGTTGCTCCTATAAAGCTTTCATGGGGTGCAAACCTCACACTTTTGATGGAACCGGGGGACCGGTCGTGCTCACCCGATGGTTTGAGCAAACGGAAGCCGTCTTTAGCATAAGCGGTTGTCGGGACCAAGACAAGGTCAAATACTCCACTCACACTTTCTCCGGAATTGCTCTAACATGGTGGAACACCTATGTTCAATCGGTGGGTACCGATGAAGCTCATGCCCTCTCTTGGGCCGATCTAAAGGAAAAGATGATTGTTGAATATTTTCCGCGCGAAGAAACCCGAAAGCTTGAGGAAGAACTAAGAGCTTTGAAAGCGGTCGGAAACGATCTTAAAGCTTATAATCAACGCTTCGCCGAACTATCCTTGATGTGTCCTAATCTTGTTAACCCCGAATCTCAAAGGATTGAGCTCTACATGCTCGGTCTTCCAAAAAGCATCAAACAAGGGGTGATGTCATCCAAACCCACTACTCATCAAGCCGCTATGAACATGGCTCGCCAACTAATTGAAACGGTTGACGAAATCGTAGTACCGGCACCTAAGGCCGAGGATAAATCGGGCGGCAACAAAAGAAAGTGGGAACCCTCCCAATCAAGCAACAACAACTTTGCTAAGAAGCCTTACACCTCCGACGGCAAGAAGGGTTATACCGGACACCTACCGTATTGTAACGAGTGCTACAAACATCATTTAGGCGAATGTGGCAAACCATTTTGCTTGAAGTGTCAAAGAAGTGGCCATGTAGCCCACGATTGTAGGAATACCGCTCCCGTCGCTCAAAAGGAGCACAATGCACCCAAGACGGGTGTTTGTTTTGAATGTGGCCAACCGGGTCATTTTAGGAGTGCGTGCCCAAATAAGAAAATCAACCCCAACGCACGCCGTTAAACTTTCAACATCAACGCCTAGGATGCCCGAGACGACGATGGACTAGTCACGGGTATGTTTGTTCTCGGAATTCTCACGTTTCATGTTTATTCGATTCGGTTACCGTTAGACGTTTTATAAACAAGTCTTTGACTCGTGCTCTTTACATTCCACTTTTTCCCCTAGATACTACTTAGACGATTTAAGTGACCAACGGAAAAATATTGTGTGCCTATGAATTTTATTGGAGGATATACATTAAGACTTTTGACTTGACACCTATAGAACTAGGGAGCTCGGAACATATTCGTTAAAAAAAAAAAAAAAAAAAAAAAAAAAAAAAAAAAAATGTTTTCCCATCGTCTTGTATAGATTATTGTGAACTGAGTAATTTTCGGTTGGAAACCGATACCCTCTCCCTCGCATCCATGACCTCATGACTTCTTGCATGAATCCCGTGTGTATACCAAAACGACCTCCGTTCCAGTTATCATCAATTGGGGGTTAAGGGAGACGATGTCTCCTGAGTCTTTTCCGAACTCGCAACGTTAGTTGTAAATCCCTCTTAGTACCATTCGATTTATCCAAGGCTCGTCCGTATTCATGAACCTCCTAAACCACGTATGCAACTTATCTAGACAAATCTGTTATCACATTTATAGATGACATCTTAACTTATTCAAGTAAAGAAGGCAAACGAACAACATCATCATCTTACGCTCGAACTTTGAGAAAAGAGCAACTCTATGCCAAATTCTCCGAGTGAGAATTTCTGCTAAACGAAGTCAAATTTTCTAGACCATGATGTTAATGGTCAAGGCATTACAATCAATCTCGAAATCAAGCCACACGTGATCATGAAACTCTCTCAACTCAGACTTGTATTCGTAAAATCCTAGAACTCGCCTGTTATCACCGAAGATTCATTTCTGACTTTTCTCGTGTTACCCGACTTTTAAACTCGTTAACTCACTAAGGGAAAAACTTTAAACCTCTCCGTGTTCGAACCTTGAGCGTGATTCTTCACACCAACATTTCTAGTTAAAATCGTATAGCAACAGATGGAACTCAAACATGGAAATATTTCTACATGAACGCCGAAAGGCATACTCTCTCGACTCAAAAATTAACGTAACTAAAATTCGTTATTTTGCACGAAGAAGTCAAATACTAAATTGTGGATCCGATCAATTTTCTCGTCATCACGTACCACACTACACACCTCTGATATTTCACCGTTACCGTCTGATATTACTGGAATTTAAGATAGCACACCATCCAACGATACTTCACTCTTCTTTGACTTAACGCCCTTGTGTTTCTGATAATCGGTCAACTATTATTCAACCCCGAACTATACAACTACGTGTACTACCTCGTTTCTCTTTCAGACTTCAACTTTTGACAACTAGAGGTACGTTATGGCAACCTCGAGATGTAAGCTCATCCTATTCTAAGTCCTCATTTCACTCCTATCTTTATCGCTCGCATTTTCGTTTAAAGAAACTCCTTGTAACATTTCTCCATGGATAGAGAAATTCCTCATATTACATTAGTATTCGCCATGAGGGTGAATAGTCCTAACGAACATTTTTCGAACCCTAACTAACTTGTTCAAACGTATCTTAAGAGATTCTATTCCAACACGGTGTATCCTTGTCAAATATTCCGTATTGAAATACTCGTTTCACTTCTAGTTTTACAAGGAACCTTGGGAACCCGCTTAGACATGAGTACCGCGTATCATCCAAACCCCGACGGACCGAACAAACATACGATTTAAGTCTTGAAAACCATAATACGAATTTGTATTACCAACTTCAAATTTACTTGAGGAAAGTATTTTCCTTAACCGAATCCTCATACTACAATGATTTTCATTCGAGTTTTAACGTCACACCTTTTGAAACCACATGTGACCGGAAACGTCATTCTCCTTTGTCGAACCAAGTAAACGATGATCAATTCACCGGGGCCGAGGTTATTCATGAGCAACCGAGAAAATTTATTCATATTCAGGTAAAACCCTACGCGACTCGTAATCACCAAGAGCTACGCCGATGTTAGACGTAAACATTTCAAATTCCACGTGGGAAACCGCGTCACGTTAAGAGTCGCACCTTGGAAAGGTGCAATCCGTTTCGGGAAACGTAGGAAGCTAAATCCGCGATATTTTGATCCTTTAAATTCTTGGGGTGTTTTGGACCCGTCGCTAACCGTTTAGACTTTTCCGACTCATTTTGGGTCTCCGTTTATCCTACATTCGATGTATCAACTCAAAGACGTGTTTTGCGAAATGAGAACTTGTTATCCCCTTTGATGAACTCACTATCGACGATAACCCTCACTTCCTAGGAGGACCGGTTGAAACCATAAATCGTGAAGCCAAACCTTAAAACATCGTATGATCCCGACCGTCAAAATTCGTTGAAATACCCTAGAACGTACTTCTCCCTCACTCGTAGAATTGGCAACGCAAGAGCTCGAGGAAGAAACAACGACTACTACTTCCAACTAAATTTCGGGACGAAATTTCTTTTGAGTTGTGGATAATGTAACATCCCGCGTTTTTCCGTTAAATTTAATTTTAACACCGTCTTTTTTTTTTTTTAACATAATCTTTCGTATTTAAATTAATGGTTTCCGTGAGTAACGTTCATTATATTCCCGCTATTTAATTTTGACATCACCCGTTTACTCGAGCGTTTTAAAAATATTCGTTTGGTTAATTCCCGCACCCGTCTACAAACATGAGGGACTTAAGTTGACAAGTGGGCAAAGTGATGACTAGGTCAACTAGTCAACCACTTCACCTCCTCCATCCATTTCCATCCATCTCCCTCATCTCTCTTTCTCTCTAGCAAGAACACACACACACAACACCCAATTCAATCATTCATCATCTAAATTCGATTTAGGAGGCTTACAACAAAACAAATTACATATTTGGAATCCTCTCTTCATCCTCTACAATTTGATACCAACTTCATCTCGTTTGGGTAACATTTCTAAAACTCTAGATTTCTCTAAATTCGTGTTTTTGACTTGAAATGGTGTTAGTTAGTGTCTATGGCTCGTGTATAACATGAATATATGTTTTGTTTGCTCGATTCGTTGTTTTGAGTAACTAGTTTGAACATTTGAAATGGGTGTGCTAAATCTTTGATTTTGGATGAGTTAATGTTGTTAAATTGTTAAAGTTCATGTTTTAATTGTGTTACTAGTATCACTAGCTTCGTTTTGATGCGTAGGTTGATTAAGGAAACTTCAAAAACATGAATATTGATTTTTGCGGATTGTGGTTAGGGTTTGATAGACTTAAAACGAGCTTTTAATGTTTCGAATGCCATGAAATGTTATTAGTAAGTGTTTAGTTGTAATGTATGCTTCATTACCTTCAAAACGGCATATCGTATGTGTAAATTGGATTCCCGAATCATAAAATACGTTTTACGAACTTGAAACTTTGAAAATAAACCCTTCTTGATCAATTGACGAGTTTTCGGTTATAGTAATTGATGTTTGTGCTTGTGAAAGGTAGTTAATTGTATTCCTTGTCAAAAGAGCTTTCCAATGATATAAGATGCGTATTCTAAGTGTTTACGGTTTGCGTTTTGTGCTAAATTGAATTTTGGATCAAGACTTGAACTTTTGAAACTGACCAGGCACCAGACCACGTTATTTGTCGCGCCGCGGAGCAATTTGTCGCGCCGTGGCCCAAAGGGTGATTTTAGAACATGTTTTTCAGGCTTTCTGACCTTCAACATAGGCATTTGTCGCGCCGCGGAGCAATTTGTCGCGCCGCGACAATTGCCTGTTTCATCCGAATTTCAGCAAACTTGTTTTGGCCATAACTTTTTGACCGTAACTCCGTTTTCGATGAATCAAATATCGTTGGAAACGTAATAAGATTTCCTTTCTAATGGTAAGGTTTTGAAATGTCAACTCAAACTTTATTACAATCGTTCTAACATGCTTTTATACTTGATTCTTGCATGAAACTTGACAACGTGGTTCACATGCTATACTATTCGAGTCGTAACGAGCCATAGGACTAATTGAACACATTTCACCCGACCTTGTGTCGTAACCGGTTAATTGATATAACTTACTTATTTAGGTCAAGGCTAATCAACTTTCATGCACACGTTTACTTGTTGAAGTACTTTTATACTCGTGCCCTCGAGGTGAGATCATAGTCCCACCTTTTCAACAATTTTTATTCTTTTAAATCGTGGGCTGAGAAACATATACATTACATATTTATATACATTTCACATGTATATATACTTTTCATACTTTTATACTTTGAACACAAATACGAATACAAAGATACAGACGAGTTAGAACAAAAGTCCTTAATCCAATTATCATTAGTTCCACTTGCAGGGTGTAAGTGTAAGCGAGTGATTATGTTGTGTGGCCATACGGGTTTAACGAACCCTCATTCAGACGGTTCGCTACCGTTAGTGGATGAAATATAATTTCAACGTGCATAGTGTATGTTCTAACACTATATTCAAAATTCAGAGGGAAGATTCAGTTAAGTTTTGGTAATTGGGTGCTCGTGATACAGACAACATCCTTTGGGATGTATACGCTTGATATTCGCTTTATACTAAATCTTGTGGTTTACAAACACATCTTTAGAGATGTATACGCCTTGATACTAAACCTTGTGATTCAAAATATACTTTTACAAATACATTTATGATCTCACCAACGTTTTCGTTGACAGATTTCTATGTTTTTCTCAGGTCTTGCACGATATGTGATACATGCTTCCGCTCATTATTTGATACTTGCATTGGATGTCGAGTATACATGCTTTTCGTGGAACGTCTTTTGACTTTACTTTAAACTGTGTCGCCTGGATTTCAATCGTACTTATAACGTTGTAACTTAACTTTTGGTTGAACAATTCTTGTAAACTTTGAAACAATCTTTATTTTGAAATGAAGGCGACATATTTTGGTCAAACGTTATCTTAAAGACTTATAATCAGGTAATGGGACCCACGTAGCCGACGCCGTCACTTGACGATTTGTCGGGGTCGCTACAACAGGGTACGGTGGGTGGGATATCTATAAATACCAATAATTGTTCATTTTACCAGACACGGAACTGGATTAATAGTTAATAGACTTGTTGAAACAGGGGTGGATTACATTCAAGGGTAATTGGTGTAATTGTTAACAAAGTAGTAAAACCTTGGACTACACGCAGTCGATAACCTGGTGTATTCATTAAACAAAGTATTAAGACCTTGTTACAATTTGAATCCCCAATTAGTTGGAATATTTGACTTCGGGAATAAGAATAATTTGACGAAGACTTCCGCATTTTATGATTATGACTGATGGACTATTATGGACAAATCCGTATGGACATATCGAATAACCCATGATAAAGAACAATTAACCCATGGGAATAAACTAAAATCAACACGTCTAACATCATGATTACGGAAGTTTAAATAAGCATAATTTCTTTATTTCATATTTAATTTCCTTTATTTCATATTTAATTGCACTTTTAATTATCGCACTTTTATTTATTGTCATTTTAATTATCGTACTTTTTAATTATCGCAATTTTATTTACCGTTATTTTATTTATCGCACTTTTATTTATCGCACTTTAATTATCGTTATTTACTTTATGCTTTAAATTAATTTATATTTATTTTTAATATTTTACATTAGGTTTTAATTGCGACTAAAGTTTTAAAATTGACAAACCAGTCATTAAACGGTAAAAAACCCCTTTTATAATAATAATACTACTTATATATATTTATATTTATACAAATATAGTTTTGAAAATATAGCGTTAAACTTGGCTGAGATACCTGTGGAACGAACCGGACTTACTAAAAACTACACTACTGTACGATTAGGTACACTGCCTATAAGTGTTGTAGCAAGGTTTAGGTATATCCACTCTATAAATAAATAAATAACTTGTGTAAAATTGTATCGTATTTAATAGTATTTCCTTGTAAAAATTACTACTATTTTGTATACACCTCTACGCACATCAATTTGTATCGAGGTTTTGGCGATCTTTACAGGAAGCCTTGGGAACTAGGTTAGATATGAGCACCGTTTATCATCCTCAAACAGATGGTCAGAGTGAAAGGACCATTCAGACGTTAGAAGATATGTTACGAGCGTGTGTTATTGATTTTGGTAATGGGTGGGATAAATATTTGCCGCTAGCTGAGTTTTCTTATAACAACAGTTATCATGCAAGTATTCAAGCCACACCGTTTGAAGCTCTGTATGGTAGGAAGTATAGGTCTCCTATCTGTTGGAATGAGGTTGGGGATGCTCAACTCACAGGTCCAGAAATTATTCACGAGACTACCGAGAAGATTGTATAGATTAAGGAAAGGTTGAGAACCGCTAGAAGTAGGCAAAAGAGTTATACCAATAGGGGAAGGAAAGATGTAGAATTTCAAGTTGGTGACCATGTTATGTTAAAGGTTTCACATTGGAAAGGTGTGATACGTTTTGGTAAAAGGGGAAAGTTGAGTCCTCGTTTTGTTGGACCGTTTGAGATCATTAAGAGAGTTGGACCGGCGGCTTATCATTTGAAGTTGCCACAAGAACTCAGTGCCGTTCACGATGTCTTTCATGTATCGAATTTAAAGAAGTGTTTGGCCGAGGCCGATAAGACTATTCCGCTGGAGGAACTTCATGTTGATAAGCAACTTCATTTTATTGAGGAACCTGTTGAAATTATGGACCGAGAAGTTAAGACTCTTAAGCAGAGTAGGATTCCTATTGTTCTGGTTAGATGGAACGCCAAACGCGGTCCCGAGTTCACTTGGGAGCGTGAAGATCAGATGAAGCAGAAGTACCCGCATTTGTTCCCAGATGCTGAGTCAACCCCTGCGCCTGCTTAAATTTCGGGACGAAATTTCCGTAACGGGAAGGTACTGTCACGACCCTACTTTTTCCGTTATCTTTTACCGTTAATTATTTAACGACCGTTAACTGTAAATTGTGCTACGTCATTTCTATGACCTATATTATTATTATATTAATAATAATATATTAATTATTATGTGTTATGTGAATGTTTGTATTCATATTTTTAAGTTATACGTTTCTACGTGTCGCGGATTTCTATCCGGCGAATCTTTTCGGTTTTCAAACCAACGGTCGAGTTTTTGGGATATTTAAATCCTAATTATTTTAAATATGATATTTTAAGATCATATAATTATATATAGTATTTATATTTATTTTTCGTCGCGTAGTTGTTATCTCTTCGAATTTTTAATCGCGTAAGCGTGTTTTCGCGTTTCGGGTTTCGTTCGGGCTTTCGGGCCACAAGGATTTTTACCATTAAGCTTTATGGACTAGTGGGGCCCACCCCTTTGTGATTTTTGGCCGACCCCACCCCATATCCCCTCCCATTTTTCATTTTTCATTTTAACATCACATTTTATTATTTCCAATTTCTAATTTTCTAAACCTAGCAAGTTTTTTTTTGTGCTCTCCTCCTCCTTATTCCTTTTTGGCGATGGCACACAACACCACCAACATCATCATCCTTCATCAAATCAAGGCTTGGATCATCCATTGTTATACATCAACGCGTTCCTCATTCCGTTCTCTACGCGATTATACTTGTTGATTATTGATTAGGGTATAAACCCTAACCCTAGAACTTTTGGTTTTTCATAATTTTTCTGTATTTTGATTATATATTAATAGTATGATGATTACTTGTTGTTGTAATGGTGTTTGTATGCATAGAATTACTCAAATACATATGTTTTCGGCTTGATATAATTGGGACAGCAGCTAATTCGTGTATTTCTGATATTGTGACTGTTATAAAAGTTAAAATAAAGTATCTAGATGAGTTTCTCTCATCAAAACATTAACTTTAGACTCCGGATTCATGTCGTTTCGATTCCCGGAACCCTAGATATGATCAAAATGGTATTTTGTTAAAATTGAAATGTGATATTGATATGAACCAGGTTTGGTCCGACTTTGTGACCATATTTGGTGACTTTAGGGTGTGTTAGTGTGTTAGGATTAATGGTGGGACGAACTTTCACGTTCGGGTCATCTAAATCCGAGCAACGAATCACCCGTTATGGCTAAAACACGATTTTGATTGAATTGAAGTTCCAAGTGGTGTCATGGCTGATCACCACGACTTGTGGACTGTTCTTGGTGTGTTCTTCAGTGTACCAAAGTGTCGGGTGGTTTGATTAGGCGGAGATATATGTAAGGCTCGCCGAAAACCGACACCCGGGGCTCAAGATACGACCCGATGAACTTTTGATTTAAAACTTATGATTAATTATTAAACTTATGATATAAATAATGAATTTCATTATCATTTAATTACTTATGATATAAAAAGTAATTATTAAAATATTAAGACTTATGATATATATTTATTATATCATTTAATTATTACTTATGATTTAAGTAACATTTTAATTAAACTTATGATTAATAATACTCTTATTATTAATGGAAAATACTTATGATAAGTATTAAACTATTATTATAAAATTATTATAATAAGACTGATAATAAGGATTAAATAATTATTTAATTATTATAAGGCTTAGTTATTATTTAATTATAATTTAATTATTAAATACTTATGATTTAATGATTATAATTAGAAACTTATGATATGATTAATAATTCATTATTAATTAATAATACTTATGAGATGATTTAAAATTTATTATTAATTAATAATACTTATATTATGATTAATATTTAATTAATTAATTAAATACTTATGTTATATTAATTATATCATTTAAACTTATATTAACTTTAATAATTCATTTTAATTTAATTAAACTTATGTTATGACATAATTAGACATATTTAACTTTAATAAACATTATAACTTACATTATTATTACAACTTACACTTTTAAATTAACGTTGATTATGTTTGACCAAGGTTGACTTTTGAGTTGACTTTCGGTTGACTTTGACTTTCAGTTGACTTTTGTTGACTTTCTAATTAAGGAAACTTTCCTAACTTATAAACTTTCCAAAAATAGCAACTTTCTAAATTTGGAAACTTTTCAAAAATAGAAACTTTCCAAAAATAGAAACTTTCCAAATATAGAAATTTCCAAAAATAGAAACTTTCTAAAAATAGAAAGTGTGTGTCCGTAAGCTATTCCGATTAAACCGATGCATGCTTAGTATTGTTCTATGACTACTTGCAACAAGTACAATAGCTATCATACTAAGACTTGACCTAAGTTAGTTATTTATATCGACCTGCTTTATTTATAGGTCGGCGTTGTGATCATTCCTGATCACTGTACTCCATTTGTTGTTCGCTTATTTGTGTTGGTTACTTCGTTACTATTAAGGTGAGTTATAGTCCCATTTTTACATACTTTTCAAAGTATATTTTTGGGATGTGATTACATGCATTTTACTTTACGTTTAGAAACAAGTGACAATTAAATATAAATTATTCATTGTGAGTTGGACAAAAATATTCTCTAGTCTGGTAACTGTAATCACTGGTTTCTACTGGTGAACGCGAATCCTACGGATAGATCTATCGGGTTTGACAACCCCATTTCGAGCTAGTCGCGCTAGCAATTTATAATCAGAATGTTTAGTACTTCGTATTTTGTTGTAGATACACTGTCCAGTGTATATTATTATTCTGTTTGGCAAGGGTAAATAAAGGGTTAAGTGGTTACCAGGTGGCTCATTGATAATGGAATAATGTTTAATGATTTTTAACATTTTTAAATCTTGTGGTCTAAAGTTTATTCAATTATTTAAACCTATAATTCACTCAACCTTTGTGTTGACAGTTTACTCGCATGTTTTCACAGGTACTTGAGTTTATGTGATGCTTCCGCTGTGTTTAGAAGAGTCTGCATGCATTTGGGCAGATCTTAATGAAACAATTTATGAAACTTAAGCTTGCATTCTGTTTTTGGATAATTTAAATTTGTAGGTTTGTTGACAATGTTTTTTGTCAACTTTGGTTAATTAATATGTTGGGTTACTTTTAAACTACATATTTTGGTATGCTTTCCTTTTTGGGAAACTTTTGAAATAAAAGAATGCAATGACGTTTGTTAAATTCATTTAAGTTCGATCAAGCTGTGGGACCAAGTGACGGAGCCGTTAAGTGTTTTGACGGGGCCATCACAGGTTTAGTCTCCAACAAGATTTGGTGGAGCTCTTTTGATAAAAGTAGTCTTCTATATGCATCTTCAATTCCAAAAACCGAAGTTTTCTCCATCAAATCGATAGATTCTAAATTTTCAGTCTTCCACCATCTTCCCAAACTCGCCACCTTGAGCTCTGATACCAATATTAAGGTTTATTGACCCAACAATATGAATAATTCCATAAAATTATTCAACCCTAAAAAGATAAATGAAGACGATAATAAGATAATTAATAACGCGATAATTTAAGGTGGATATATGTAATCAAGGGTTGATTACTTTAATTCACGAACCAAACTGGAGAGATTTTGTTAATAAAATTCTTGTATACTTGTATGGATTGCGATAGGGTCCTTTTATAGAGGAAACCGAACAAGGAAACTACTTAACGAGCAAGTTACCAAATTCAAGAAAATTCTGGCTGCCCAACACTCGTCTCGCGATCGCGAGTTTCAAGAGGCATAAGATTCGCGTTCGCGAACAACATGATGAGGGTAAACTCCAGTCGTGGCCAATCTTTTCCAGTTCGCAAGATCTTGTTCTTTGACACTCGCGATCGCGAGTTTATACACCCACTGGCAAGATTGCAACATCTTTTCGATTTGTTTGATTGTTCTTCACCTTTTCAACAGTATGTTATTTGTCATTTGTAACTTAGTGGTTGGAAATGAGTGTATGTATGCTGTAAAAATGAGTTTAACTGTTTGTATGGTGAGCAGGGGCAGAAATTTGTGGGGCCGGGTGGGGCGCCAATCCATAGTGGATTTGTAATTTTCATTGCAAAAATTTTGAAGAGTTCGATTTTTTCCCATTGGATTTTTTTTCCCAAAAGTTTCCATATTTTGCTCCTAAAGCCTACGTATTTTGCCCCCAAAGCCTCCGTATTTTTCCAAAAGCCTTCGTATTTTGCCCAAAAACCTCCGTATTTTGCCCAAAAACCTCCGTATTTTGTAAAAAAAACCTCCATATTTTGCCTAAAATAATTGCTACGCTTTTAAAAAAAATTTCACCGCCGGGAAATAAATTCCCGTTTCTACCACTGATATGATGGTGAGTATGTTGTGTGTGTTCTCAAACGTTGCTTTGATGCTGGTAATTATAGCTGTTGAAAAGTTATCCCACATCGGTCATGGACAAAAACAAATGTATGCATATAAGTCAAAAGGGAAGTCCCTCTATTACCAATTGGTTTTAGAAAATGATGAACTCTTGGACTTATGTGTCGTACATGTTGTTAGACTATACGATTTATCAATTCTGTCATGGTATCAGAGCCTAGGTGGACGGTTTGTTCTACAGCGAGTCCGAGTCAGGCCCCCATGAGTGTGCCGCCGTCGCTACAAAGAGATTGAGTCAGGCCTTCTTCTTGCCGCCATCTCTACAACCGTTCCATGCCTCGATGTGAGGGGGCGTGTTGGGAAGTTATCCCACATCGATCATGGACAAAATCAAATGTATGCATATAAGTCAAAGGGGAAGTCTCTCTATCACCAATTGGTTTTAGAAAAGGATGAACTCTTGAACTTATGTGTCGTACATGTTGTTAGACTATACGATTTATCAATTTTGTCAATAGCTGAGATCAAACCAGCTTTATAAACACCGGTTTGGCTCATGATAGGTTGACGCTGAAAAATGTTACAAACATGTCAAACTAGTGTTTGTAATGTCGGGTTATATTGAAATGTGTCAAACGTTGCTTGGGGTGAGTTTGTTGAATGGATTACTAAAACGATGGGAATCTCATTAAAAATTTCCTAATTTATTTGAATTTTATTCTTTGTCAAACAGAAACTTCGGGCCATGCTTGGATCTAGACCCAATCATGCAATAATGCAATATTGCAATATATACAACACTTTTTTTTTTCATACCAATTCTACGAGATTAATTTCTTGTAATTTTAGCGGTGTATCGATAAATAAATAAAACAAATATAAATAATGGCAGTAGACTTTTTTATGACTTCTTCATGAAAATGTGGCAAAGATATTTAGAATAAGCGTTATTTTTTGAAAACAGTTATAAAAAAGAAGACTTACAATTTTCGGCTTCACAATAATTATCACCTATAACTATCAACAAGTTTCGCCTGATAGTTTATTTATTTATTTTTTTTTTTTTTTTTTTTTTTGGAACAGCCACAATATATAAAAATGCCAAACGGGCTACACTAGCAAGAAACTAGAGAAAGCCCGGGCCACGAAAATTACAATGACTTAATGCGCCAATCGTTTCAATTTACATTCGAATTGCCCCCACTTCTAAACCAATTAAACGAAAAAAGACAAATAGAATCAAACAAAATACATCTCTTCATAGGATTTTGCTGAAAAAGCCGACTATTTCGAAATCTCCAAATGTGCCAAACTGTAGACGCAACGATGACGTACAATCTGGTTTTGATGTCTAGAGATTCAGACCAATCTTCATACCAAGCAATCCAATCTGTCCATTCTGTGAAAATCGGCAGCTGAATGCCAGTCCAAATTCTCACTTTCCTCCATACTTCCACCGCAATCTCACACTCGAACATAACGTGATGAACGGACTTGATGTAACAACCACACGAGACGCACCCGATAGCCTCAATTTCCAAGCCACGACGCGATAAATTAAGGCGAGTGGGAAGCCTATCTAAGGCTAATCTCCATATAAATATATTATGTAACTTATGTAGGCATGTTAACATTGTGCTTGATAATCCACTTATTAGAATCAAGGTTGGAGAATTCGGATCTCGGGGAGATCTCGTTTGGACATTTTTTGGGAGATCTCGGAAATTTTTCGGGGTGATCTCGGACGTTGACTTTTCAGTTTGCCTAATATAAATATATATTTATATTTATATGCATCTATAAATATTTGTATATTTATATTTATTTTTACGATATTTTACAAAAAACTAAAAAATGAGTGAGAAAACCCGAGAAATTACTAGATTTTATGAGAAAATTCAAGAAATGACCGAGAAAATCCATAAATTGTGGCTTTGACCAAGTTTGACCTCGTTGACTTAGAAATCTCGGGAGATGGATATTTCGTCTCAGCTGCCTTCTAAAAACGAGATCTCGGGGAGATCCCGGAAAAAAAATAAGGAGATTTACAACACTTATTAGAATACCAAAACTTAAATATACTATGTTAATTATATAGTTTATATTTCAAGCGCCTAGCTAGTTTCTTAACGACACATGATTTAATGTCATGAAATTTTGATGTAGATATTTAACAATAGTATTCTTAATATATGGTAGCGCATGTGAAAATCAATATTCTAGCGACTTAAATAATATTACTAGCACTTCATTATTGCATTACCTATATAATTTACTTGATTTATAAACATGTCCTGCCTCATAAAAGCACATGGCTAATAATGTGTACTACAATTGATCTAAAAATGGAGCAACTTACATATACATATCAAGATATGTAATGATAAAGTAATCAAGGACAAATCTCATATCCTAATTCCTTTTCGTTTGCTTCTTATGCATTTTCTCATCAAGTGGTGCTAGTACGCATCCATAATTTTGTCATACTTAGCAAAGATGAATTTAATTTTGTGTTACTGTATGTGATCTACCAATGAAGGTTCATCTCTAGAGTTTGTATGCGATAATCAAACATCGTCTTTAAATGCGTACATGTACGTATAAGAACCATCAACTGTGCAAGGCACAATTGACTTAATGCATCGCTTTACCACAGACATCATTATCTCGTAAATAACTTAACATTTGAAAATGAGAAATGTTTTAGTCACATAATCTTTACGCAAAAATAATTACACATATAAAATATATATTAAATAAGCCAATAATAGAAGAGAAAATAAACATGAGATGTAATTAGTCAACTTTCTATTGTGTGAAATTTTGTGATAAATTTAAGTACTCAAGTGAGTGCAACATTACATTTTGAAAACTGCTGCTATGCATGATTTAAAATTAGACCCAACTTAAAGTGGAATAAGGCCCCAAATAGGCAAATCTCGTGGATATAATGCCCAAATTATTAAAATAGTTTCGATTATTGGATTACACCATTTTTAACCGTTTCTGTGATATCACAAGCAGTCGCTCTATTTTTTGGCCAAAAAATAGAATCCGTTTGTTACATGACAAGGTCAGTCTGTGACCTTTTTTTTTTTAACCCTTGTATCAGTTTTTCCTGTATGGTTCACCAGCTTTTGATTTAATTAATTTCTTTTATATAAATGAAATAAAATACACACAATATTAATAATAAAATATATTTCATTGGAATTCAACAATACATTTAACGAGTACCTAATTTTATAAATTCAAGGTGAACAAAAAATATTAAAAATATAGATTACATATCAAACACTAATTCATAGGTCAAAATGTTAACGGAAGATTCCATATTAAGTCATCGATAAGTTGGTCCTGCACCGCCATATCCCTTATTTCTCTTGTGATAATGTATTCTGTGACAACCCGAAAATTTTCGACCAAATTTAAACTTTAATCTTTATATATTCCCGACACGATAAGCAAAGTTTGTAAGTTGAATCTCAAGAATTTTAAACTATGTTCATGCATTCATTTAACCTCGACTAAATTCCAACGATTCACGAACCATTAAATGAACGTATATAATTATGTATATATATATTTTATAACTTGAAAACGTTAATAAAGTATTAAACGTTTAATACTTTATATGAACGTATTTGTTTCAAAATATATTTATCAACGGAATTAAAAGATAATATTAAATGATTGATTTATCTGATACATTGTATGATCACGAGTCTCTGTTGAGAGGTCCACTTTGATTTAGGAAACCTTTTCTTTTTAACGATATTCGGAATAATTGGTAAAGTGAATTTCAAGTAAAACCAAAAGTGTCAATCAACAGGAACTAGACATGAGTTAGTGGAAATTCCTGTTTGATCTTCAATTTATGTTTTATAATATTTTCCTCGTGATCTCTATAAGATAACTATTTTAACTTTTGTATTATTTATGAAATATGGATAACTTAGAAATTAGATATCAACGTTTCACTTTAAAATGAATTCATACGTTTAACTAACCTTTAAACCTTATCTTACGCTTCACCAACAAATTGTAATTTAAAAGCTTGAAATCTATTTTGAATATAAAAATTTTTATGTTTTATAATATAACGATCTCCATTTTAACTTTTTAATAAAATGATTATTATTATATAGTTTTAGAAAAACAAAGTTATCATATTTGATTTAAACGTTTCAGTTTAAAAAGAACTTTATTAATTGGGATGTTTATAAGATAAATTGTATATGACTCTTGAAGAATTTAAATAAAACTTACATTATAAAATTACAAATATATAAAGTGTTTCAAAAATGTAAACGTGATTTGATATAATATTTTTTTCGACTATCTAAACGATTACAAAATTGAACGTTAAAATATAATTAGTTTTGAAAAACTAAATATTGTATTATTAGGTAAATATTTCAATATGAACAAATTTATTTTTTTAAAATATATATATATATATATTTTACAAGTGTCAAAATATAGTATTTAACGGTTGATTTAAAATAATATATTTGGATAAACAGCGAGACTTTGATTTATAGAAGCAAATGACCACAACACTCAAATGAATAAGCTACACTTTGAGTTGGATTGTTTTTCATTGATTTGAGTCTTGTTATATATAAAGGTACACTACACGAAACATAAAATATTAGTTTTCTAAACGTACGAAAGTGCGTTCGAAAAACCGAAAGTGGTACATGAATCGAGTAACAACGTCCGTGCCATTTGAGTAAAAATTATATTTTTACCATAAACGTAAATATAATATAATATATAATTAATTATATAAATTAAATATATTATATATTTATTAATAAAAACCGTCGGCAGCCTCAAATGAGTGCAGAATGAGCTGGATCTGGAACCTCCGCACTCGCAGAGCATATAGGCACAAAACCTCCGCACTCGCGGAGGTGTCAGTTTCGGGATTTGTGTATAAAGCTCGATCCATTATGCGCTCAATTCAATCTCTCTATCTATATAATTACTCCGTAGTATATATTTATTTTATTTATATTATTATTATTATTATTATTATTATTATTATTATTATTATTATTATTATTATTTATTATAATTTTATGATTAAGATTAATATTATTATTATTAATTGTATTTAGTAGTATTATTATTATTAGTATTATACATAAAATACTACGAAGAGGGGATGCGTGTGCGATTTCAAAACGGATTTTATGAGCGGGATAGAGATAAGAAAATTATGTGTTATAGCTATGGAGGTTATGGGTAATGTTCGGGGGTATGCTCGCGAGGTCAATCTAGTGTTTATCGTCTCCGTTGCGTCTACGTACCTTTCCTGCAATATTGAATCTCAATATTGATACGTGAGTACTCATAATTTAATTTTTACATACTAATAGTGTATCCCTGACTAGTGCTCGAGAATATAGGATTATGCATGCTTGTACTTTTGATATTGCCATTAGATAGGATATGTTGAATCCTGAATTAGTTGCGTATGCTGTTGAGATAAGATATAAGATATGCATGTCGTTGGAAAGCTAGCGAAAAATTAAGAATTTTTCATTTAGATATCGAATGGTTTCGATGAACGGAGTTGAAGTTATAGTCAATCGAATTTTCGTATTATTATTAAAAATGATTATTATTATCGTCGTTATTATCGTCGTTCTAGTTTTATCTTATTATTATCATTATTATTATCTTTATCAATAAAATGGATTTATCATTTAAAATTTGTTATTTTTTTATTATTATTACTATCGTTTTTATCGTTAAAGTTATAATTTGTATTATTATTATTATTATTATCTAATTATTATTATTATTATTATTATTATTATTATTATTATTATTATTATTATCCAATTATTATTATTATTATTATTAGTATTATTATTATTATTATTATTATTATTATTATTATTATTATCATTATTAATATACATATCATTATTTAAAAATGGTTATTGTTATTGTTATTAATATTATTATTATTATTATTATTATTATCATTAAAATAGTTATTAGTATTAATATTATCTTAATATTTATTATTATTAGTATTATTATAATTAAAACTAATATTAGTAACACTTAATTATCATGATTACTATTATTATTATTATTATTAAAATGAACGCGATATAAAAGACAATTAAAAGCTATCAAATGAATCGATTAGGAAATAATGAGTAAGAGTATCATGATGAAATTAAAATATTATAAGATATTGATTTAGATAAAATTATCGTTCTTATTATTTTTATCATTACTATTATTATTAAAAGTATCGTTAGTATTAAAACTATTATTTTAATGAAATTATCATTTTAATAGAAATATCATTGTTATTATAAAATATCATTATTATTATCATTTTAAATAAAGTTATTATTTTAAAATTAATATTAAAAGGTATTGTAAATATTAAAGTTATCATAATTAAAATTATCGTCTTATCATAATATCACGTTTAGTAAATATAAATATTGATATTTTTATTAATAGAATAATAATTATTATTATTACAAAATAATACAACTTTTACTTACTATTATTATAGATATTATTTTATCAAATAAATATGTGATACAAACATATTTTACTACGTGTAATAAATTACTTTAATAATACCTATCATATTATTTTTATGATATTAAATGAACTCTATAAATTTTATTACTTAATATATATAAAAGTATATTTTATTATATAAATTTTAATATAAAATTTTATTTATTAAGAAATGAATTATATTATTTACTCTATTAAATCTTTTAAAGATATTTAAAAATATAAAACTACGATATTTAAACTATATATTAATCATATATAGATTTTTGAAAATTACTTTGAGTCAAATTGACTTTTGTTGACTTTTGCATATTAGTCTCGAGCATTAGGATTGTGGTACACTATGACTTGACCTAAATTGTTAGACAAATATTGACCAACACATAAATATATATAATTAATATAGGTTCGTGAATCCGATGCCAACCTTGCACTTGTTCAATGACGTTATATGTATTTTTACAACGAAATACAATAGGTGAGTTTTATTTGCTCCCTTTTTAAATGCTTTTGCAATATATATTTTTGGGACTGAGAATACATGCGCTGCTTTTATAAATGTTTTACGAAATAGACACAAATACTCGAAACTACATTCTATGGCTGGATTATTAAACCGAATATGCCCCTTTTAGTCTGGTAATCTAAGAATTAGGGAACAGACACCCTAATTGACGCAAATCCTAAAGATAGATCTATTGGGCCCAACAAGCCCCATCCAAAGTACCGGATGCTTTAGTACTTCGAATTTATCATGTCCGAAGGGAGTCCCGAAATGATGGGGATATTTTATATGCATCTTGTTAAGGTCGGTTACCAGGTGTTCACCATATGAATGATTTTTGTCTCTATGCATGGGACGTATATTATGAGAAATGGAAATGAAATTCTTGTGATCTATTAAAATGATGAAAATGAATGATTATGATAAACTAATGAACTCACCAACCTTTTGGTTGACACTTTAAATCATGTTTATTCTCAGGTGTTAAAGAAATCTTCCGCTGTGCATTTGCTCATTTTAAAGATATTACTTGGAGTCATTCATGGCATATTTCAAAAGACGTTGCATTCAAGTCGTTGAGTTCAATAGAGATTATTATTAAGTAAATGACAGATTAGGTCATTTATAGTTGGACAATATGAAATGATATGCATGCCTGTTAATTTTCGATGTAAAGAGAGTTTATCTTTTAAAAACGAATGCAATGTCTGAAAAATGTATCATATAGAGGTCAAATACCTCGCGATGTAATCAACTATTGAGAATCGTTTATAATGTATATGAACGGGTCCTTTCATATTCACAGGAATAATTGTATTCGCATACGAAAACACCTTTTAAATTTCTTGGGCGGAAAAAAGTGTCAAATAATCATTTTCATAAAAAAATCTTAAATAAACTTCACCTAAATATTCAACGGGTCATATTCTTTCGCTCGCAACGAGTTAAATTTTTCCGACACCATCGTTAAACTCGAAATAATTTTAGGAACACAATGTCACTAACTATACGCAAAACGGACGCTTTTTAAAAAACGCTAAATATTTGAGGTACTTTTCATACACGTTGATTTTGCGTTAAATTTTTAAAAGTCGACAATTCCATAGCGAAACGCGGAGATGCACATATATTGTTAATTTAAAATAACATTTAAATCTTTCACGGGTTATACCTTTAAGTTCGACTCGAGTTGCGCTTCAACGACTTCATCGTTAGCCACGAAATAATTTTACAAACTAAACGCACTAAAATACATTGAAAACCGAACCTCCGGTGCGAAGCGAGAATTCGAAAACTAGTTCGAACCAAGTAGAAGTATTCTGCGGACATTATTTAATAAAATAAACTTGACCTATATCAATAAGGTCAAACTAATACCCTTGCTAAATACATGCACTTCAAATCTAAAATTCTACATTTACATTTACAATTCAAATTGTATCAAAAGTTGGAATTACCTTCGTTAACAAATTTAGTCAAATACGACAATAATAATAATAATAATTTTTTTTTATAACAAATAACAAATACTTTTTGTCATTTGTAGTACTTCTTCCGTCTCATTCCAATAGTCTACAGACAAAAAACACGCAGTTTTAGAAAATTCCACTAACTTCATTTCTCCACCAATGAAATATCTTCTCTCTCCAGATCCACCAATGGAATACCTTTTTTTCTTTCTATTTATGAAAGTGGACTATTAGAATGGGACAGCCCAAAATAGAATAATGACCTATTGGAATGAGACGGAGGTAGTATCATATACTAATAATATCGTGATTCATAATGTATCAGAATCACCTTGATTCACATCCACCACTCATATCATATCCCAAAACTCCAAAACTTTTGATTCCAAACCTTCTTTCCATTTCTAACCTTTTAACTCCGGAATCATGATTTCCAACTCTTTGGGCATCCATCTCAATACTCATACCCATCATCATCATCTGCTCTCAAACCCAAAACTCAATTCCATTCCCAATTCCAATTCCTATTCCTATTCCAATTCCAATGCACTCAACACAATTCCAACCACCTTAACCTTCAAACCACTTCATTATCACCACAAGAAACCCTTTTTATTCAAACCCATGGCATCCATACCACCCAATTCCAATCCACACTTTGACAACTTTCAACCCGACCCGAAACTAATCAACGATGATCTAGCGCCAACGAAAGAAAGCGAAAGAACGTATACGGGCTGGGAAATGGCTAGTTTATGGGTCGGGTTAGTTGTAGGTGTGCCAACATATTACTTAGCTGGGAGCCTTGTAGACCTTGGAATGTCTTGGTGGCAAGGAATATTAACCGTGGTTACGGCAAATGTAATCACGGTTATAGCCTTGGGATTAACGGGTCATCCTGGGACCCGTTACGGGATTCCGTTTCCGGTCTTGGCTAGATCGGCTTTTGGAATCCGTGGCGCTCATATTCCAACTTTACTTAGAGGATTAGTAGCTTGTGGGTGGTATGGAATTGAGACATGGATTGGTGGTGAAGCAATTTTTTTACTTTTACCAAATTCTATTAAAAATTCAACTATTTCTAATTCCATTCCATGGCTTGGGACTTCACCTATTGAGTTTGCTTGTTTTTTAGTTTTTTGGTTTGCACAAATAGTTGTTGTGATCAAAGGTATGGATGGAATTAGACAACTTGAAAAATACTCTGCCCCAATTTTGATCATTCTAACTTCATGTTTACTCGTTTGGGCTTATGTTAAAGCGGGCGGGTTCGGTATAATTCTATCAATGTCTTCACGACTTTCGTCAACTGAATTTTGGTCACTATTTTTTCCTTCGTTAACTGCGAATGTAAGCTTTTGGGCCACATTAGCACTTAATATCCCCGACTTCACACGCTACGCGAAAAGCCAAAAGGCCCAAATCATGGGCCAAGCCGGGCTACCAATTTTGATGGGCTTGTTCACATTTGTCGGTCTAGCTGTGACTGCATCAACCCAAGTGATATTCGGGCGTGTGATATCTGACCCGATTCAATTACTAGGCGCAATAGGCGGGGTCGGGACCATGATGCTGTCGATCCTAGGCATCACATTGGCTACGATAACAACCAACATTGCGGCTAACGTTGTAGCTCCTGCAAACGCTCTAGTGAACTTAAGCCCGTCCGTTTTTAATTTCCAACGTGGCGCGTTATTAACTGCATTGCTTGGAATTGCATTCCAACCATGGAGACTACTTCAATCTAGTGAGAGTTTTGTGTACACTTGGCTTGTTGGGTATTCAGCGTTAATGGGCCCGATCACAGGGATCTTATTGGCTGATTATTATCTCGTTAAGAGTCGAAATCTTAAAGTTAATGATTTGTATACTTTGAATCCTACTGGGAATTATTATTACTATAATGGGTACAATTTAGGGGCAATTGCAGCTTTGGTGATTGGGATTATACCTGTGATTCCGGGGTTCTTGGAGAAGATTGGAATCTTGAATTCGATTCCGGAGTTATTAGTTATGATCTACAACAATGCCTGGTTTTTTGGGTTCTTTTCATCTGGGTTCATTTACTGGATTGTAGCAAAAGGAACTAAACAAATGGGTTCACAGCTATCTGATCCATTGTTGCCAGATAGTGCAATTTAATCTTTTATTTTTGTAAATTAATTTGGTATTTACACACAAACATGTGTATAAATCTTGCATAGTGAATATTAATACAGTAATTTTAATTTTATTCCATTCAGTTGTTTGATCTTAGACAATAATTGTTCCTAATTTTACATTATTATGGATATGGATGGATTACAGTTATAAGATGTAAGATGTATGTAGTAATCAAAAATTAAGAAGCAATAAAATTGATTTGTATGAAGGATTGGGTCCTACACTACACAATATGAGGGTCGACACAAACTCAATCCCTAAAGTAGGGATGGCATCGGGTCTGATTTAGATCGCGTATAGGTAATTCCATACCCAAATCCAGTTAGGAAACCATGTCTCAAACCTGGTCTCATACTTGTCGGGTCCCCATTTACTTACTAACCGTCAGGTTATCGAGTTTTTCCACGAGTAAACGGGGATCCCCATATACTTACTAACTCTAGGGTTATCGGATTTCTTCTGGGTATCGATTATCTTCGTTGTTAGCCATCATCATTCACCATTCACTTGTTTCAGTTTATTTTTCAATAATGATATTAAATTGAGTTCAAAATCTAAATAAATATATATAAATATAGAATAATAGTACAATACCATATTGTAGCTTATATATGATTATTATTATTAAACTTTATTATAGTTATTAAGAAAATTGAAATCTCCATCGGATTAGATATACGGGTATATGGGTCGGGTATACGGCCCGGGTATGCGGGTTTTTGTCAAACTCATCCCCATACTTGAACCCAGAAAACAATTAAAACAATCTTCATACCCGGCCCAAGACCCGAATACCCGACCCCGAACCCAATCCAAAAGTGTCGAGTTTCAGGTTTATCTATCGAGTATGAGTCTTTTTGCCATCACTACCCTAAACTCAATTGACATCTTTAAGTAAATAACAAACCCAAACACCCTTTGGATCAATTCCCAATTTCAGTTGAGACTTTTAGATCGCTATTTCATGGATCTTAGCCCAACTCCTGTCAAGCTATTTTAACCCAACCTTTTCTGAGTTTTAATTTGTATTGGGCCCAAAGCCCAAATTATGTTTTTGATTTTTATATTATAAGCAGTTACCACACATTTGATACAACTTAAAAAACATTCAAAAAAAAAAAAAAAAAAATGGATCTCGGCTATACATCACAAACGTTGATAAAAATCGAATTTTCCAGGGTAATACGTTACTTCACAATATTTAACAAACCGATACTTAAATGTTAGGTTCCTTTGAAACTTTGTCTAGGGACAATTGTGGTCAACTTTCTAGACTCCAGAAAATTTTTGTGCTTCGAATCGCACGATTTAATATACTGAACAAATGATGCAAAATCAGTGTCCTTGTATCGTCTAGGATTTTTGTCGTTTATTAGTCTTGGAGAAGGTCTGACTACCGTCGAGAAAGATAGACTATGCAAGGATGCCACTGATAATCGAGGTTTCGTCGAATTCACTAGTACCCTGTGCATCACGCTCTTGTACATTCCATTGCTAAATATCTACAAATTAATAATTCAAAATGATTAGTTTCGATTGGTTTGACTTTTAAAGTGATGTTTCCTAAATATTAGGATTTATTTATTGTGAACAACCAATTAAACAAGAATCTTAACTACATCTACATCTGAGATCTTTTTCTTCTTCTTCTTTGATCATCTCCGGTGATCATCGATTACGGTGACTTTCAGGCGGGTGCAAACGCCTCTGTTCTTCCCAATGGTGGGCAATACACGCTACAGATCTCTCAAGAATGGCTGGAACATCAAGGAACGGAGAAACAAGAAAACAACATTCAAAAAGATTGATGTTGATGTCAATCGATCTCCAGATAAAGATTTTCAGTCATTTTTTGTCACCAATTTTCCTGAAACGGCTGATGTTCCCTCTTTTTGGGATCTGTTTGATGGTTACGGCTATCTTGTGGATGTTTACATCGCAAAAAAGAGAACCAAATCTGGGAAACGTTTCGCTTTTATTCGGTTTATGGGGGTGAAACATACATTGGCTATGGAAAACAGACTCGCCGATGTGTGGATGGGTAGCTTTCGCCTGTTTGTAGAAGCATCTAAGTTTGATAATTCGGCTTCCAGGCATGTTAAAACTGCTTATGTACCTAAGAAGGATGATGTCCCGAAACAAGCTAAGGAGAATGCTCACTCATCTGCTGCTACAAACATTCCTGCAAAGGGCGTCGAGAAGGCTGAAGGTGATTCATATGCTTCTAAGTGCTCGGGAAGTAAACCTTCGGTTAGGAAGATTTTTTTAGATGATGGTGATTTGATCTCGGTGCAACAGAATGATTTTGTTATCATGGCCAAAGTTAAAGACGTGGGTGCTTTGTTCACGGTGTATCGACTGTGCTTAGCTGAAGGTTTCATAGATTTTAAGATTCAGTATATTGGAGGTCATTGGATTTGGTTGAAGTTTGAGGATGAATCGAGTTATGTGGCCTTTAAAAGTAACTCGAATTTAATGACGTTCTTTGCATGTATCAAGGATGCGTCAAATGATTTCATTGTTGATGAGAGGTTCGTTTGGATTGAACTTTCGGGTTTGCCTACTTGTGCTTGGGGTACTAATGCGTTTAAGAAAGTGGCTTCGGCTTTCGGACGTTTCCTTTTTTTCGAGGCAAATAGCACTATTCCTTTGTCGTCGGGTCGAGTTTGCATCGCCACTTTTGAGAAAAAACCTATTTCTATATCGGCCATTGTTAATATAAATGGCGTGGATGTGGAGGTATTTGGTCATGAAGTTGGTACTTGGGCGTTTGATATTGATTCCACGATCGATGTTTCTAATAATGAAGTGCCTGATTCAGAAGATGAAGAGCTGCATTCTACCACTTCTTCCACAACTGACTCTAAGGTTGATCATTTAAAGGAATTTGAGGGAGTAAATATTGCATGTAATTCGAATATGAAAACAACGAGTAACGAGGATATCTCGGAGAATAGTCCTATTGATGATGTTTTTAAGGCTACTGATGTTGATATTAATGTTGAAAATACTAGTTCCAGCAGGCCTTATCCACCTGGATTCACTCATGTTTATAATGAGCGAGAGGGGCAGCAAGTTTCGGGTACGTCTGTTAATTGTCATACTCCATTCACGGTAATTAATCAAGAATATATGTCTCGGCCTGGGTCTGTTTCACTCGATCAAAGTGAAGACATTTTCGGGTTAGGAGAACTTCTCTGTTACAACTTAAAAAGGTGTCACAATATTTTGAATCAGGAGCGTGCATACAACGGTTTTCAATGAAGGTTCTTTCTATTAATAGTTGCGGGTCTAAAGTGTTCGATAAAAGACTTTGGATTAAAGAAACGTGTGTATCTCTGAAGGTTCAATTCTTGGGTATTCAGGAATCTAAAATGTCTCGTTTTCAAATGTTCAGGTTACGGTCTCTTTGGGGAAATCCGAATTTTGACTATGCGGTCTCGTTGTCTCGTGGGTACTCGGGAGGGATCATCTCGTTATGGGATCCTTTCTCTTTTGTAAAATCTGATTTGTGGTGTGATGATAACTTTGTGATCGTTAAAGGTAAATGGGTCAGAAAGAACTTGCAAGTTTTCATGGTTAATGTTTACGCTCCTCAATCGTTGACGGAGAAAGTTATCTTGTGGGGTAAGATTTCTAATTTCATGGCTGCTCATCCAGGCGATTACATTTTAATGGGAGATTGGAATTCGGTGAGAGTCCTGGATGATCGTTGTGGTTCAGAATTTTGTCCTCTTGATGCTCGTGTTTTCAATGACTTTATTCTTTCTAATGCTTTGCTCGAAATCCCGCTTGGCGGTCTTCAGTTTACATGGCGTAACAAGGCAGGTAACAAATTTAGTAAGATTGACAGATTCTTTGTTACTAACAATATCTTGATTGTTGTAGATGATTTAAAAGGTACAGTTCTCGAGCGCGGTTACTCGGATCATTCCCCGATTTTTCTTTTCCAAGACAAATTGGATTTTGGCCCGACCTATTTTAAGATTTTTGACTCGTGGTTTGCACGGCCTGATTTTGAACCGACTGTCCGTAATGCTTGGCAATCGATAAGTACAGATTGTCAACTTGATTCCGTTGCTAAATTCCGTATGCTAAAGTCACACTTAAAGAACTGGATTCATTCTTCCCGTTCTCAGGAGTCTAATCGGTTAAAAGAGATTATTAGAAAAATTAATGAGCTTGATGTTGTCATTGATGCAGGAAACGCGGATGAGAATATGGTCAACCTTCGTAACGATCTTTTTTCGGAACGACAGGAAATTAATAATTTGGAAGCTATTGATTTTTTGCAAAAATCTAGAATCAAATGGGATGTTGAGGGTGACGAAAACACAAAATTTTTTCATGCTTCTCTTAAATATAAACGAGCTTCGCAACACATTCAGGGCCTTATGGTTGATGGTTCTTGGGTAGATGACCCGATTGCTATTAAGGATAAGTTTTATAATTTCTTTAAAGCCAAATTTGAGGAGTGCAAGTCTGGTGCTGAGTTCGGAAACATTAATCCTAATTACACCTTGTCCCTTGATGAAGCTAATTTTCTAGAGCGCGAAGTTAATGACGCAGAGATAAAGCGTGCGGTGTGGGATTGTGGTAGTTCAAAGGCCCCTGGCCCCGACGGTATTTCCTTTCGTTTTATTAAACAATTCTGGGACATTTTTCAATTTGATATTTGCAGGGATATTCGGTCGTTTTTTGCCAATTATTCGATGCCTTGTGGTGCTAAATCGGCTTTTATTTCGCTTATTCCGAAAGTAAAGAATCCGGTCCTTATTACAGATTTCAGGCCAATTTCGTTGGTTGGTTTTTTCTATAAGATTGTTACGAAGATCCTCACGAATCGTTTACTGTTCGTAATTGATAAGATAATTAGTCCTGTTTAGTCCGCATTTATTTCAGGGCGTCAGATTCTTGATGGTCCTCTTATGTTGAACGAGATTATTTCATGGTTTAAAAAATCAAATAGGAAAATGCTCCTTTTTCAAGTGGACTTTGAGAAAGCATATGATTCTGTTAATTGGGATTACTTATTATTCATGTTATCTTCTTTGGGTTTTGGTAACAAGTGGTGCGCGTGGATCAAAGGCTGTCTTTTTTCGGCTAAAACTTCTGTTTTAGTAAATGGTAGTCCGACCCGAGAATTTCCTATTAAGAGAGGTCTCCGTCAGGGTGATCCGTTAAGCCCATTTTTGTTCATTATGGTCATGGAGGGGCTTCATCTTGCATTACAACGGGCCATGGAAACGAACTTTATTCGTGGTGTTAAAATTGGGAGGGAGCGTATTCATCTTTCTCATTTTATATACGCGGACGATGTTATAATTCTTTCAGAATGGAACATACAAGAGCTAAGTCGTATTCTACTTATTTTAAAAGTTTTTCACTTGGTATCGGGCTTACAAATTAATGTTAATAAATCTCATGTCTTCGGGGTTGGGGTTGTCTCCCATGACGTCGAGGTTTATGCGGTTGCTGCGGGGGCTAGAGTCGGGTCTTTCCCGACTAATTATCTAGGTGTTCCTATTGGTGCGAACATGAATCGTATCTCAAGTTGGGATTCTTTGGTTGCTAAATTCAGTTCTAAATTAGCTTCGTGGAAGGCTAGTTTAATCTCTTCGGGCGGTAGATTAACTTTGGTGAAATCAGTTATGGGCAGTCTTGGCATTTATCTTATGTCCCTTTTCAAATGCCCAGAAAAGATTTTAAGAAAACTTGAATCTATTCGGGCGAGGTTCTTTTGGGGCGGGAGTGACACCGTTAAAAAGATGCCATGGGTGAAATGGGATAAAATTTTAGCTTCATTCGATCAAGGAGGCTTAAACATTGGCAGTCTCAAAGCTTTTAATATTGCCTTAATCAATAAGTGGTGATGGCGATATTTAAACAACTCAAACGATTTATGGGCCTCTATCATCAAATCGATTCATGGACATTATTTTGAGACCACAGACTGCTCGAGCATATGGTCTAACATCGTTTCTGATTGCATTTCGTCGACTTCAAATGGCCAGCTCACTCATGATGCATTTCTTTTGCAAGTTGGAAACGGTTCGAGTATAAAATTTTGGCACGATGTATGGTGTGGGAGCTCCTCGTTAGCGTCCCGTTACCATCGTTTATTCCATTTGGATGTTAATAAGGACGACTCTATCGCGGATAAATGGTACAATGGCGAGTAGCATTGGGTTTGGTCAAGGGAGATTATTGGTGGTAGAAATGCTCAACTTTTTAATGCTCTTCTCGATGAGGTAAATGTTGTCCAATTTTCGGTTGGAGAAGATTGTTGGAAGTTCACTATCAATTTCGATGGCTTATACACAGTGAAAGCTGCTCGCGAACATATAGACAGGTACAGTCTTCCGTCGAATACGGTTCCTACATTATGGTTTAAATTTGTCCCGCGAAAGCTTAATATCTTCTTGTGGAGGTTTCGTTTAAATTCTCTTCCGGTTCGTTGGAATCTTTCCGCGAAAGGCATTGAGATAAACTCCGTTGTTTGTCCGGTATGTGCGAATGGGGTGGAGACTATGAACCATTTATTTTTCGGCTGTAATTTTGCTTTAGAGGTATGGCTTAAATTGCGGTTATGGTTAGATTGTTCGATGCCCTCTTTTTCTTCATGGGATACATTTATTGTCTGGCTAGAAGGTGTTCAATTGTCGGCTTTAAACAAGAATCGGATCGTCGCGGCAGTGATTACTCTTCTTTGGGCTATTTGGAGATTTCGGAACGGGGTCGTGTTTAACGAGGCGTTTTGTAGTAAAAGTAGTATTTTTGATGTAATTAGATTATTTTCTTTTCGCTGGATAAAAAATAGAGGTCATTTAGTTTCTAATTGGAACTCATGGCTTTCTACGCCTTTGTATTTTCTCCCTTAGCGCCTTGCTAGGGAGCGTTTTATTTTTATAAATTTTTTGGCCGTTAAAAAAAAAAACAAGAATCTTATGTTTTTTCTTAGATGTTTCTTGGGTCGTTAATTTGTTGACTTAATATTAGCCATACGAAATCCATCAGTTTTCTATAATCTATGCGTTATTATCTTTCTTAAATTATTAATATGTTTTTAGAAGCGTGCAATTCATTTATTCTTCTATGATTTTTTTTAACAACTGTATTAAAGTCACTGATAAGGATCATAAATCTTCCACCCGATCATATTTAGAAAGTCACAAGTTATGCACTCTTCTTAAATTCCTTAGGAGGTCACCTCGGGACATTGCACCCAAGGAAAACTCACAAGAAAACCTTGTTAGATATGAGCAAAACTCACTATTTACAAGAAATTCTCAAATGACACTCTAACAATTGCAAAACAAATTGCATTATGAAATTCATACTTAATGTTCGAACTCGAGAGACCTCTCATGATAGTTTTAAGGTCCGACTTAAAAAATTTCAGACGTGTCTGTAAATTGAAAATAATCATTCGTTTTCTTAAAATAATTAGACTCAACCAGCTTAATGTACTACTATAAGTCTATAAGGGTTATTATTAGAAAAATCATATATTTTATATCAATAATTTTTTATATTCTATATGAACTTTAACAAGTAAAAAGTAATTTCGTCATTCTTGAAATTGAACAACACTTTTTTTTTTTTTTTTTTTTTTTTTGGAAAAGCTATATAAATTATAAAACCAAAACCCAAAAAGGGAATACATCAAGATGTGCAACCTGCAAGAAATAAGCCAACACACAACACCCAAAAGCTACAAATACTAGATTACAGCTCCATGATTTTTGACTTGAATATTAAAAATTAAAAATACCAAATAAAACTCAACTACCATGATCAACAGTGTTTGAATTTCTACTATAATGTACATACGTTATACGTAATCGCTTTTGTGATACTTAAACTACTCTTGCCACATAATTGTAAATTGTTACTTAAAGTCATTTTAATATAGATGTGGTATTTTTGATTTTTCTCAATATCTTTCTTCTCCAATAAATATATTTTAGATACGGGATGCAGTGACGATTCCAGAATTATAACTCAATGGGGTCCCAATTTTTTTTTCAATACCAGATATATTATAATGATATTATAGTTGTAGTTACTTTCAAGAAACTCAAAATTCGAAAAATATATAGGGTCCGAGTACTTAAATTTAATTGTGTCCTATACAATTAAAAAGAAAAACTATAAAACCTGAAAAATATATGGGGTCCTGCAGTTAAATTTAGTGGTGTCTTATACAATTTAACTGATATTTTCTGCTAAAATTTTTTAAACTAGTGGTGTCCCGTGACCCCACGGGCTTGTTACTAAATTCGCCCCGATGTCAACTAAGATGTTCTCTCTGTTACATAGTTTTCGTTAGTTCTGCTCTAAAAAAACTCATTAACTAGGGAATGTTTTTTTTTTTTTTTTTTAAAAAGAAAGAAAGAAAACTCATTCAACCCAACACAAGTGTTTTCACTAACATGTACATATTTCTCACTCATGGACTTAAACTAATAATTTCGAGATTCGAGGGTCCCTCGATACCAATTGACCAATGACGCTTTAGAAATAACTAATGAACGTGTATAATCACAATGAAGCATAGTACTATACTTACCTCCAAGTGATCGCCAACGTTAACAACAAAAGAGTTAGGATGAGGTTGAATGGTGACCCAACGATCTTTGAAAAGTATTTGAAGGCCTTCGACCTCATCTTGTAAAAGGAGCGTAAGGAAACCATAATCCGAGTGTGGTGGCATTCCAAATGTGAGTTCAGGCTCAGGGCATGTCGGGTAGCAATTAATGACCAACATCTGGCTTCCATCCTCCAAACTCGTTGTTATATCGTTGTAGTCTTTGTCTGAATCTTGATTTACTTTTGGTGCCTTGTTGTTGTTGTCTAATCCCAATCCAAGGCTTTCTAGGATTGCTTCCATTAGTAACTGGAACAGGATTTTCGTGTCACTGGCATATCTTACTCCGGTTTTTCTGTTCAGATTAAACGGAAAACAATTGCAACTTATCTTAATACGACGCCACATATAATAGGGGATGAGTTGAAATTAGGTAAAAAGAAATACTTTAAAAGTTGTAAACGCTTATATCTACTACTATGTCCACATTCTTGTTTTGAATTCTCTTATTTTTTTGTTAGAACTAATCAAAAGAGACTTTAGTGATCAGATATGTTATTTAATCGATGAGAAGTGTAGTTATATAGTTCATATAATTAATGATAGACTTTTTATTTTAATTTCATGACAGTAGCTGCAATTAGCTAGCCTTCTATATTAACGTATGTTTTAAAAGAGAAACGAGTTGTCCAAATTATAATAAGTTTGACTTTAGATGATACTTTGTCATACTTGTTTTTTTTAATTGGGTGATGATGTCGATTGTAGTGTCCTCGTACTAACTTATAAAGACATGCACATTTCTAAAGTGGATATTGTGCATACAGCTCATAGATCGGTGTCTTTTTGCAACAAATTAGTAATAATTAATAACTATATATATACGCCTTAATGGAGTCTATCATAATATTTAAGACTAACGTATCACATTAAAGTCACATTAACACAGCTAATAACAACAAAACCGCCCATATTGTCTATGTTTTCAATTGTCTTTATGGATATCATATTCATATTCATATCTAATGTTGATAAAGAAACCAAAAATGACATAGATACACATCAATGAAGCCAATTTTAGGCATGTTGCTGGTATAGATATTCACTTTAGGCATTTTTATCGACATGCAAAATTCGTTAACTCAACATATATAACCAAGATACGGAACAACGTCGTTTGATATAATTATGTTTCATTTAAAATCGGTTCTTGAAGGACTTTGGTGTTACTCAAGAACATTGAAAGAAACACTAAAAACTACTCCCTCCGTCCCGTATTAATAGTCCAATATTCTATTTTGGGATGTCTTAAATTAATAGTCCACTTCTATAAATAGAAAAGAACAAGAAGCTTAAGTTCTATTATGCCCTTAATGTATATGGATAGGATTAAAAGATAAAGAAAATGTAAGAGTAAAATTGGAAAGTAAACTGAAAGTACAGTACCGGTATGACATTTTCTTAAACTGTGTGTTTTTTGTCTGTGGACTATTAATATGGGACGGAGGGAGTAGTATTAGTACTACTCTATACGTAATAAGTAAAACGACATAATTGTATTTGTTTTTCATGCAATACCAATAGTATATGTAGTTGCAACATTTACCCATTTTAAATTGATTGAGATCTTGATATTTTAATTCGAGGTTTGAGTTTCAATCATACCAACACAATATTATGTGGTGGTCATGGAAATTTTCCGAATGGTGATCACAAAATAACCTGATTAAATCACGTACATCTAAGTAGAAACACTATATTCAGGACCCAGGTTCGACCCGCCTGTCCTTTGAGATGGTTGCGATGTCTTGAAAAAACTTAAAGTTATATGTAAAATCGATTCACCTGAAATCCGAGGGAGAAGAAGGCCAATGAGAAAGAGCATCTTCATTGCAAACCAATTTTAAGAAATCTCTCCAAGAAAAGACACTATCGTTGTTTTGATTGTAACTAGTTCCGTATCGAACCAACGATTGAATGTCTGTAGACATGTATTTCTTTCTTTCTTCCAAAGGGAGCTCAAAGAACCTTCTACTCACATCTTCCATTTCGCTAATTACAGCACTTGATATCCCATGGTTTATAAGCTACAATTTGTGTACATAACACATTTCATTAGATCAAGCTAATTAAGCAACAATTCAACCGAGAAACGATAACTAGAACTTTTCAATTACTAAATGGGGTTAGGCTCAAATGAAAAACTGCAATAACTTATAGAATTACATTGTTTTTATAGATCTAAAGTCAAACAAATTATATATAGATGTTATTGATATTCATATCGACAAACAAATGTTAAGAACAACAAAATGTATTCGTATAATACATTATATGTTCGCATGTTTACCTATTAAATGTTCGCATATGAACGTCATATACAAATTTGATTTTAAAGGTAACTTTGAGATTTTCTCAAATCATTTTGCTTTTAACAATAATTAATATCAATATTCAAATGAGATTAATTATATCTACTCACATACTCAACGAAATCAAAAAGTTGTCACAATTTTTTTAACTTTTTATAGTTCTCGTTTAAAACTTTTTTGACTGTATAAAACACTAGCAATTAAAATGCCAACAATAACAAGAATCCATAATCAGTATACTTTTGTGGTTTTATTTGTTGGTTTAGACTTATTAAGGTAATTATTTGACTAATTACCTGAAAGAACCCATAGTTCTCGCATGCATGAGCCAATGATGCGATGACTTGAGCGTGGTTTGGCCCGTGCAATTGCGCAAAATCAATTATGGGAAGGTTACCTTTGGTAATTTCGTACGATTTCTTGCTCGATATAGGTCTTATGGGACGTTCAACGGCCGGGAGAATATACTCTATCGGAACTTTGGTGACACCCATTTCACACAAGTGCTTCACGCCTAATTTGTGGTCTTCTCGTATCAAACTCTTGTTATGATCATTGTTTATCATGTTTATTTTTCGAGGTAATGCTAAGCAATGTGTGTAAATTAAAATGGATAGAGGGTAATTGAAGAGGAGGAGCTAGATAAGTTTATGTAATTGTGAATGAATGTATGGATGAATGAACAAATGAAGAGTGGTTTATTATATACTAGTACTACTTTTTGGTGGGTTAGGGAGCGTACATGTCCAATTGAAATATGAGCTAGAAGTCTTTTGACTTTCGTTTGGGCCGTGGCGGCCAGCGCACCTAAAATCATAGAAGCAATGCTGCAGTTAGGGAGGGAAAGTGAGATAACTACATTTTATTCATGAAATCATGATTATGGTTTTGTTTAGGGCAAATGGCCTGAAAGGGTAACCTATGTTGTCAAATTTGACAATCAAGGTAACCCCCAATTTGTCTAAGCCCGAAAAGGACTCTATTTTAATTTTTGCTCGCTAAAAGGACTGCGTGTTTGTAAATTTTAAAATTGGGGTAATTTTTTGCCATCTGGCCAACATGTCATCAAAATTTTGCCAATTGTATTTTCCATGTGTACATTTATATACCATCTGTTTAATTGAGTTTCCATCTGATTAATATACAACATAAACCAAATCGACACACTTTTACACCCAAATTGAATTGGGGAAAAAAAACCTAATCGCTCCACAATCCTAAATCATCAACAATTTCGCTATCTAAATTGCAGAAGAATCCCAAATCGTAAGTTTATGGCGTCAATTAGGGTTAAATATCACGGTTACTTTAAAATGGATACTTTGACGTATAGTGGTGGTGGTGAAGTGACCTTCGAAGATTATGATTTTACTGGGTACGGTATTAGAGACTTTGAAAATAAGATTGAAGACGTTTTAGAAACCGAATGGAAATCTTTATACTATTGTCTACCTGAGAAGAGTATAAATGATGGTGGCTTGAAATACCTAGTAACTGATCGAGATATGAGGAAATTAGTTGAAGTTGCCAGTAAGTCGAAGACAACTATTGAAGTGTTTCTTGAACATCATGGAGTGGATATGGAGGAATATATGGAAGACGATCCTCTATCTGAAGGTGAGTATAATGATGATGTTAATGATGAGGATGTCAGTGAAGAGGAATTGAATAGAATTAGTTCGCTGGTTGTATATAAAGGAAAGAAAGTGATTAATGAAGAAGAGGAAGTGAATAATGATGATGTTAATGATGAGGATGTCAATGAAGATGCTGATGACACTAATAATGAAGAAGATGCTGAGATGCAAAACAACAAACCATTCGACAATGTAGATGATGCAGATGAGTTTGTTGTGATGGATGAGGATGCCAGAATCAAGCTGGAGGAGTTCAATAAAATGTATCCACAACATGATCCAAATGTTCACTGGAAGTCAATGCGTCCACGTAAAGGAGAAAGGTTTGCCAATGCTTCTGAATTTAAAAATTGTATCATCAATTATGCCGTAAGTAATGGTTATAAAATTTATTTTGAGGTTAGTAAGAAAAACATATTTTTGGTTAGATGTGGGATAAGGTTGCCACATAAAAGGAAAGTTCCAATCAAGCTTGATAAGCCTCAATGCCCTTTTAGATTGTGGGCATCAAAGATGGGAGATGAAGACACAATCCAGATTAAGACTTTAAAAGAAACCCACACATGCTCTAGAGATTATAAGTTAGGATCATTGATTACAAGTGAATGGATTGATAATAAGTTAAAAGATAGTGTTAAACAGAATCCAAAGATAACCCTAATGCAGATGCAACAAAGCATGATGAAAAAGTTTGCTGTTCAAGTAACTTTAAACCAATGTAGAAGAGCTAAGACCATGGTTAGATTTCATGATGTGATGTCCACAAGTACTCACTATAGCAGAATTTGGGATTATGTAACACCCTGCTTTTTTTTTTTTTAAATCACAGCGGAAGTCTTAATTCACATAAATACCCTTAGTTAATTACGAACATGATTATCACAAATCATTAGCTAGTTACTTATTACAAACAACCGGTGTTACGTTAAACAACTAGTTGCATATTTATAAAAGTTAAGACATCAGAGTTCGTCTTGTCAAACATATCGTCAACCCAACTCCCGTCCCTACCAGCACTAAGATCGAAAACCTGCAAGGGAGGAGGTGAGGGGGGTTAGCACGAGGCTAAGTGAATGGAATCATCTAACAGATCTAGCATACAGTACCAACTTGTACAACTACAGCAACTACAACAATCCATAACAGGCAACTGACAACTAATAACTAGCAACTATCAACTGGCAGCAATCAACTAGCAACTATGCTCCAACTAGAGACTCGGCGGCTTGTACGAGCACACGACCACTAGCTGATCAGTCTAGCGTCTACCGAAAGTCCTTACTACTGAATCCCCAGTATAGTAAATCCACACGCAGGTGATGCGTCATTCAGCACTATACTCAACAAACAGTAGCCAACTGGACCCAACCACAACAAGGTTGACCTCTCTGAGCTGAACCTAACAACAATAGGTTCCGACAGGCAACTACAACTCGTGCACACAACTGTTAAGCAACTACCACTACGAACAACTGTTCCTACGACTAGCATGGCAACTCTACGATGATCATTATTACAACATATCTACTAAGCATAGCAACTATAACAGTAAAACATAGTAGCACAACTTGCTACTCTATACTACATCCGGAGATAATCCCACTCACCGATTACCAGCTACAGCTCAGTTATCTTACTTCTGAGCTTCTTCCTTGTTCTTATCACCTGAGAACAACACAACGAAGTCAATATACATATCTCAATCAATAGTATAATCAAATCATACTATAAACTAGGTCATAACACCATATATTCATAATTTTATGAGTCTACATCATGACTCCATTCAATAATGGCATACAGGTGCGTGCAAAACACGACATACACACTAAAACTCCTTTTCCGACCTAAAAACAATTTGATCTAGTTTCTTAAAAGTTCACCATTGAAAAGTATTCTTTATTACGATTCTAACGATAGTTTATTCATCAAAAACGGAGTTACGGTTTGAAAGTTACGCCCGTTTCAATTTCATAAAAGGTACTGTAGCAAATAGTGATTTCCGAACACTGTAGCAGCTCGGTACTGTAGCAACACGTACTGTAGCAAATAGTGGCACTGTAGCAATACCGAACACTGTAGCAAATAGTGACACTGTAGCAAATAGTGATACTGTAGCAAATAGTGACACTGTAGCAAATAGTAACACTGTAGCAAATAGTGATGCTGTAGCAGTTCGGGTACTGTAGCAAAATACTGTAGCAAAATACTGTAGCAAACACTGTAGCAACTGGTTCGAACACTTACGCTGATTTCGAACATTTTTCGCCCAAAACTCGATTTTTGAGCGATTTTGATCAAATTTTAAGCACATGGAAGCTACTAAACATATATACAACCTATTTCTAACATCAATTGAGCATAACAAACATCAAACAACTAAATTTGAGCTAATTTCTATCAAAAACTCATTTAACACAAAAACCCAATTAGAGCAAGAATCAAAGCATGAATCTATGATATGCATACCTTATATTGATCACGAAATCACAAGGAATATATCTCTAGCTTCAATTAATCCAAAGACTCACAAAATCAAATTAGGGTTTATGTGTGTGTTTGTGTATACGTTCGTGTGTGGGTTTGATGAAATGAGAAATGGATAGAACTATCCAGATACATACACTTAAATGAGTTACAAACTCATACCCCATATCACACAGGTATTTACCAGTCATCTTATCTGATAATCTTTCGTATCTCCTTAGGCGGTCCTAACGGAGTCTAGATTAAATAAACCAACCTGTTCTGTGACCCTTGTCACAAACTGGTCTCAACTAAACAACTAAATAATTATAAACATATAATTATAAAAATCACTAATTACGCCCTACCCCAGGGTACAATGGTCATTTCATCTAGGCCCAAAATGCGGGTGTTACAAATCTACCCTCCTTAAAAGAGATTCCGTCCTCGGAATCGGGTCAACTATGGTCAACAAACCCAAAAATTGTTACTCGCACCGCCAAAACACACGGTTAACTTTATCGATCTTATCCCCGATACCGACAATATCCACCACAATTGCATAGGGAAATGAGATTCCTGGCGTCAATACACTCCCGATACCAAATAACTTCTCACAATCTCCGTCGATCAACGTCCATTAATCCACTTAAGCCCACAAATTACACGATCAAGTCAAATAATCAGAGTCAAATTCGTGTTTCTTCGCCATTCCGTATCATAAATTTCACGATCTGTCATCCAATTCAACTCTTTATACAGTCCACTTTTCCCAATTATCCAAAGCTTAGGCAATAGAATTAGTCATCATGCTAAAATCTATACCTAGGTCAACGAAATTGTCTCGTAAGTCATCAGAACTTCACAGGTTATTCGTCTCATATCCAGTCACATCACAATCCAATATAGCACAGGCCGCCTATTTTTCCTTCAGCTTCCCAGAAATTCCGTATGATTTATCACAATATACTTCTGTTGGCCAGACACAAGCATATTATCCTAAATCATACCTTCATTCTGAGTTGCTCGTAATGAAAAAATTCTACTTGTCTCATTCACTAACTTATGTCCAATCAATCACCTCAATAAGCATCGGTAATTAATTTAACTACTTTATAACTAATCAATCACAACATCTGTCCAATCATAGTTACTCAAAACATTGTCCATCAAATACTCAAATATAATCTACCAACATTACTACACATCCAACAAGCATAGGAAATCGCAACATATGTTCATCAATGTCAAAAATACGCTCAACTAGCAGTATCATACATCTGTTTAAGCAAAGGAATTATCCAATCAGCACAATCCTCTTTCTATCATATCTGTTACAACAGTGTTACTATCATATAATCTCATGTCGACACAAAGTCCACTACATCAGGGTACCCAACACATCTCTATCAAAGTCACAGTTTTCAATCTCAAAATTAACCTAAAGGTCTCCCTTACCCAACCAGGCACACAAGGGTCGCAACTAAGCATACAACAACATAGCACAACAAAATAAATTTTACACTACCAACAAGATTTATCAATCTAAAACACACATATATGTATATATACACAATCATACATATATACAACTAAACAGTACGAGGATTTTGAATCATACCTGCATTCACATCATAATCAACATCTGCATCTGCAACCATTTGATAAGCTCTTGTTGTTGCCGTAGGTGGATTCTTTCTTTTCTGCCCAACTGGAGAACCAGAAGATCCACCTACTGATCCCGACTGCGCTCCTGGCCCCGCCCCAGAACCTGATCCTCTTACATACGGACACTGAGCTGACCTATGCCCCACTTGATGACATTTCCAACATACATCCTCTTGGAATGAACACATTCGAATCTCGTGCCCCACAATACCACATCTCAAACATCTTTTGGTTGAATCTGAACAAGGACCACTATGAGATGATCTGCAACTATAGCACCAAGAATTCTGACTTGATGCTGACCCACTATGTTCTGACCCACTCTTCTGTTTCAACTTAACAGACTTCTTTGACCTAGAGTCTGAATGACTCATCACCTGATCTTGTTGTGGCATCTCATAACCTACTATTCTATTCCTTGCTGCTCTGACGTCATCCTCTACCATCTTTGCCATAACAAACGCTTGCGATAACGTCGTCGCCATCCTAACCATTGTTCTGTACTCCGGTAAAATTATATTAACAAAGTGCTGAATTCTGGACTGCTCATCTGGAACCCACTGTTGCACAAACCTTAATTTATCCATATACTGCTCAATCACCTCATCTATCGTCATCTGAGGTGTCATTTTCATTGCCAGAAATTCCGTCTTAATTCGATTGAGGTCATAAGACGAACAATACTGCTCACAAACTTTACTATAAAATTTTTCCCAAGTAATCATGTTCACTTGCTCTTTTGGTATACTAGAAATAACCGTATCCCACCAAACCATTGCCCTATTCTTCAGCATACGACTAGCATAAATAACCTGCAATTCTGGTTCACACTGACATGCCTCAAAAACCTTTTCTATCTCTCTTAACCAGTTAAGTGTTACCGTTGGGTTAGAACTTCCTGAGTACTCTGGTGGATTACAATTCAGAAACTGTTTGAAGGTACATTTCTTTGGTTGTTGAAACATCGGCGTCTGATACGGACCCCACATCTGATTTGGGAACTGTTGATTAAACTGAGGTGACATCTGATACTGTTGAGGAAACTGATATTGAGGTGGTAACCATTGCTGTTGTTGGAAAGCACTTCCAATTTGCAGATAATTATTTGACTGCACCGGATACCCACTAATCGTCTGATTCGGTACACTACCACTTGGATTCACGGTTACCTGACGTTGTTCTAATTCCCTTATTCGATCACGTGCTTCCTTTAACTTACTTTGCAAATCTAAAATTTGTTCCTGCGGATCCTCTTCTGACACATATCCGTCTTCATCTGGGGCTCTGAATGTTCCGGGGGCTGACGGACCAGTTGCGTTTCCTGTATTATCTGCCATATCTGCACTACCATAACATCTCACACAAACTCTTAGTGGAAAACAGGTTAGTACCTATCAACTAACATATGTAATCCCTACATTCACTTAACCCGTTCCCTCATATATGTTTGACACAACACAAGGTTTGGGAACATGACATTCAACACAATGTACATGCGGCCAAACCTATGCTCTGATACCAAGTTGTAACACCCTGCTTTTTTTTTTTTTTAAATCACAGCGGAAGTCTTAATTCACATAAATACCCTTAGTTAATTACGAACATGATTATCACAAATCATTAGCTAGTTACTTATTACAAACAACCGGTGTTACGTTAAACAACTAGTTGCATATTTATAAAAGTTAAGACATCAGAGTTCGTCTTGTCAAACATATCGTCAACCCAACTCCCGTCCCTACCAGCACTAAGATCGAAAACCTGCAAGGGAGGAGGTGAGGGGGGTTAGCACGAGGCTAAGTGAATGGAATCATCTAACAGATCTAGCATACAGTACCAACTTGTACAACTACAGTAACTACAACAATCCATAACAGGCAACTGACAACTAATAACTAGCAACTATCAACTGGCAGCAATCAACTAGCAACTATGCTCCAACTAGAGACTCGGCGGCTTGTACGAGCACACGACCACTAGCTGATCAGTCTAGCGTCTACCGAAAGTCCTTACTACTGAATCCCCAGTATAGTAAATCCACACGCAGGTGATGCGTCATTCAGCACTATACTCAACAAACAGTAGCCAACTGGACCCAACCACAAAAAGGTTGACCTCTCTGAGCTGAACCTAACAACAATAGGTTCCGACAGGCAACTACAACTTGTGCACACAACTGTTAAGCAACTACCACTACGAACAACTGTTCCTACGACTAGCATGGCAACTCTACGATGATCATTATTACAACATATCTACTAAGCATAGCAACTATAACAGTAAAACATAGTAGCACAACTTGCTACTCTATACTACATCCGGAGATAATCCCACTCACCGATTACCAGCTACAGCTCAGTTATCTTACTTCTGAGCTTCTTCCTTGTTCTTATCACCTGAGAACAACACAACGCAGTCAATATACATATCTCAATCAATAGTATAATCAAATCATACTATAAACTAGGTCATAACACCATATATTCATAATTTTATGAGTCTACATCATGACTCCATTCAATAATGGCATACAGGTGCGTGCAAAACACGACATACACACTAAAACTCCTTTTCCGACCTAAAAACAATTTGATCTAGTTTCTTAAAAGTTCACCATTGAAAAGTATTCTTTATTACGATTCTAACGATAGTTTATTCATCAAAAACGGAGTTACGGTTTGAAAGTTACGCCCGTTTCAATTTCATAAAAGGTACTGTAGCAAATAGTGATTTCCGAACACTGTAGCCGCTCGGTACTGTAGCAACACGGTACTGTAGCAAATAGTGGCACTGTAGCAATACCGAACACTGTAGCAAATAGTGACACTGTAGCAAATAGTGATACTGTAGCAAATAGTGACACTGTAGCAAATAGTAACACTGTAGCAAATAGTGATGCTGTAGCAGTTCGGGTACTGTAGCAAAATACTGTAGCAAAAATACTGTAGCAAACACTGTAGCAACTGGTTCGAACACTTACGCTGATTTCGAACATTTTTCGCCCAAAACTCGATTTTTGAGCGATTTTGATCAAATTTTAAGCACATGGAAGCTACTAAACATATATACAACCTATTTCTAACATCAATTGAGCATAACAAACATCAAACAACTAAATTTGAGCTAATTTCTATCAAAAACTCATTTAACACAAAAACCCAATTAGAGCAAGAATCAAAGCATGAATCTATGATATGCATACCTTATATTGATCACGAAATCACAAGGAATATATCTCTAGCTTCAATTAATCCAAAGACTCACAAAATCAAATTAGGGTTTATGTGTGTGTTTGTGTATACGTTCGTGTGTGGGTTTGATGAAATGAGAAATGGATAGAACTATCCAGATACATACACTTAAATGAGTTACAAACTCATACCCCATATCACACAGGTATTTACCAGTTATCTTATCTGATAATCTTTCGTATCTCCTTAGGCGGTCCTAACGGAGTCTAGATTAAATAAACCAACCTGTTCTGTGACCCTTGTCACAAACTGGTCTCAACTAAACAACTAAATAATTATAAACATATAATTATAAAAATCACTAATTACGCCCTACCCCAGGGTACAATGGTCATTTCATCTAGGCCCAAAATGCGGGTGTTACAGATTATGGGGCTGCAATAGAGAAATCAAATCCAGGAAGTACAGTCAAAATAGATGTGCAACCATGTGATAATGGTCAAACCATCTTCCAAAGGTTTTATGTTTGTTTTGGAGCTATCAAAGAGAGGTTTATGAATGGTTGCAGAAAGGTGATTGGGTTAGATGAATGCTTCCTAAAGGGTATTGCAACTGGTCAACTATTGAGTGCAGTTGGGAGGGATGCAAACAACCAAGTGTATCCTCTAGCTTGGGCAGTGGTTGATGTAGAGACAACAGATAATTGGACTTGATTTTTGAATCTCTTAAGGAATGATCTTAACTTAAACAATGGTGAAGAAACAGCAATAATTTCAGATCAACACAAGGTATTGTATTTCATAGTCTGTATTAACTTTATATTGTATTTCAGATTAACTTGATATTGTATTTCAGATTAACTTGATATTTTATTTGATACTCTGTACTATTGTATAATATAGGGTCTTATTGAGGCAGTTAGGGTTATTCTTCCAAATGGTGAGCATAGACAATGTGCAAGACATGTTTATGGAAACTTTTCCAAAAGGTGGGGTGGTCTGCAATTTAAACAGCTCTTTTGGGCAGTAGCAAAATGCACATATGAGGAGAAATTTGATTTCATTTTGCAAAAAATTAAAGATATCAATGAAGAAGCCTATCACCACTTAGCAGATAAAAAACCAGCCTTTTGGAGTAGGGCCTTTTACAGATCAGGTTTTGATTGTGATGCTGTGGAAAATGGAATTTCTGAATGTTGGAACTCAATGATTAAAGATGTCAGAGCTAAGCCTATTATTGGCATGTTAGAAGATATAAGAATGAAAGTTATGTCAAGGTTAGTTGATCAAAGAAAAGTTGCTGACAAGTGGGCACATGATGTTTGTCCAACAATTAGGATCAAAATTCAAACTAATGAGAGGCTTCAAAGGTATAACTTTAAGTTATTATTTTTAACTTTTATGTTTAAAGTTATAAGTTATAAGTTATAAGTTTTATGTTATTATTTTTGACTTTTATGTTTATTTTGTTTTTGTAAATTTAGGAAATGGATTGTTTGGGCTAGTGGTATACAAGAGTATGAAATTAGAACAACTAGCAATGAAGAGGTATTCATTGTGAATCTGTTAGAAAGAATATGTTCTTGTAGGGGATGGCAGATAAGTGGTATTCCATGTCCTCATGCAATTGCAGCTCAATATCATGTTGGGCATAATGTTGAGGATTTAGTAAGTGAAAACCTGAAGAAACAAAAATTCAGTAATGCATATAGCTACTACATCAAATCTTTTGGTGGTAACATCCAATGGCCTAAGACAGGCAAGCCAGAACCATTGCCACCAATTAAGAAAAGAATGCCCGGTAGACCTTCAGTTAAGAGAAAAAGGTCAACTACGGAGAATGAATCTACTGGGTCAGTGAGGTCTACAAGGTCAAGAAAGTGCGTTAACTGTTTTCAATATGGTCACAACAGGGTAAGTTATACTAACACACCACTTCCTTTAGATGAACCAGTTGTCAACAAGATTGGAAGACCTAGAGTTGCTATCCAAACTAGAAGTGATAGGTTAACCAGGGTAGAACCAGTTGCAGCTAGTGTTACTACAAGGGGTTGTGGTACATTTTCAACTAGAACAAGAGGTGGTACAAGTAGAACAAGAGGTGGTGGTGTTACTGGTGGTACATCTAGGGGTGATGGTAATGTTGGGAGAACAAGGGGTGGTGGTGATGTTGGGAAAACAAGGGGTGGTGGTAATGTTGGGAAAACAATGGGTGGTGGTAATGTTGGTAAAACAAGAGTGGTGGTGTTGTTCTAAAGGGTGGTGGTGGTAAGACAAGGGGTGGCAATGTTGTTAGAGCAAGGGGTGGTGGTAATGTTAAAATCAAAGTGTTGGATGAAATTCCATTGACTCCAAAGATAGCAAAAGAAGCACAAATGAGTGAAGAAGAGCAAGTGATTAAAGATCAAGTGAATGAAAGTGAATCATTAAATGAAGATGCATCAATGTCTGAAGGGCCATCAATTTTAAATGAACATGATCAATTACTTGCAGACATAGATGCAGAACTTAATGGTACATTTGTTGCAAATGATAAGAAGACTGCAAATGATAAGAAGACTGCAAATGTTAATGTTGAAGCTCCTAAACCAAAGCACAAACCATTTGTCCCTCCTAAAAGAAAAAAATCTGAGAGAATCCTACTTTTGAAATTAAGCACAAATGTGGTGTCAAAAGATGGGTCTGGGATGTCTGCAGTGAATCCAATCAAGCTTATTTAGATGGTGCCAAAAGATGGGTCTGTTTTTTTGTTAACTAAATTAAATGTTGGAAGTTTGTTTATGTAATGACTGTTAAGTTTTTTGTTATGTATTTTGCAACCTGCACAATGTTGACTGGAATATAATGTTGACTAGTATGTAATGGTGACTAGTATGTAATGTTTATGTAAGTTTAGTTTAAGTATGTAATGGTACTCTTTTGTTTGTATGTATTGGAATCTACTTTACTTGGAAAAGCTGCTGCAACTTCACTCTTGTTTTGAATTTGATTCCCTTGTTTTCTCACAATCAACAGCCTACATCTTTGTTTGTATTGGTTTACTTTTGTAGTCTTTGAATAGAAGGTCTTTTGTATTCTTTTGTTTCAAACTTGCATTCAATTTGCATTAATCTAGCATTCAACTATATTACAACAACCACATTAAACGAATGCTTGCTGTCAAATGAAAATGCATTAATATCATAGATCAAAACACTAGCTTTCATTACAATGCCATCTGTTTCTAGTACATAATTCATTACAAAAAAAAAAAAAAAAAAAAAAAAATACTACAATGGCATTGTTCCAGATTCAAGATCAAGTAAGCTTTCTTAACATAAAACATAGATAAAAACAACAATTAAAATTCCACAAATCCACTTCCACATTTTGAGCTTCTTCTTCATGTTACCATTTTCTGCTTCAACACGTTTTTTTTTATCAATCAATTCAACAAATTTTCTAGTATACCATTCATTAGGCAACTCTGGATCAATCCACTGGAAGAAGGTGCATCGTTGATCAAGAGAGAGCATGTAATTTGGGCAACTCCTAAAACGACGTGCATGGTTCGTTCTTGTTGAAGAAACCCATGAACCTGCAATGTAACATCCGTGTTACATCCGTCCCACATCGGTTGGAGAGGGGAACGAAGCATGCCTTATAAGGGTGTGGAGACCTTTCCTAGCATGACGCGTTTTGAGACCACAAGCGCAGAAGATCTCATGAGAACTCTGCAGTTAAGCGTGCTCAGGCGAAAGCACTACCAGGATGGGTGACCTCCTGGGAAAGTGCTCGTCGTGTGTGGTTACCAAGAAAAATTCGTGCGCCTACGGGCAAAGCAGACAATATCATGCTACGGGGAACGTGTTACCTGGGATGTTACAGATGGTATCAGAGCAAGGCCCCGGATCAAACGTGCACAGCGAGGATGTTGTGTCCCATTAGGGGGGAGGATTGTAACATCCGTGTTACATCCGTCCCACATCGGTTGAAGAGGGGAACGAAGCATGCCTTATAAGGGTGTGAAGACCTTTCCTAGCATGACGCGTTTTGGGACCACAGGCGCAGCAGATCTCATGAAAACTCTGCAGTTAAGCGTGCTCAGGCGAGAGCACTACCAGGATGGGTGACCTCCTGGGAAAGTGCTCGTCGTGTGTGGTTGCCAAGAAAAATCCGTGCGCCTACGGGCAAAGCGGACAATATCATGCTACGGGGAACGTTTACCTGGGATGTTACAGATGGTATCAGAGCCAGGCCCCGGACCAAACGTGCACAGCGAGGACGCTATGTTCCATTAGGGGGGAGGATTGTAACATCCGTGTTACATCCGTCCCACATCGGTTGGAGAGGGGAACGAAGCATGCCTTATAAGGGTGTGGAGACCTTTCCTAGCATGACGCGTTTTGGGACTACAAGCGCAACAGATCTCATGAGAACTCTGCAGTTAAGCGTGCTCAGGCAAAAGCACTACCAGGATGGGTGACCTCCTGGGGAAGTGCTCGTCGTGTGTGGTTGTCAAGAAAAATCCGTGCGCCTACAGGCAAAGCGGACAATATCATGCTACGGAGAACGTGTTACCTGAGATGTTACATGCAACATCACCACAAAAGCATCTTCGAATTCCATTGTTGTTCATCTTGTTTAGCAAAAGAAAAAGAAGGATGGAGAACGGCAATGGAAAAAAGTAACCCTAATTTGTTAATTGGGGATGAAAATGAACGATACCAGTGAATAAATAGATGGGAGGATTAAACGGTACAAGTGTAATTTACCAGTGAATGACATGGGCCAGATGGCAAAAAAATTACCCCAATTTTAAAATTTTCAAACACGCAGTCCTTTTAGCGAGCAAAAAATAAAATAGAATCCTTTTCGGGCTTAGACAAATTGGGGGTTACCTTGATTGTCAAATTTGACAACATAGGTTACCCTTTCGGGCCATTTGCCCTTTTGTTTATTCTTTAAAATGAATATTTCTAATATTTATACTAGTATTAGATACAAGTATCAGATTAGATTGAGATTACATATTATTCATAAGAGTATGACGTTCATGTTCAGCTACTCTATTGAATTACACTACACTACGATATAAATCTCATGAGCAGAGCCGCCAACGCCCGACAACGTCTTAACCAGCCGTATCCAACTTTTGGGCCAATTCGTGTTTTACCTGAGACCACTATAAATATCATTCAAATTAGTTCACAGATTAGTAGTGACTCTGAACTTAACTCATATCATATTTTGGAATGGCTCGAGAAAAGGATCACTAACGCCTACAACACAACTTACATCGTGTGCGTACATTTAAGTAAAAAATAGTTCTTCTCAAATAACTAGAACATATAAACCATTCTTTATCTACAGGTTTCTTAGACCATTTCCAAATCTCAACGCTTTACGCCCTCACTAGTTCTCGCAACTTCTTCGAGGAAGCCATTGACAGCACTAGCTCCAGGCCTCATTTCATTACGACATGTTTGAGAACGGATTGCATGGATAATTTTATCGTACATATAGCTATAATAGTTTTATTACTCCATTTGATTTAATTAAAATAATATAGTGGATCACTATTATATTAAGTAAAGTGTCTTGAATGACACGAATACCCTTCTATTCAGTTTTTGCGAGAAAATGTTAAGGTGATACAAATATATCATTCAATTATGAAGAGGAAGCACTTTATGAGTGGAAATGGACTTTGAAGTCGCACAAAGCAGTAGTTTGATGAAAATATATAGGAAAAAAAAACATTGGTCAATTGTCATATCATACGTGACAATATACAGAGCAAATCATTTTTAACTCTGTCTGTGACGTCGTAGGCAGATAGTGTACTTTTTGGTAATGTGGCAAGGTTATTATTTGACATTCATTAATCTAAAAGGTCAAGTTTTTGTGTTAAATATTGGTGAGGTTATGTGGTAAAATCTGATTATAAATGAGGTGGGAAAAATAAATAAATAATAAAAATATATAAATATCTGAATTATGATTGGTTCCTCAACATTTCACGCCTATTATGATTTCCGTTAGAAAAGTGACTAACGCTTTCATGCGTTAAAGTTTTGCCGCTTTCATGGGTTTTAATGGCGTTTGTGTCCGTCAAACAGAATCCACCTCATCTAACGATAAAATGGAACGCTCTGTTATATATATGTGGTCAGACATACATGACACGTAAGTTAAAGTGTTTAACCAATCCTGTTATTGGATTTGTGGTTGCTTTTTGGTCAAACACTTGCAATGAATCATTTGTCAACTTTAATATTAAATTTGAGTATCATGTAAAATCACATCATTACAAGTTTATAAACATACGATAATGTTCAAGAAATAACATCCCAAATTTAAGTTAATACATTTTTTCGTTCTAAAGATATTTGAATCTATTCAATCTTTTAAAATTTAAATCACAGAATTGCTCATATTTAATTTTCAGAATAAAAGTAAAGTAATTTAATGAGTTTTTTCATTGAAACCTTTTAGCCTTTTAACAATTATCAAATTTTGCCGTGTTAGATTGGGGCTATATTAGAAAGTCAGCAATATCGTAATTATGTATTTGGTCAAAGTCAAATGTAGATGCTATTCATGGTTGACTTAAAAGAGGGTTGACAAAATATAGTCACTCAAGTAGGTTCCATTTGCCGAAGGTCACACACGAATGAAATACCCGTTTCGAATAAGCAAATATGGACTACAAAATATCATAAAACTTCATTTTAACTTAAAATGCATGAAAGGGTAAAATAGTCATTCTAAAAATTATGATTAATAAAATTAATTATACAAAAGTTAAAATATTATGAACCACCACCACCACCACCACCACCACCAACCACCACCAACCAACCACCACCACCGACCGCAACCACCACCACCCACCACCACCACCCACCACCACCAACCAACACCACCACCTACCACCACCAACCACCACCACCAACCACCACCACCTACCACTAACCACCACCACCCACCACCACCAACCACCACCGCCCACCAACCATCACCACCACCACCAACCACCAACCATCACCACCACCAACCACCATCCTTCCCCAACCACCACAACCACCAACCACCACCACCAACCACGAACCACCACCACCAACCACACAACCACCACCACCACCACCCACCACCACCAACCACCACCACTACCACCAACCACCACCACTACCATCCATCACCACCAAGCACCACCACCAACCACCACTACCCCCCACCACCAACCACCACCACCAACCACCACCACACACCACCATCACCACACCACCCTCACCACCAACTACCACCACAACTAACCACCACCATCACCACCAACCACTATCATCCACCACCACAACCACCACCACCCATCACAACCAACCAACACCACCACCAACCATAACCAACCACCACCACCACCACCATCCACCACCACTATCCACCACCACCCACCACCGTCCACCACCACCACCACCACCATCCACCACCACCACCAACCATCACCACCAACCACCACCACCACCACCACCAACCATCACCAACCACCACAACCAACCACCACCACATACCACCAACCACCACCAACCACAACCACCACCACCAACCATCACCACCAACCATCAACCACCAACCACCACCAACCATCACCACCAACGACCACCACCGACCACCACCACAACCAACCACCACCACCTACCACTACTACCACCCACCAACACAAACCACCACCACCACCAACTACCACCAGCCACCACCAACCACCAGCCACCACCACCACCAACCATCACCACCCACCACCACCAACCACCACCACACACTACCACACACCACAACCAACCACCACCACCACCACCACCAACCACCACCACAACCAACCACAACCAACTACCTCCAACCACCACCTCTACCACCATCCACCACCACCACCATCCACCAACCACCACCACCATCCACCACCACCACCAACCACCACCACCAACCATCACCAACAACCACCAACCACCACCAAACACCACCACTATCCACCACCAACCACCACCATCATCCACCACTAACCACCACCACCCCTCCACCACACACCACCACCCCACCACCACCACACACCACCACCAACTACCACTACAACCAACCACCTACCACCAACCACCACCACTATCACCATCCACCACCACCACCAACTAACACCACCACCAACCACCACCACCACCACCACACACCACCACCAACCACCACAACCAACCATCAACCACCACCACCACTGATCACCAACCACTACACCTACCACCACCAACCACCACCACCACTACCAACTAACACCACCAACCACACTATCACCAACCACCACAACCAACCATCAACCACCACCACCACCAATCACCACCAACACCAACCACTACACCTACCACCACCAACCACACCACCACCAACCACCACCTACCACCACCACCATCCACCAACCACCACTACCACCCACTACCACACACCACCATCACTACCACCACCCACCACCACCAACCACTACCATCCACCAACACCAACCACCACTACTACCACTAACCGCCAACCACCACCACCAACCACCACCACCACCAACCATCACCACCAACCACCACCATCAACCACCACCACCACAAACCATCACCAAGCACCACCACACACAACCATCACCACCACCTACCACCACCCACCACTACCACCAACCACCACCACCACCACCACCAACTACCACCAACTACCACCACAACTAACCGCCACAACTAACCACCACAACCACTACCACCCACCAACCACTACCACCCATCAACCACCAACCACCACCACCTACAACCAACCACCACCACCACCCAAAATGATTATCTTCATTAAATTATTCATCACAAAATGATTATCATTCATCGAAAAACAATTATCATTCATTGAACAATTATCATTCATCAAACAATTATCATTCGTTAAACAGTTATGATTCATAAAAGAAACAATTATCATTCATCAGAAATAACTAACATTCATCTGAGTTATCTTTCTTCCAATAATTATCATAAGAAAGCAATAACCATTCATCACAAAATGATTATCATTCATTAAAACAATTATCATTCATCAAACAATTATCATTCATCAAACAGTTATGATTCATAAAAACAACAATTATCATTCATAAGAAAAAAGTTATCATTCATCGAAAAAAATTATAATTCATCGAAAAACATTTAACATTAGTCGAAAAACAATTATCATTCATCAAATAGTTATCATTTTATCAGACAATTATCATTCATCAAACATTTATCATTCATTAGAAAAAATTATCATTCATCTATATTATTTTTCATCATATAGTTATCATTATTTTAAAAATCGATTATCATTCATAAGAAAACAATAACCATTCATTACAAAATGATTATCTTGCATTAAAATATTTTATATCATCAACATTTTAATAGACTTACAAAAGTAGCGGAATTTCAAATAATTGATATAATATGATTAGTATTATAAAAAAGAATAGGGCATTCCGAGAATCGAACTCGGGACCTCCCGCACCGAAAGCGAGAATCATACCACTAGACCAAATGCCCAATTATCAAACAAGTATCATTCATCTAATTGTTGTCATTCCTATAAAAGAATACTTATCTTTTATCAGAAAACGGTTATCATTCATCAAACACTTCTCATTTATCAAAAAACAGTATCATTCATCAAGCATTTATCATTCATCAAAATACCTGATAATTGATAAAAATACCAAATGAATGATAAAAGTAGCTGATGAATGATTTACGATGAATGATAAAAGAACGTGATGAATGATAAAAAAGTATCCGATGAATGATAAATATTTCTGATGAATCATAAAAATACCCAGTGAATGATAAAGATAATTGATGAATGATAAGCGAAAAATGACAAAATAACGTGATGAATGATAAAAAAGAAGATGGGTGATAAAAATGAGGTGATGAATGATAAAAATGAGGTAATGAATGATAAAAAAGAAGGTGATGAATAATAAAAATTAGGTGATGAATGATAAAAAGGTGGTCAATGATAAAAAAAAAGTTTTAATGAATGATAAAAATAAGGTGATAAATGATAAAAAAGAAGGTGATAAATGATAAAAAAAAAGATGGATAATAAAAAGTAGGTGATGAATGATTAAACACAAGATGAATGATAAAAAAAGATATAATGAATGATAAAAAGGATGTGATGAATGATAAAAATGAGGTGATCAATGATCAAAAATAAGATGAATAATAAAAAGGAGGTGATTAATGATAAAAACGAGGTGATGAATGATAAAAATAAGGCGATGAACGATAAAAAAAACAAGATGAATGAGAAAAACTAGGTAATGCATGATTAAAATTTTTTATCATTCATCAGAAAAATTTTATCATTCATCACCTCATTTTTATCATTCATCACCTAATTTTATATCATTCATCACTCACAAAGTTATCATTCATTTTGTTTTTAATCATTCATCACCTCCTATTGTCATTCATCACCTCATTTTATATCATTCATCACTCACAAAGTGCAAGATCTCGGCGTTTCGTTAACTTATCATCATGACTAGTTGCAGCAACAGTGTTAACCTTTTTATAACAAGCTTACCATCTTTGGAGTTTTGTCTGTTGTTCCATAGCTTGCAGCTACAGCTTGAGTTCCTTGTTCTCAGAAGTTAGACCAGTTGTATCTCACTGCATCAAAATCAAATGTAAACCACATTTAATTTCTCTAGGCATAAATAACACGTCTATTGTAAACAGTTTGAAACTTTAGTCTAAAGGACTTGGATTATATACATGAACCCGTGTGTTGACACATGTCAAGCTTTCGAAAGCCACTTGTTACAATAAATCCACTATCTTCTGTTATAAAGTCTATTAGAGACGCTTTAATTTCATCTATTCATTTATAGATACGTGCTTGCTTACTTTATTGGCTATTATTTTTTTTTTATTTTACATCTAAACTAAACAAACATTTAGCAAAAAAAAAAAAAAAACAAAGATTATCTTCCATGAACAAATTGCGTCTCAATACATACAAAATCGTGTAGGTGTATACATTCGAATTTGTATCTAACAATTTGTACCATATAAACTACAAGAACAAAAAGAAAAAAAAAATTAACAAAAAAAACATTTAGTCTTGATAATTCTCAAACTCAAGTTTAACTTCCAAGAGTGTGAGAAAATTGTACTCCATAATGAAAGATAAGTGAAAGTGTTGTTTTGTTGATGAATGAGCTTTACTATATGTTAAACAAATTAAATCACATTAACCTTACTCCTAACTCATTAGTGTTCTATTCATTCTTATATATGATATACTCTTCCCAATCCCCCATTCTGCAAGAAATACACTTTTCCAGCATAAAAAATCGTAACTTGCTACCCGGTTAATTTTTCATATACAGGTTCACAAACATCTTTTAGTTGTTCTTGTTAACAGACATTGATAAAACAAAAAATAATAAATATCATAATCCGTGTACCTGGAGCATTGTCACTTGAGTTGAGAGCATTGTTGCCTCGTTCTGAAGGGCCTGAACTTTCCTCTCCAACTCACCAGTATACTTAATTTTCCTCTCATTAGAATGCGCAGTCGATTTATTTGCAAGAATCCTACAAACAACAAACCACACTCCAATTACATTTTACTTTCACAAAATTATGTCAGCACATCACACAATTCACCAACAGAGATCCATACACTAATTCAATATTAACTCGGGGTCAACCAAAGTGGCTAAAGTTTCAAATTGTTTACAATAGACTTGTTATTTATGCCTAGAGAAATTAAATCTGGTTTACATTTGATATTGATGCGACGAGATAAAACTGGTTTAACTTCTGAGAACAAGGAACTCAAGCTGCGGCTGCAAGCTATGGAACAACAGTCAAATTTATATTTGAAATTAACAGTCTTTCTCAACAAGCTCTATATATTCTTCACGTTTACTTATTCATGTTGTCCAAAATCAACGATAATGCAATAGTTATGAAATACATGATCTACATCATTAATCCATTATTATCATACAAAACACTAAAACTAATTACCTGTTACATGATCATAGAAGGATTCAAGTTTAGTCCAAACATCTCGTGCTGATTCAAGTCCTACAACGTGATTGAGAACTTGTTCTTCTAGCGAACCAAAAATCGAACCTTATTAAAGTCAAGCCCTATCTCTAAATTCTAATCATATTTGAAATCCAAAAGCTATGTTATATTATTTTCAACACAAAGCCAGATTATGCAAAGTAAATATAAAGATGACTTGATCAGACAACGAAGACCAATAACATATGAGGATGTACGTTCGACCAATGTGTACAGTCTAAACCTTTCCTCCTGTTAAACCAATACTGCTATTCAGTTTCATTATAGCATTTGATACAAGTTCATTTTCTTAATTTTGTAGTATTCAACTAAATATTTGACCATATAATCCACCCTACAATCATGGTGTACCATTGCTAAAAACCTCTGCAAGTATCACTGCAATCTATATCTAATCAATAATATATCATGCTTTTTTTTTGTAAAATGCCAAGCATTCTCAAACTGTTCTATCTAATGCCCTTTTAGTTAAAAATAGAAAGTTACAAAACATCCAAATGAAAGAATGACCTTTCGATAAATTTTGTCGATGATCACAATAGATCCGGATGTTTCCGTTAAAGGGGGTAGATTTAATACAATTTAGAATGGGTTAAAGTAATCATATTGGTTTATAAAGCTATTGAAATTCAAAGTGCATTATGAGAGATCTTTAACCTGATGTGTTTTTACATTTTGTTTGTTTTGACATGTCGTATACCAAATTGCTCTCGACACATAACTTAGGGTATTGAGGGTTTGTTACCCGATTGAATGGTTTTAGTGATTATTGATGAAAATGCATCCAGAGTTGGTACATCGAGGATGTTGTCGATGTTAAACGCCCAGTAGCCTCTTCTTCATAAACCCGAACAACGCCAAATATACAATAGTTTACACACGAAACGCGATGACAGACTTTCAAATTACGGGAAATAGAAGAAACCTGAAACATAGGGTAACAATTCAATAACAACCTACAAACAAACAAAAACATCAGAAGTTAAATTCTGTCTTACTCCTTCACACGTAACAAATTCAAAAACAATGCAGCTAAAATAAAAGCGGGTAACGAAATAAAAAAAAATCAAAATAAAACTTGATCATGATTACTAATCAAAGTTGCAAGTCAGTTTGAACCTAAATCTGACACCTAAATCGGCACGTTTTGCCAATGGGCCAAGTGATGAGAGATTACATGATGAGAGATTACAGAATGTCCACAATAAATAAGCCGATGTCATGGCCTCTTAAACAAAAAAGATTGGTCATTAACTTAACACTTGAAGTTGTTGTTAAGATATAAAAGACAAACCAAATGTCAATGTGATTTCAAGTATTTTTGCTATACTTTCGACTGACAAGTTATCTTGTCCCATAGTTAATGGCTACGATAACAAATATGAGTAATCAACAACAAAAGTAGGGCATACAAATTAATGGACAACAACATTACCTTTGGAAACAGATGAAGTAAAACTTGTGATCGATAAGCGGTGGTAACAGCCATATGATTACGATATCTTAACATGTTTCTAACATCCATTTGCCTCGAGGATACAAAAGACATATCGGCAACACAATCACTTTCACTAATACCCTCGAAGTAGCTGTTCTTATTTTGAGTCGAACTCTTTATGCTCTGTCTACTTGCCATTAGACGAAGCTTGCGTAAGACAATGTACTGGTACAAATTTAACCTAAAGTGTAACAACGTTAACAAATAAAAAACGCAGAATATTAGACAGTTGGAAGTTGGCTATGTATGAGTGTATGACAACACACATGACACTTGCACTTTTAACAATAGTGAAAAATGAATATATTATATATAAGGCAAAAAATAAATTATATCTGCACACGTTAATGCGACAACTTCACACTAACACCGGATTATAAATAGCAACATAAAGTTCATCTGATGCTAAAACAATCGCATACTATGAGCATATTCAATGATATTCGGTGAACGAAAAATGTATATGTAAATGTAAGAACTAAAATATATGAAGAAGCAAAATAAATTCTTACCATACGATGGTGCAAGGTGTAACCATCGAAAAGTCCAAAAGGAAAACAAATCCCAACCTTTCAATCTGATAAGTAAAAAACTTAAGATAAAAAGAACTTATGTGAAAGAACATCAAGAAACGAAAAAGTTAAGACGAATCACCTGAAAATTATACGAATCGGCGACACTCAAGAGACGAAGGTTGTTATGGCTCCCACCGTCAGGAGTCCCAGGTACAGTCGCCATTAACTATAACTAGACCTGGCAAAATGGACCCAAAGTCTTAAAAATGGGTCCATTGGGTTTACTTGAAGACCCAAATGGTTCCAAGCACATAATATAACAAATATCTTAAAGACCCAAATGAGTCCAATCACAATACAAAAATTACTTGAAGACCCAAATAGGTCCAAATGGGTTCACTTCAAAAGATTTGTTTCTCGGAGCGCGTTTTTCGGAGCGCGTTTTCAGCACGAGTTTTCTGGCGCGCGTTTTCGGCGCGCGGTTTCGGCGCGCGTTTTTCGGCGCACGGTTTTCTGCGCGCGTTTCATCGCGCGATTTCGGGGCGCGATTTCGGGGCGCGATTTCGGCACGCGTTTTCTGCGTGCGGTTTTCTGCGCGTATCGGCGCGCGATTTCGGGGCCCGTTTTCGGGGCGCGATTTCGGGGTGCGATTTTGGCGCGCGTTTTCGGCGCGCGGTTTCGGCGCGGGATTTCGGGGCCCGTTTTGGGCGGTCGTTTTCGGCGCGCGATTTCGGGGTGCGATTTCTGCGCCCGTTTTTCGGCGCGGGTTTTCGGCAGGCGTTTTCGGCGCGAGTTTTCGACGCGCATTTTCGGGGCGCGATTTCGGCGCGCGTTTTCCTTCGCGCGTTTTCGCCGCGCGTTTTCGTCGCCCGTTTTCGGCGCGCGTTTTCGGCGCCCGATTTCGGCGGGCGATTTCGGTGCGCATTTTCGGCGCCCCATTTCGGCGCGCGTTTTCGGCGCCGGTTTTCGGCGGGCGTTTTTGGCGCCCGTTTTCGGGGCTCGTGTTCGGAAGAGATACATCAAAAAATACGAACAAGAAACTTTTTACTAGCCCGACCCAACCGACCCGGGTCTTGACCCAACCCGACCCGGGTCTCGACCCAACCCGTTCGACCCATTTTAATTCTGACCCGTTTCGACCCATGACCCATTTTGACCCGAACCCATTTGATCTTTGACCCAACCCGACCCATCTCGACCCGTTTGCCAGGTATAACTATAACCCTAATTTTATCAAAATGGTGATTTACAATTTAAACATCGATGATTAGGACAAAAAACATAAATCATGTGAGAAAAAGTTAGAAGACAAACTGTAAAGGCGATGACGTTGGTGGCGACGAAGACAGCGATGGAGCAACAGAGACTGATGGGGTGACGGAGAGGGCGCTTGAGAGATGTATAGGGTGAAGGTACGTGATTTGATCAGCGGGTGTGAGGTGAAGGGATATGGGGTGGAGCCGTAGAGGCGATAGAAATTGGGGGAAAAAGGTAGGTGGAGCAAAATAAGTAGCAGAGGGAAGAGGGATTTAGGAGAAGAAAAATTATATATAAAAAAAAAGATGGGGACGAGTGAACAGTGTTGGAGCGAATAAGGGAGCTCCATCGGCTCTTGTTAATAGCTTTTTATGTAATAAATCTATAAACAACACCGATTCAACATACTTACACAAACCTAATTTTCCTTTTTATTAAAATTATTTGCATAACGCTAAAACCATTAATAGATCTCTCAATCAGATATAGCTACAAAATTATAACTAGATCTAAATTCAATAAATTAAACATCAAATCAATCAATATACATGTATATAATTATAATTTACAGATCTAACGAAGCAAACCCTAACCTCTTCCATTCACGAAGGGCAAATCCTTCTTCACGCATTTCACTTGGCGGTGGAAGCACCAGTCCATCGGATGTGAAGAGCCCATCCGTATCATCGTAATCCTGAGTTACACCGTTTGAAATCGGATCTGGATGTGATCCGAATCTTTACAGATCTGAACTCACGTGTTCACCGTTGGTGGTGAAATTGGAGTATAAATCGTTGTTGTTGTCAATTACTTCGCAGAGTTGACCTGATGATTGAATCGTCGTTGACCTGATGAATCGTGGTGGTGGTTGGTGATTGAGTCGAATTGACCTGATGAAAGATCGCTGCTGGATACATAAATTGATTTACAGAATTACCATTTTACCCCTCTGCGTTTTTCATATAAAATTAAACTCCTTCCTTAAAAATATAAAATGTGAGGCTCATATTCACTTATCCAGTTTGTACCCCATTTAGTGCTTATCTATGGATTGATCCACTATATATATATATATATATATATATATATATATATATATATATATATATATATATATATATATATATATATATATATATATATATAAGGGATCAAATGAGAATAATTTTTAGAGTGAGAACTCTGAGAACTCTAGTAGTCGAACAAAAACAAAACGCGACCGAACAAAATGATGCCTTGGTCGAACATTTTTTCATTTTCATGCAGTAGGCTTGGTTCTACATAACAGGATGTAGAACATCATGTATGTTCTACACTTGTTCTACATCAATTTTCATCAAATTTAGTTAGGGTTTAGATTTAGGGTTTAGATTTTAGGATTTAGGGTTTAGATTTTAGGGTTTAGGGTTTAGATTTATGGTTTAGAATGAGTTTTTTACACGAACGGTTTAGAGTTTGGGGTTTAGGGATTAAAAAGTTGATTTTGATGTAGAACGTGTAAAATTCGAGAAAAAAAATGGTGAAAAATCGAACTAATTTGGAGAAATTTGAACTTATTTATATTCTACACAATTATAATTAGAAGAAAATCAGGTCCAATTTGAAAAAAAATATGTTTTACATTTTTCTGTTCTACATGCATGTTCTACATTTTCACCAGCTCCAAAAATTGCTCGACTATGAAATAATTGTTCGGCCGCGTTTTTTTTGCTCGACCACCTCCATTTTTGTTCGTCCGTGTTTTTTTTTTGCTCGACCACCTCCATTTTTGTTCGTCCGTGTGTTTTTTTTGCTCGAATTTCACCAAAATTGCTCGAATTTCATTAAAATTGCTCGAATTTCACTAATAATTGCTCGAATTTCACCAAAATTGTTCTAGTTGGAGTTCTCAGGTTCTCACACATGATGAGTTCTCACTGGATCCTCTCCATATATATATACATACATATATACATATATATATATATATATATATATATATATATATATATATATTGTTTGAAAATGCATTGAACTTTTACTAAATTTCTATTGTATGCATCCAACTTTTAAATCTCATATTGTATGCATTCAACTATTTTACTATTTTAATTGTTCTATTGTATGTATTAAGTAACTTGTTCAGAAGGTATCAGGTTAATATGTAGAATAAGTTCATGGTCGGTCCCTAAACTTAAAGTCCGTTAAATGTTCCGGTTAAGTCTTATCTTATCCTACCATTTCCTTTCATCAGTTCAAGAACATCTTCATCTTTATCTTCAAGAACACCTTCATTTTCAAAACAACATTATCACCAATAATTTCAAAACACATTTTTTATTTCTCTTCAAATTTCAGAATTTCTAGAAAATATTTAAAAACCCCAATTTCATTTTCCTCTTGATTTATGTATCTAATATCTACAAGTTACCGAGTATTATTCAAACTATTTGTTTTAAAAAAATAAGTTTATGGAATTTTGTGCAATTAGTCATCACCCAAAGACGCACAACATACAGAGCATGTATTTGGTGTAAGATTTTGGCCAAATCAAGTTTCATATCAAACAATAATACAAGTAGCATACATATCAACACTGATTCAGAGGCTTCATATTTTCTCACCATTTCTTCATGAACAACCCCATAAAAATCAAAACTATAGCTTCTTCAAACCCATTTCTATGAACACATCCAGATCTATTCCCGACATCTCATTTTAAACAGATCTGGTCCACCGCGCATCACTTACACTGCCGGAAGTTTCTTCGCTAAGAAATTTAAATACCTTTTTCATATCTGAAGCGGTACCCTCTAAATTCTAGTTTATTAGCAAAAAAAGCGGTGTGGTTCGGTCGAGTCGACCCTTATGGCCGAAATACTAGATCTAAAAACATAATCTGAAAATAAGATCAAGATTTGAAAACAAGATTGATTGATAGTTCTCCGGTTGAATCCGGCGGCCGTGGTAGCTCTTTGGTCAGATCTTTAACAAGATCTGAAAAAACGCACCTTTAAATCATTTATTCACATACCTTGATTTTGCAGTATGAATAATGTATACAAAGAAAAAGAAATACTTGTACCTCATCTAATTTTTGAAATGGGTTTTAATTTTTTAAAGTGTGGGTTTTAATTTTAAATCTGGGTTTAAAGTTGAAAAAGTGTTTTGCAAAAAATAGTTTGGATTTGACCAAGAATGTGTTGGATTTGATGAAGTTAAAAATTAACATAAATAATTAGTCTGCAATATCTAACAAACATGAGGGACTAATTGTGTAATTTTGTCTAGTATGTGACCTGGAGTTTACTTGTTATAAGGGAGCTCCCAATGGTCCGTCCACAGGGCCGCCGCGGCCAGGTGGACGCCGATGGCACCACCTCCGCCCAAGTGCCGCCCAGGTGCCGCCCAGCCACCTCCGCCCTCCTCTTCGTCCATTCTCAGCATATTCGTGGACGCCAACCTCCTTCTTTTTTTTTTTTTTTAATTTATTTGTTTTATATTTGAGTTTCACCAATTGGAGTAATTGAAGAAAGATGGATGAAAGTTGGAAGAGTTGATGAAGAAAGTTGCAGAAATTTAAAGAAAGGATTTAATGATGATGATTTTTTTTTTAATTTTTATTATTTAATGGTGGCCCCACAAATTTTGTGGCTAATATTAATTTACGGAATACTATTATCATATTTTATTTTATCTTTTAAATATTAAAATTAAAATATTAATCAAATTAATTTTTAAGCTTCAAATGTGATATAATTTAATAATTGATAATTACTTAATAAGTATAATTATATATAATATCAATAAAAAATAATAATAAAAGTAATTTTAATTTAGTTAAAATAATTAAATGTGGGTCCCAATATTGTGAGGAAGGAGTGTCATTGTTGGGAGTGTTTAGTCCTGGTTTAGTCCTGAGAAGAAAGTGAGATGGAAGTGATGATGTGGCGCTGAATGATTGGCTAGTCCTGGAAGAAGTCCTGTCTTGATTGGGAGCACCCTAACAGGTTAACTACATACAATAGAACAATTAGAAAAGTTGAATGCATACAATAGGAGACTTAAAAGTTAAATGCATACAATAAGAATTTAATGAAAGTTCAATGCATTTTCAAACAATATTCCATATATATATATATACTTTATATATATATATAAAGTATTCAATTAAATTAAATAAAAAACTTCTAAAAGAACAAATATTTTAGAATAAAACAATTTGATACGCCTCTTAAAACTTTTTTTTGTATTGATAAATTTGAGTATTATCGTTTGCTTTTATTAAAAATGTAACGTGTATAAAGGGACTATTTTTACCTTCCAAATTATTGAGAAGTATATATATATATATATATATATATATATATATATATATATATATATATATATATATATATATATATATATATATATATATCGGTTTTCATCCTGTCCATTTGTCATCATATCCGCGATTTAAGGGCCATGTAGGAAAGAGGTTTGTCTCACAAAAAACCTATACATATACACTATTTGTTGCTATTCTTTTTTACCTCACACCAAATCTATACATATGAATACATACACTACCTCACCATCCCACATGGCTCCATATCACGTGATCGGTTTTACTTCAATTTCTATAATTTCAAACCAAAAGCCAACTTTGTCAACTTATCACAACTTCCAACCACATTTTACTTTTTTGTATATAAAGTTGTGAAAAAGTACTCTTTTTTCAAAAATACACTCAAGTGCACACATTTACCAACATATCTTATGTTGACATATCTCATTTTTGCTTAATCCCGCCCATTATATCATTTTATTCGAAATCTTCTTTCTTATTTTCAATTTCAATTCTCTCTCGATTTCAGAATCGTTCCACAGCCAGCCATCCAGGTATAATATTTTTACTCGATTTTCTTAATTTAGTTTATTTGCAATGATGATTTAATTCTATTTTCCCTCTCAATTTCAGATTCCAGACTCATACAGGTATAATTTTTCCCCAAATTTCATAATTCCATAATTCCCCGTGTTTTATTTTTGATTATCTAATCTTAACTTATTTATTTCATGATAACTAATTTTCTTAACTTTTGTTTGTTTACATTTTAGTTTTAAATAATGTCCACATCTACCAGTATCATTAAGGTCGGAAATAATGATGGACTCAATGTTATGAATTATCATGATGCTATGGCACCTTTTCGTGTATTTTGCTCTCCTGTCTTATTTGTAACTTTCACATGTAATCCCAAGTGGCCAGAAATCACAAGAGAATTGGACCTCACCGGTTTTAAACCAGAAGACAAAGTAGTTTTATTTAGAAGGATTTTTAAAATGAAACTCCACCAACTGATGAAAGATATAAGGAAAAATTTATGTTTCAATACTGTTAAAGCAGGTTTGACCATTACCTTGTAATTTTTTTTTTTCATATTTAATCATCTGTTAAATTAGACGTCCTTATTAATACTCTGTTTATTTATTTTTTAGAAGTCTATACCGTGGAATTTCAGATACGTGATTTGCCTCATGCCCATATATGCTTAGTAGATATTGTATAAATCTTTTCATTTTTTTGACCTTTTAGCTCATTATTTTTATATTCACTTTTCTACAACTATTAATGTTTACTCAATTTATGGTTGTTTTTTTTACAGGGTACAAAGTCAAATAATTAGTCCACCGCCTCTCAAAAAAATCAAACAAAAAGGAATCAAATCTTCAGCATCTTTTAAATCTTCAACAACAAAGCTTTAATTTTGGTTTAAATAATTTGTTAACATTTAATTTTGGTTTCCTTATATGGAATTCTAACGGCATGTAAACTATTCAATTATGTTTTGCCTGCACTATTTTCGTTCCATATCCACCTTGATATGGATAACAATCTAATTTATGTTTTTTTATATTTTTATAGTATTTTGTCTTGATGTTTTTTGTGTTGAGTTTTTTTTTTATTGACCTCTATTGATTATCCTAACCCACACTACAAAAAAAAAATTCATTTTTTGACACTTGCATTATTTTTTGACGCCCTTACAATGTAAATAATTTGACATGTTTGTTACACCTATAGATGTTACTAAGTTTTTGGCAACCATGTGCCCTATATCCGGCCACAGAGATTATTTCCCACACGTTCATGGCTTTGAACTCACCATACCAGACTGTATGTCGTGTTTTTGGGCATATGAGTTAGGGCTTTTTTTAAATCGATTTAGGTATAAATAGATTTATGTTATTATTATGTGAAAAATCTTTTGTTATTTTGTATAAAATTTACTCATCTAATATTATTATAAATTTCGATTATGATATTAGTATAAATGTTTCATTTTTCCTTATTATTTTGTATCAATTAAACTCATGTAATGTTGATCTTATCTATTAATAAGTCCAAAAACTACTTTAAAGCCAAAATTGTCAGACTAAAATTTGCATCATTTTGAACTACTTTCATCTTCTACAATACCTCTCAAGTGACTACTTTTCACAAAAATATCTATTTCACCTTTTCATGTTTTTCTACTTTTTTAAATAATACAACAAATTTATCTTATTCAAAAGAATATTCTCGAACCCATTCCTCAACCTATGTTGAGTAAAATCTTATCTAAATTTTTCAAAATTCGAAATTTCTTTTTTATTGACTTATAAAATAAAATTAAAAATATACTTTTCATATTCAGCTTTTTTATAAAAGTTTTTGAAGGATATTTGAGGTTTAAGTTTATCATCATTTAAGTGCACACGTGTTCACATATCACGTCGCATCAGTAACTCCAAAAAACTACTTTCAAGGCTTACTTTTCAGGCGGCAACTTGCATCATTCTGAACTTACTTTCTGCTTCTACAGGACGTCTCAAGTACACACCATTCACAAAAACTTCAACTTTATTTTCCATCGTTTATATCTTTCCAAAAATAATGAAAAATATAAAAATTCATAAGGTCAACAATATTGTCCATGTTCTTCCTTAAGATATGCTTGGTGAAATATTATCAAGAGTCGGTCAAAATTCTTCGACTGAGTTGGGTGTTGCTCGATTGGTTTGCAAAGCCTTTTTTAAGCAAGCCGAGCATCTATTGGTTTATTAAAACCCTAATGCAATTTTTCGGAGGGGTTTGTTATTTTACTTTGATGGAAAATACACCCAAGATGGGCTCCGTTATTTAAAAGAAGCATCAAACTGCAATTTAGTAGAGGCAGTTTATGTTTATGGTTTGGTGATGTTTGCGTCTCACGATGTAAATGAAAAGGATATCGGTTTAAAAAGTCTTAATCAGACATTCCCACCGATACCGGATTATGTGGTTGCTGTGAGAACAAAGGTTTATGACCTCATACATCAAACATGGGCAAGGAACCGCCATCCTTTTGCTTACGTGGCAACGAAGTGCCCTATATCCGGCCACAAAGGATATTTCCCACACATTCATGGCTTTGAACTCAAGATACCGAAATGCATGTCGTGCTTTTGGGCTTATGAGTTGAAGCTTTTAGTGGATCGTTATGGGTATAATTAGATTTATGTTTTTTATTTAGGCTACAATTAGATTTATTTTAGTATTATTGGAAAAAATCTTTTTGTCACAAGTATGGAAATTACTCCTGTAATATTAATATAAATTTATATTTATATTATGATATTAGTGTTGTTCCATTTTTTCTTCTTATTTTTTTGGTTAACAATTTCTGTATTACTAACATCACTATAGTTACTAACCAGTTCCTTTAAGTATACTAGAATAAACTAATAAACACTAATATAAATAGTTCTTAGTTGATTCGAAATTGTGACTACTTTCAAATCAAATTGACCATAGACTAATTCCTACATAATAGGGATGTAAATTCCTATTATATTTTAGAGTCAAGTACAACACAAAACATTTCTTTATTTGTTGGTATTTAGTCAATAACTATAAACTCATTTTCAAATTTAAAATTTGAAATTGTGGATCATAAGAAACATAATTCTTCATTATCTTTAAAAACCATAGTTTTAGGATATGTTTGATAAAACTGTATTGTCATGAATAATAACTTGAGAAAATCTTCACGTTTAAATTAATCAAAATAAAATGAGACAAATGTTTCGGAACCAGTATCATTAAGGTTGGAGATGATGGACTCAAAGTTATGAATTATCATGATTGCGCTACGCGGCTATGAATTATTGATTGCGATTCTATAAAGATAATGATTGTCAAAGTATTTTATAGTTCAAAATTTACCATTATAGGTATTCACTATAAAGTTAACATACATCTGAAACTATTACGTTGTTGCAAATTTACCATAATTTACATCATTAACTATCCAACTACTTTAAGGTTGGAAGCACGTAATGTTTAAGTATCAAAAGTCATACACATCAGCTTCATACATACATCAAAAGAGTTTACCTATTCTGCCTCCATACCTAAATAGACTAATCATATAATATCGTCGAAGTTGTGAACATCATCCCATGCCACCAGAAACTTGCCTTCAGAGTGTTCGAATACAATCCGGACCTCGCTTCCTATCATATCCATTTAAATGGACAAACTTTGTCCATCCAGATAAAACAAATAAGTTTGGTTTTTTTTTCTCTTCTTCCAACAGGCCCCAGAAGTGTGTTCTGTCAAAAGCATCGATGCATTCATAAGTTTCACCGATGTTTAGCTCCGGTAGTTGAGCTAAATCTGTGGGTAGTCGCTGAATCAAATTGGTATATAATTAGTAAATAATGTATCAATATTTGTCAATAACACATAAAATACAACTGAAGAACGTTTAATTTAGGCGAGTATAGTTTGTATGAAAATAGATGTAACTTACCCATACATGCCCTATCGACATGATCGCGAAAACGTAAATGTCTCCATTAGGGGTATGTACAACAGACATGTTGTCTTCGTTAATTGATGCACATAAGCCAAAAATTCTTAGCCACATAATATACTAACTAAACTGGAATCTTGAAACAATTTTCATATAAGATTGTATGCAACAAAAGCAGATGGTTAAAAAAAATAAATCTATTGATGTCTTTGTTAATTCTAAAGTGCAGAATAAAGAATGTTGTTATATAAATTGTAAGTAATATGAATGTAATATGTGAAGTAAGCATTTGTTTGATATCAAGGTAGATTGACAATAGAGGCCATAAGATAACGCCTGGAGGATTTTAGTGTGGAATCGAAATCTTGATAGTAACAGGGAACTAATGTGAGGTTAAATCATTGAGTGCCGACACAAAGAATAAAAGTAACATTATAGTGCAAATGCAGTATAAATTTATATCATTCAAAGTGTACAGTAAAAGATCTTTTCAATATAAACCCTAACTAAAATTGATTACATCTTGTGAGCGACAGAGTTTGTAACACCCTGGGTTTTTTTTTTATCACAGCGGAAGTACATTTAATTACTAAAATAATCCTGGTTAACGTTTACAAACCATAGTTAACTTTATTACAATATTCCAAAACGACAGTGTTACTTAAAAACATTACAAAATCAGAAAACATCAGAGTCAACTCACAGTCAAACATGTCTTCTAATCCATCCGCAACACCCATTCTAATCAACAGTACTTAAACCTGCAAGGGGTGGAAATGTGGGGGAATTAGCACAACTGCTAAGTGAATGGATACTATCTAACAGACCAAACATAAGCAACTGAACATGCAAGGGTCACATATATTGTAACTACCCTAGAATTTCCAACGTTTATTTATTAATAATTATTATTATTAATACGTGTGATAAAACGAATGTATGTCATTACATTTACATGTTGCCATGATTGCCCGAACTTGACTTTAATTGCCCGAAACGTCTTTGTGACACCCGGAACTTGCACGAATAATATTTTCAAGTATTATTTACATTCATAATTAGTTTTATTAATCATTTTAATTAACTAAGGTTGTTGGTTAATTACTTGGGCTTTTGTTGGACTTTATTTGTTAATTAATTGAACTTGGGCTTTATTAGTTAATGGACTCATGAATAAGGCTTATAAGCCCACCCTACTTCTTAGTTGGACTATTTAGCCCATATTTACATATAAGTATCATGTTTGAATGGAACTAGTTAGTTTAAAAGACTTGGAATCTAGTTGCTACACAATCCCCATGAGACTACCCCTTTTAACCACACTTTTAAGGCTTTACTTGCAAGTATCTTGTGGTTTAATCCCCTCCCCCTTTGGAATCCGCTGCAGGCCATTGGCCTTAGGGGAGTATTAGGGGAGATTTGACTCCATTCTTTCATTACATCTCACTTGCATTCCTCTCTCAAAAACACACACACAATACTTGCTACTTTCCTCTCTTTTTTTCTCTCTAAACTAGTAAGTAACAAGGCTCTTTTCTCTCTTTGATTCTTCATGAAAACCGCCACCTTACATCACATAATCATCATCATCTTTTGTTACTTGTAGTTTGACTACTTGTTGTTGTTAGTTTGTTACATATAATTGTTAGTTGTTCTTTACTAGTTTCCAAGAATAAACTTTCTAGTTTGATTCTTCTTATTTCTTGTATTTATCAAGAACACTCAAGAACATAACTTACTAGTTATGATTCTACATATACTTTCTTAAAAGATTGCAAGTTCATGTGTTGATTAAATTCATACTTGAAGTTCATGAAGTAAACTTTAAAGTTTACTTTCTAAAGATCAAACTTTGGTTTGAATCTTTAAAGTATGAACAACCATGAATAATTTACTTGTTTACTTAGTTTACTTCTTCTTGCACCTTACTTTCATGTAATTAGTTTAAATGGTCAAGTACTATAAGTTAGTCTTGATCTCATTAATCTTGAACTAAAAGTTAACCTTGAAAGTTCAAGAACACACAAATAAGTTTTCTTTAAATATAACTTTGTATACTTATGCTTGATCTAGACTTTTGAGTCATGGATCTTCAAGATCTAACTAAGAACTATGTTCTACATCTTAAGATCTTGATTAGTTAGTTTATTTTCAAGTTTAGAGTTCAATATCCCTATTATAGTTCATGTAAGTGTCAAACCTAAGACTTTGATGTAACTTTGGTTCATCAAACTACATGCAACTCTTAAGTGAGTTGTGCTTCATGTCTTAGACTTGCACTAGGGTTGTGATGGTTAAGACTTGGCTAAGATGATGTAGATACATCAATGAGTTGTACACTTGAAGCTATATGCATCAAGGATGAGAACCATGATGAACATCAAGCACCAAGACCACCGGAACTCACTTAAACTTACTGTTTCTGTCCAAAACCTACTGACCTGCTGTTTCTGTAACATACCAGCAGACCTGGGCTGTTCTGACCATTATTTTTAGATAGATCTTTTCGAGTATATAACTTTTCATATAGGACTCGTCTTAATCCGAGTTACGGTTTAGGATTTATGGCCCTCCGATCGTCACAATGTCCTTTAACGTTGTGCAGAAATTTCTGACCTACTCGCACTTAGACCGTCGCCACGGTCAAAATAAGACGATTTTGCTTCTGTAAATTTTACCACAACTAAAGGACTCATAGACGGAGCCATGGCCATTGGTCTCACCTTAATTCAGTAAGGGTAGAGGCCGTGGTGACTGACTGAAGTCAGCCTTTGTTGTAAACTACTTTCATAAACGAAACCTACTTTACACCTTTTGTTAAATGATGAATGATGATGACCATTAAGACCTTATTTACATACTTTTAAACCTATTAAGACGATTTACTGACTTAGTACTATTTGCCTTAGGTTGAGGACCTTCGGACCGATTACTTGCACACTTTTCCCGACTCGACTTTACGACTACATTATCATTGTGAGTTATAGCATTCCCTTTTTACTTTAACTTATTTTGGGAACTGAGAATACATGCGGATTTTATGTTTTACATACTAGGCACGAGTACTTAAACTTATATATGTGTGGGTTATACAACGGCATAAACATTCCCTTTAGCTCGGTAACGTTTAATCATTGGTTTTTGAACCATGAACGCGAATCTTAGATATGGATCCATAGGGTTTGACATCCCCACTCGGGCTAGTAGCGCTAGCATTTAACGAGTGTTTAATACTTCGTAAACATACGCACTTGCCAAGTGTACTTTCAGGGGGTATAAACGTTAAGTTAGTTTCCAAGTGCCCACGGTTAACATATACTTTATCATACTGTTTTGAAACGCTCTTTGTAGCACTGAAATCTCGTGGCCTACCTTACATACTGTTATACTTAAACTATAGCTCACCAACCTTTGTGTTGACGTTTTTAAGCATGTTTTTCTCAGGTGCTTGAGGTTAGCTTCCGCTGTGTACTAGTCATGCTGTAGACACCCGCCGCTTAGAGTTGTCATCGCATGAACTACTTTACCTTGCATTCAAACTTTAGTACTTTTGAACTATGACTTGTAACGACCATTGTGGTCACATACACTTATTATTTGCTTCTACTTAGTGAAGCATGCTTTTGAAATGTAAAACATTTTATGTCGGTTATGACATCACCTTTTTATCGTGAATGCAACTTCTTTAATTACAGCATATAGTACTTAACCTTGTAATGATCTTGTTGTTGATGATTCGTACACGATGGTTTTGTACGGGGCATCACATTTGGTATCAGAGCCAGGTTGTAGGAAATTAGGTTGCATTAGTGAGTCTAAGACCGACCCGAGTAGGATTCACTAACAGGACTAATCTACAACTTGCTAGTTTACTTGTTTTCGCTGAACTTACTGCATGCTGCTGCTTACTGTTACTGCTATATGCCGTATGCTACTACAAGATTTCACTACTGCATGCTATTACTTGCTTTCGATTGCATGCTACCTTCGTACGATTTGCTGTTATTGCCATGCTACTTATTGTTATACATGATTTAAACTGTTGGCCTAATACGTGCTTGCTTTATGACTTACTGACATGGAAAATTTATTTTCCTTGTTCAGATGTCGGATGTACCACCTGCTAGCGTTTTGGGCAGTTTAGACTCTTCAGCTACTCCACCTACCACCGTTGCCGATCCACCGGTCCCGCTACCCATTAGTGATCCCGGCGCTCCTACTTCCGGAGCCAGTAGTAGTACACCTGCCCCAGTGGCTGCTTCCGATGGACACGTAGGCCCTACGGAGATTCCAGCTCCGTCTGCTCCCGGACCCTCGGGGTCACAGCCCCGCATCGGTGGGATTGAGATTCCCGCGGAGTTCGGGGAAGGGCCATTTCGTAACCATATGCGCACGCCTTGCCGACGCACTCCCGACGGACGTTTAGTGCCGATTCTGCCAGGCAGACACAGACAGATGTTGGCTGCCTTCGGACTACCAGTTCAGCCACCCGTGTCACCACCACATGATTCGGATGACTCATCATCCGCCGATTCTTCATCAGATGATTCTTTATCAGACTCCAGTGACGACGAGGACCCTGCTGATATACCTATACAGGCACCCACCACCCCGCCGAAGAAGTGGTACCGTCCTGATGGCACCGTTATTCCAGGGGTGAATGGAGGTCGTGCTTTCACTGAAACTTTTGGTTGGCGTCGAAGGGTTACTGCCCGTAAGCGGCTTGTGCCGTACCCTGCCTACCCACAGATACGTAAGGCACCTCGTTACGTGCTGACTATTTCTGGAGCCGGGACATCTGAACCTCGTTTCATGAGGGCTGCTCCACCCGCACCATCGGCAGCACCAGCACCATCCGCCCCACCTGCACCACCAGCACCGCTTGCCCCACCCACTCCCACTGTCAAGGAATTGACAAGGGAGGTGGGAATCCTCCGAGCTCGGGTTACTGAGCTCGAGGAGCAGTTGGCTCAGGTTTTAGACATCCTTCACCCACCTTCACCGTAGGACTTTTGTATTAGATTTCGTTATGTAATCTAGTTGTAGTTTTATGTTTCACTTATGTATTGTACGGACTTATTCGGATGTATGAAACTTATTATTATTAATGGAACTTTGCGTTATTTAAATTCTTGCACGATGTTCTATTTACATTACTGTACGATGACTCTGTGGTATTTGTACCTAGATGCGTTATTTAATAACATGTGATGTTTTGATTCCATGTTGGTTAATATATACTATATTATTACATATTGAATGCTGGATTTTGACTTAAGTCAAAACTTTTGTTTAGAATACCATGGCCAATGGAAGAACCACATCTACCGCAGCCCAGATTGAGGACATGATCAACGAACGGGTCGCTGCAGCCCTAGCAGAAAGAAACCTCCAAGCTCCACCGCCACCACCACCGGTTATCCCACCCGTTCGAAATGGGTGTACTTACAAGGAATTCCAGAGCTGCAAACCATATAACTTCAGTGGAACCGAGGGACCGGTTGGTCTCACCAGATGGTTCGAGAAACTTGAATCAGTATTCTGAGTTAGCAACTGTTCGGAGGACAACAAGACCAAGTTTGCATCTTGCACGCTATCTGACGGCGCACTAACGTGGTAGAACACGTTAGCTCAAGCGAAAGGTATCGATGAGGCGTATGCTACGCCATGGGAGGAATTCAAAGCGGCAATGATTGATGAGTATTGTCCAAGAACCGAAATTCAGAAGATGGAAATCGAATTCATGCAGCTAAAGGCCGTTGGGAACGACCTTGATGGTTACAACAGGAGGTTTCTTGAGTTAGCTCTTATGTGTCCGACAATGGTCACCCCGGAATTCAAGCTTATGGTGAGATACTTCTGGGGACTCCCTAAGTCCATCAAAGGAAACGTCACATCGTCCAAACCACCGAATGTTCCCGAAGCAATGCGCATGGCGCATACCCTCATGAATCAGATTCTCATTGATGAGCCGGAGAAGGCTAAGTTTGAAGCCGATGGTAGCGAAAAGCGAAAGTGGGATAACAACAACAACAACAACAACAACAGGGGGAGAACCTATGACCAGACCCCCGCCAAGAGGCAAAACAACAACGGTGGAAACCCCAACAACAACAACAACTCCAACCCCAACTACAAGGGAACCTTACCACAATGCAAGAGGTGTTACAAACACCACACTGGGTATTACAATGTTGTCTGCGAGAAGTGCCAACGGTCTGGGCATATCGAAAAAGACTGCAAGGTCACCACTTTGAATGGGAAGCCGAACACCAATGGACCGAAGAAGTGTTATGAATGCAGGCAGACGGGCCATTTCAGAAATGCATGCCCCAACAAGCGAAAAGACGGAGGACCACCCCGTGGTAGAGCTTTTAATGTTAATGCAAGGGATGCACGCGATAACCCCGACTTGGTGACAGGTATATTCACAATCAACAAACTTTTAGCTTCTGTCTTATTTGATACTGGTGCGGATAGAAGTTATGTATGTAGACATTTTTGCGATAAGATTAATTGGTCATTAGTCCCGTTAAAAGAGAGTATGCTTGTCGAGGTCGCCAATGGAAAACTTGAAAAGGTTGACCATATTAGTCGTGGAGCTATTATCAACATAGCTGGTGCAGATTTCGAAATTGATTTGATACCCATCAAAATGGGAAGTTTTGACGTGATCGTCGGTATGGATTGGTTGAGCAAGATAAAGGCCGATATTATTTGTGGAGACAAAGCACTTCGCATACCACAGGGAGATGGCGAACCATTGGTTATCTATGGAGAGAGATGTACCTCGAAGTTGAACCTCATTAGTTGCGTGAAAGCGCAAAAGATTATGAAGAAGAGACGTTTTGCTGTTCTAGCACATGTGAAAGCGGTAGAAACTGAGGTGAAGAGCGTGAACGACGTTCAAATTGTGAACGAATTTTCCGATGTCTTCCCAGAGGAATTGCCTGGATTGCCGCCGCAGAGAGCAGTAGAGTTTCAGATTAATTTAGTGCCAGGAGCTGTACCTGTAGCTCGCGCACCTTATAGACTCGCACCTTGATAATGCTAAAAACGAACATATATTTCATAGCATTATTCCTCAAGAAAGACAAGCTTTTAGTTGCAATTGTTCTATTTACAAGTGATATTCGTTTAAATAATAAAAGGTGAAGACAAAAGACAGATTCGACGAATTGAAGACGCAAACGACCAAAAAGCTCAAAAGAACAAAAGACAATCAAAGAGGTTCCAATTATTGATAAGAAACGTCTCGAAATTACAAGAGTACAAGATTAAAAACGTAAAGTACAAGATATTAAATTGTACGCAAGGACGTTCGAAAATCCGGAACCGGGACCAGAGTCAACTCTTAACGCTCGACGCAACGGACTAAAAATTACAAGTTAACTAGGCATATAAATATAATATAATATATAATTAATTATATTAATTATATATATATTATATATATATTATAAAACCGTCGGCAGCGAAAGACTCCAAGGGTGTGAGCTGTAAATTCATTCTCCGCGACTCGCGGAGTTTGAAGAGGATTTTGCCGCGAGTCGCGGAGCCCCAAAAATCGAAAATCCCTATAAAGCCAACCGAATTCTGATCACAATTCATATTCTATTTTCTCTCTTCTCTCATATATACGTAAAATATATATATATAATTTATATTTTAATTTTAATTTTAATTATAATTCTAATAATAAGGGTATGTTAGCGAATGTTGTAAGGGTGTAAGTCGAAATTCTGTCCGTGTAACGCTACGCTATTTTTAATCATTGTAAGTTATGTTCAACCTTTTTATATTAATGTCTCGTATCTAAGTTATTATTATGCTTATTTAAAACGAAGTAATCATGATGTTGGGCTAATTACTAAAATTGGGTAATTGGGCTTTGTACCATAATTGGGGTTTGGACAAAAGAACGACACTTGTGGAAATTAGACTATGGGCTATTAATGGGCTTTATATTTGTTTAACTAAATGATAGTTTGTTAATGTTAATATAAAGATTTACAATTGGGCGTCCCTATAAATTACCATATACACTCGATCGGACACGATGGGCGGGGTATTTATATGTACGAATAATCGTTCATTTAACCGGACACGGGAATGGATTAATAGCCACTAGAATAATTAAAACAGGGGTGAAATTACATTCAAGGGTAATTGGTGTAATTGTTAACAAAGTAGTAAAACCTTGGTTTACACGCAGTCGATAACCTGGTGTATTCATTAAACAAAGTATTAAAACCTTGTTACAATTCGAATCCCCAATTAGTTGGAATATTTAACTTCGGGTATAAGAATAATTTGACGAGGACACTCGCATTTTATATTTATGACTGATGGACTGTTATGGACAAAAACCAGACGGACATATTAAATAATCCAGGACAAAGGACAATTAACCCATGGGCATAAAACTAAAATCAACACGTCAAACATCATGATTACGGAAGTTTAAATAAGCATAATTCTTTTATTTCATATTTAATTTCCTTTATTTTATATTTAATTGCACTTCTAATTATCGCACTTTTATTTATTGTTATTTAATCGCACTTTTAATTATCGTACTCTTTAATTATCGCAAGTTTATTTTATCGCACTTTATTATTCGCAATTTCATTATTGTTATTTACTTTACGCTTTAATTTAAGTCTTGTATTTATTTTTAATATTTTACATTTGGTTTTAACTGCGACTAAAGTTTTAAAATCGACAAACCGGTCATTAAACGGTAAAAACCCCCCTTTATAATAATAATATTACTTATATATATATTTGTATTTTTATAAAAGTAAACTAATATAGCGTTGAGCTTTGTTTAAAGATTTCCCTGTGGAACGAACCGGACTTACTAAAAACTACACTACTTTACGATTAGGTACACTGCCTATAAGTGTTGTAGCAAGGTTTAAGTATATCCATTCTATAAATAAATAAATATCTTGTGTAAAATTGTATCGTATTTAATAGTATTTCCTTGTAAAAATTAATAGTATTTTATACCCCTCTGCTTTGACATCAAGTATTTTTGGCGCCGCTGCCGGGGACTTATCTTAAAAGCCGGAAGCGCAACGCTAATATAAAAAAAAAAAAGATTTTTTTTTGTTTACTTTTATTAAAAGTCGTTTTTGTAAAAATACGTTTTAAATATTCGAAAATATAAAAAGAAAAACAAAAATATAATTATTTTTAAGATTTTGTTAAATATTTAAGTTTTATAAGTTTCTTTATTTTTATTTTAGTTTATAAAAATATAAGTTTTATTTTAATATCTTTTATTTATTTAAAAACAGAAAACAGAAAATAAAAAAAAAATAAAGAAAAAACGCGTCGAATTTAAAGCTGTCATCTGAATTTTTGAACCCCGCGACTCGCGGGGTTTGAAGCATTAAATACCGCAAGTCGCGGAGCTTCTCTGACACGCGAACAGGAAGCCCTAATTCAGCATTAATTACGGTAATTATTAATTAATTATTATTAAACCCTAATTATTATTATTATTATAATTAATTTTACTTTAACTTTAACTTTTTATTTAATTTATGTATTTAGTATTAATAAGTTTAATTAAATTGTAAAATTAGTAGTTTTATTAAATAAATAATATAAAAATAATATTTTTATAAAAATTGTACTTTTTACAACTTTTTATATATTTTTATATTTTGTCCCTTTTTAATCGTTGTAGCATAACTTTTGTATTTTTAGCTCATATTTAATTTTAAACTTAGTTTTTGCTATAGTTATTTTTACTCCTAGATTTTTAGGCTTTGCCGTAGAATTCCTTAAGTGCTTTTTCTTTAGACTAAGATTTAGGTGCTTTAGAATTTTGCGACGCCTTTTTAAGTTTTAGTTTCTTTTTAAGTTATTTCCATTTGGGATTTAGTTTTTCCTGTAAGCTTTAATATTTTTAGACACCTTTTACTATGTATCAATTATCATTCCAATTAGTAATTTCAATTTGCGATTATAATTTTAAGTTAATTGTAGTAATAAGGTTAGGTTAGTCAAGTATTTTTAAGTTTTTATAAGTTTCTTTTATTTTTCCGTCACCTTTTATTTTTCAACCATTTTTTTTTCTTTTTCGACTTTTTCCGACGAACTCTTTTTCTCTCTCATTTCTCGCTATTCTAGTTTAGGACATAGATTTTTTCTACTTCTTATCTAAATTTTCTTAAAATTACGAAAATTTATTTTAAGTGGTTAAATTGATAGACATCAAAATTTTCTGGTTCGTAGTAATAGTTGGATTTGTACGTGGACCGGGTTATTGGAGCCAAACAGTCCTCAATTATATTGAGACCAAACGAATCCTGCCCCTCTGCTGCATCTTTTGGCTATTCGAAACGTGGGCAAAATTAGAAAAGTCTATTGATTGGATAACTTATTATAATTTTTCTTTCCTTTTTAAAACTAATAGGATATTCAGTGAATGCACCGAGCAAGACGTTCATCACCTTTTGTACGTTCACCACCTGTAACTAGATCAAGACATTTAGCAAATATAACCGCCGTTGATTTTTCTTTAGAATCGTCATCCAGTAGACCAAGTACTTCAGTTCAAAATTCCGATAATCCATTTTTTGAACCCGACCTCACAATTGAGAATCCGGAAAATATTCAGGAACGGTTCGTAGATCCTGAACCACTAAACTTTCCTCCGGAGCCACCAATTATTCAAACAGAGATTGTTGAGGAACGAACCATTAAATCAGAATCATCTAGTGATACCGATTCAACAAATTCAATTATGGAGAATCTGGAACCTTTAAGTATGGAAGACCGAATGAGAGCTAAACGCACTGGCCAAGGTCACGCAATTACTCATCCAGATATTAATGCACCAGATTATGAAATCAAAGGACAAATTCTACACATGGTGACTAATCAATGCCAATTTAGTGGTACGCCGAAGGAAGATCCAAATGAACATCTACGTACCTTTAATAGGATCTGCACACTATTTAAAATCCGAGAAGTGGAGGATGAATAGATATATCTCATGTTATTTCCCTGGACTTTAAAGGGAGAAGCCAAAGATTGGTTGGAATCATTACCTGAAGGGGCGATCGATACATGGGATGTTTTAGTTGACAAATTTCTTAAACAATTCTTTCCTGCATCTAAAGCCGTAAGACTTCAAGCAGAAATTGTTACGTTCACACAGAAACCAAATGAAACTCTATATGAGGCGTGGACTAGATATGGAAAGTTGTTAAGAGGATGTCCGCAACATGGTTTAGACACCTGTCAAATAGTACAAATATTCTACCAAGGATGCGACATCACTACAAGAAAAGACATAGATATAGCAGCTGGTGGTTCTATTATGAAGAAAACCGAAACTGATGCTTACAAAATTATTGATAATACTGCTTCCCACTCACATGAGTGGCACCAAGAAAAAGATATCGTTAGATCATCTAAAGCAGCTAGAGCCGATTCTAGCCATGACTTAGATTCCATTTCCGCAAAGATAGATGCTGTGGAGAGACGAATGGAAAAGATGACTAAAGATATTCACTCAATACGAATTAGTTGTGAGCAGTGTGGAGGACCACATTTGACAAAAGATTGTCTCAGTATTGAATTAACAATGGAACAAAGAGAGAATATTTCATACATAAACCAAAGGCCTGGAAATAATTATCAGAATAATTATCAACCGCCAAGACCGATTTACAATCAAAACCATAATTATAACAGAAATATTCCATACAACAACCAACAAGGTCCTAGCAATCAACAAGTATCCAATAATACTTATAATCAGCAAAGACCTAATTTTCAAAACAAACCACCACAACAAACCGATGATAAAAAGCCGAATTTAGAAGATATGATGACGAAGCTAGTTGAAACTCAAACGCAGTTTTTCACATCTCAGAAACAAACCAATGAACAAAATGCTCAAGCATTTAGAAATCAACAAGCTTCTATTCAAAATCTGGAACAAGAAGTAAGTAACCTAGCAAGGTTAATAGGTGAAAGAAAACCGGGAAGTCTACCTAGTGATACAAATGCTAACCCCCGGAATGAAACAGCTAAAGCTATTACCACAAGAAGTGGTACAACACTTAAACCACCTGAAATACCTGTAACTTCTGATGAAACTATTCCTACTCCACAAGAACCACAACCTGATCAAGATAAGGAAAAAGAACCGGTAGTTGAGAAGGTTAATGAAGATAACAAAGTTAAGGATAAACCTTATGTTAAACCATACCAACCACCACTTCCTTACCCGAGTAAAATGAAGAAAGAGAAACTTGAAGCCGAGCAATCCAAATTCTTGGATATGTTTAAACAGATAAATGTAAATCTTCCTTTCATTGATGTGATTTCAGGAATGCCAAGATATGCTAAATTCTTGAAAGATCTAATCTCAAATAGAAAGAAAATGGAAGAACTCTCGGCTGTTACTATGAATGCTAATTGTTCAGCAGTGCTGTTGAATAAGATACCAGAAAAATTATCTGATCCAGGAAGTTTCACAATTCCATGTTTTCTGGGTAGTCTTAGTTCAATAGAAGCATTGGCAGACTTAGGTGCTAGTATAAATCTAATGCCGTATTCACTATACGCTAAACTAGACCTTGGAGAATTGAAACCAACAAGAATAAGCATACAACTAGCCGATAGATCAATAAAATATCCTAGAGGGATAATGGAGAACATGCTAGTTAAAGTTGGTACTTTAGTATTTCCAGTAGATTTTGTTGTTTTGGACATGGAAGAAGATTCTCAAGTTCCTCTCATATTAGGAAGACCATTCTTAAACACGGCTAAAGCAATGATAGACGTGTTCGGTAAGAAACTGACCCTAAGTATAGAGGATGAGAGTGTTACCTTTTCAGTTGATAGAGCAATGCAACAACCACAATCTGCAGATGATACATGTTATTATATTCAAACTATAGATGCACATGCAGAATTATTAGAAGAATTTCCAGAATTACAAGGAACAGGAGAATGTTCTTTAGGAGAAGGTAATGAACCAATTGATGAAGCTGAAATGTTAGCTACACTAATAGCTAATGGATATGAACCAACAACAGAAGAAATTCAAATGCTAAAAGAAGAAGACAGATATCGATATAAATCATCGATAGAAGAACCTCCGAAATTAGAGTTAAAGCCACTTCCAAACCATTTGGAATACGCTTATTTACATGGTGAATCTGAATTACCTGTAATAATATCGTCTTCTCTTACTGAAAATGAGAAATCACAACTCATTTCTGTGTTGAAAGCTCATAAACCAGCCATTGCATGGAAGATTCATGATATTAAAGGAATAAGTCCTTCGTATTGCACACATAAAATCCTTATGGAAGAAGGTCATAAAACGTATGTGCAACGCCAACGAAGACTAAATCCTAATATGCAAGATGTAGTTAAGAAAGAGATTATTAAACTGCTAGATGCAGGTTTAATTTATCCAATCTCTGATAGTCCATGGGTAAGCCCAGTTCAATGTGTACCTAAGAAGGGTGGGATGACTGTCATTGCAAATGAAAAAAATGAGCTTATTCCTACTAGGACTGTAACAGGATGGCGTGTATGTATTGATTATAGAAAATTAAATGACGCCACCAGAAAAGATCACTTTCCCTTACCTTTCATAGATCAAATGTTGGAAAGATTAGCCGGAAATAGTTACTATTGTTTTCTAGATGGATTTTCCGGATATTTTCAAATTCCAATAGCACCCGAAGATCAAGAGAAAACCACATTCACGTGCCCTTATGGTACTTTTGCTTACAAACGCATGCCATTTGGACTTTGCAACGCCCCTGCAACCTTTCAAAGGTGTATGATGGCGATTTTTCACGACATGATAGAAGAATGCATGGAAGTATTCATGGATGACTTTTTAGTCTTCGGTGATACATTTAAATCATGTCTAGTTAATCTGGAACGAATGCTAATTAGATGCGAAAAATCAAATCTAGTACTTAATTGGGAGAAATGCCATTTCATGGACATAAAATTTCAAAAGAAGGAATTGAAGTGGATAGAGCTAAAGTAGATGTAATTGCTAAACTTCCACATCCCACCAATGTTAGAGGAGTTAGGAGTTTTCTAGGGCATGCCGGTTTTTACCGACGTTTCATAAAAGATTTTTCTAAAATTGCCACTCCTATGAATAAACTCCTAGAAAAGGATGCGCCATTCATCTTTTCAGATGAGTGTATCAAATCTTTTAATATTCTTAAAGAGAAACTCACTAATGCGCCGATCATGATAACACCAAATTGGAATCTACCATTTGAACTAATGTGCGATGCAAGTGATTTTGCAATGGGAGCCGTTTTAGGACAAAGGATTGAAAAACGATTTCAACCTATATATTATGCTAGTAAGACATTACAAGGAGCACAAACAAACTATACAACTACTGAAAAAGAACTCCTTGCTATTGTCTTTGCTTTTGACAAATTTCGATCATATCTCGTTCTAGCAAAAACGGTGGTCTATACCGACCATTCTGCTCTTAGATACCTATTTTCAAAACAAGATGCTAAACCAAGATTAATCCGTTGGATCTTACTCTTACAAGAGTTTGATATTGAAATCCGAGATAAAAGAGGAGCAGAAAATCTCGCCGCTGATCATCTTTCTCGTCTTGAAAATCCCGAATTAGAAGTTCTGAATGAATCGGCCATACAAGACAACTTTCCTGATGAATATCTATTGAAGATAGATTATAAAGAAATCCCATGGTTTGCAGACTATGCAAACTACTTAGTTTGTGGATTCCTTGAAAAAGGATTATCGTACCAAAGACGAAAGAAATTCTTCAGTGATATAAAACAATATTTCTGGGAAGATCCACATCTGTTTAAAAGTTGTCCCGATGGAATAATACGCCGATGTGTATTTGGAGATGAAGCTAGTAAAATTTTAAACCATTGTCACACAGGACCAACAGGAGGGCATTATGGGCCTCAACTAACAGCAAGAAAAGTTTATGAAGCTGGATTCTATTGGCCTACAATTTACAAAGACGCACACCTTCTTTGCAAATCCTGTGATGCATGTCAAAGGGCCGGAAAAATAAGTCAACGTGATGAAATGCCACAAAATGTCATCCAAGTATGTGAAGTATTTGACATTTGGGGTATTGACTTTATGGGTCCATTTCCAAAATCTCATAATAATCTATATATACTCGTAGCCATTGATTATGTATCTAAATGGGCGGAAGCACAAGCTCTCTCAACTAACGATGCACGAGTTGTAGTCAACTTTTTAAAACGTCTTTTTGCAAGGTTTGGAACACCGAAAGCTTTAATAAGTGATCGGGGTACTCATTTCTGTAATAATCAACTTGAGAAAGTTCTTAAAAGATATGGAGTAACTCATAAAATCTCCACCGCATATCATCCACAAATAAGTGGACAAGTTGAAAATACCAACCGAGCTTTAAAACGTATTCTAGAGAAAACCGTAGGATCAAATCCGAAGGAATGGTCCATTAAATTGGAGGATGCACTCTGGGCTTTTAGAACAGCCTACAAAACTCCAATTGGAACCACACCTTTTAGACTTGTTTATGGAAAAGCATGTCATCTTCCAGTAGAAATTGAACACAAAGCATTTTGGGCTTTGAAGACATGTAATCTTGATTTACATGAAGCCGGACGTCTACGATTAAGTCAACTAAACGAATTAGAAGAATTAAGACATGAAGCATATGAAAATTCGTTAATCTATAAAGAAAGAACGAAGAAATGGCATGATAAAAGAATCAGAAGTTCAAAAGAATTTAAAGAAGGAGACAGAGTTCTTCTTTTCAATTCACGATTCAAGCTATTTCCTGAAAAATTGAAATCAAGATGGTCTGGACCATTCATAGTCAAAAGAGTTTTCCCATACGGAACGATAGAATTAATAAATTCAAATGAGATTGAATTTAAAGTTAATGGTCACAGAGTTAAACATTACATACATGGTCCGATGGAAGTCGACAACGAAGTTAATCACAATTTCAACACCACAGCTAACTAAGTGTGGGGAGAATCAAGTCTTTAAAGGATAATATGTATTTCTGTTAGAGTTAGATTGTCTGTTTTTGTGTAGCTCTCGAAAATGGAATACGTATGGTCTTTCCCTAGCAGACCCTAAAGAACTAGTCTTCTCCCCCCATTCTGAATTTTTATTTTTTTTAGGTTTTTACAAAATGAAGACTGCCTGTGAACTAAACCATGGTCTAATGCTACACGCTTTGATCACTAAACGTAATAATGACATACTCCCGAGTGAAATAGTATCAGTAATCAGAGAAAGAATGGACGGAGTTAGAAAAGAATCCAGATGCGAAGATAATAAGTTACAATTTGGTAAAGGAAAATCAAAATCCGCAGCGAAAAGAAGAGCACGACACCTAGAACGATGTCACAAATGCGGAAAATGGTCACATGGAGGTAAATGTTCAAATAATCAAACCTATTCAAATACCGAATTTGTTACTTTATGCAGAGACGGACCGTTCATATGTTTAGAAGAAAAGACACTGAATGCTCGAGGTTACGCCTATGTAGCCATGGAAAACCAATTAAACCGACTATCTTATGAATGGGATAGATCATATAACTAAGAAATCTATTTCACAGGTATGTCTGTACAGTTTTTATTTTTATTTTTATTTTTAACCTTTTGATAATAAACGCTAATTTGTTCGCTAAAAAGTATTAAATTGGTATTGAATAAAATTAGGTTTGGCGACCGAAATTATTGATATCATTCAAAAATTTATTACATCACTGCGAAATTTAACGTTTATTCTTAAGGTATAAATATCTTTAAACAATCAATCCAAAATATTTCAAAAATTCGTCATGAGTTAAATTAGGTCTTGGAACCGAAATTACTTTACCGAAAAGAGGGGCGCATATTTTTGATAATATTTGATTGATTAAAGTGGGATAAAAAGACAAAAAGATTTTTAATTTTATTTTTACCATATTTTTAAAATTAATATATAAATCTTAAATTAATATTGTAAACTTTGTAAAAACAATATATTTAAAATTGTAAATATTTGAAAAATTAATATAAATTTGATATGAATTTATGAATTTTTAAATTAAGTTTGGTGTGAACTTTTAATTTTTAAAATATAAATTTTTAATTTTATGCATTTCAAATTTTAAGTTTGGTGTGAATTTTTAATATTAATTTTGAATTTTATATTTAAGTTGTGTGAATTTAAAAACAAAAATTTACTTTATCTCATTAAGCTAAGAATATGATTTTTAAAATTCGTCGTAAGTTGAAGACTAGGTCTTTGAACCGAAATTGCTTTACCCGAGGGAGGGACGAGAACTTTTATTATCATTATTTTTAATCTTATTGAATTAGAGTATGCCAAAAACATTGAAAAAACCCAAAAATCTTAGCTTTTAAAACAATCGCTACAAAAAGACAAATTTTAAAATTTTGTCAAAGGACGGACTAGGACATCGATCCGAAACGACCTCGTCCTAAATAACAAGGGAAACAAAATTTTAAAATTAATTACTTAATTGTTTTAATAAGTTAATGATTATAAAAAATATAAAAAAAAAAAAAAATATACCAAACTCCGCGAGTCGCGGAGTTTGGAGGGTTAATCCCCGCGACTCGCGGAGGGACCGAAAATCAGAAAAAAAAATAAAAGAGCTGAACGATCAGTTTATGGACACACAACTCCACAACTCAAAAACACAGCAGCGAAAAAACCCCGAAAAAACCCGAAAAATACACCCCAAAATCACAATTTTTAACCGTTAATCACCAAATCTTTTGCTAAAATCATGTTGAGAAGGATGCTATCTAAGAATTACTCAAGAAAAACGGTAAATTTCTATACCTAAACACCATTTAATTCGAAATTTGATGTTCTTGAGCAATTTTTCCCCAATTTGATTTTGATGCTTTTTAGTGTAATTATGCTTAAATTGTTTATGTATTATGCTTGTATAACCTAGATTGATGCTGTTTAACATGATTAGAAGCCTTAAACTTCAAATTTTGAATAATCTAGGGTTTGTGTTCTTGAGCAAATTTGGGGCTTTTTGATATAAACAGGTTATGGCCGATTTTTGTCATGAATTGTTGCTAAAATAAGTAGTGTAACATGTCTAGGTAGTTAAATGATCCAAACTTTGAGCCTAAACATGATTTTGAGAATTAAAGTGGACTTTTTCAAGTCTAAAATTCATGAACTTGATTTTTGAAAGATAATGCCATTTGAGACTTGTTTGATTGCTAGTAATGATTATTTTGACATGTTATTTGAGTTGAATCCTTATGAACTTGGCGAAAATTTTCGTATATGCTTATTTGAAAAAGTGTAGATTTGATAAAAATGTGAAAATAAGCTTAAGTTTGATATAAATTGATAATGTCATTGTAATTATTTTGATTGATGATTTTGCTGACACTAATGCATATTTGGATGCACAAAAATTGTGTTTGATGTGTTTTGCAGAATGAAAGGGGTGAATCTTCATCCCAAGCTCGCAATGCTCCTGCTGAGAATTTGGAACAACAGGAGGTGGATAACTACTACAAGCAGGATATACCTCATCCAGTCATGACCTTTTCCGATATGCATTTGGAAGAGTTGCACCCGAACCTGAGATTTGACAGACTTTGGATAGATTATCCAAAATATCAAAGGGGTTTGCATACTCTTCATTCCAAGGTTGTTGAGGTACCGAGGGTCATAGAATGGGGACCCTTAGAAGCTGTAGAATTGGCCGGGCCAATTAGGGAATTACTTGTACAGAGGTATGGTAATTCTTCTTTTAATGACTGGGTACATTTATTCACCATACGTAGACCTGTATATAAAGTATGGTGTGAAGAATTGTTATGTAGTATAGAGTTGAATGATCGGGTAGCTAGTTTAACCGATCGTTCTTTTATTAGATTTTTGTTAGGCGGTTCGATGCGCCACATGTCTTTACTGGACATGGCTCAGGCTTTACGTATATATACGCCTGAGGAGTTAGCGTCTGCCGATTGTAGAGGATTGATACTAAACGGTAGAAAGATACATGAAAATTTTGATACACACGGTGTGTGGAGTCAAATGACAAGCCATCACCGTTTCAAAGGGGGAAATTACTCTTATTTGGATATAGATAGAGCCGAATTAAGAGTGATACATAGGTTTTTAGCTAATTCGATTACACAAAGGGGTAAAAACAAGGAAAAAGTAAATGAACAAGATTTGTTTTACCATATGTGTATTCGAGACCCACAAAGCGCTGTAAGTATACCATATTGTGTGGGTTATTATTTATCAGCTATGGTTCGGGGGATGCGACCGCATAGCATAATAGGAGGTGGTATTTTTATTACTTTGATTGGTGAATATCTCGGTGTGGATATAAGTCGGGGGGGATTATTACTAGAAGAGCCGGAACCCCGCGATACTATAGGTTTAAATGTATACCATGGTGCGAAAGTTTTGAAGCGGCGAAATAACGCCGCAGTACGATACCATGGTAGACATCCACAGGTGGAGAGAAACCAGCAGCAAGGTAATGTAGGAGGGGGGAATGAGATGCAAGAAATGCACAGGTTTATAGCTTCTCAGGAATACGAAAATGCTAGACAGAGAGCATTTGAAGATTGGCAAGTTCATCAGAACCAAATCATAGCTCATTGCCAACATATAGGTAGAAACTATATTCCTACACCGAAACCCATCTTCCCTCCTTGGTCTATAGAGATGCAGCCACCATATCCTACGTATGACTCTGCCGAAGCATTCTATAGCACCTATGGTTATGCCTGGAACCCCTATTGGTACCAATATCATCCTTAGTTTACTTATTATTTTTTTTATTTTGTAATTTGTAATTATTGATACGTTTAATACTTTTGTTAATATTGTAATCATTTTTATAATTATCTAACTTTTATTCTTAGATTTTAATAATTTTTGAATGTGGGGTAATATACCAAACTTCAAAAATATGTATATATGTTTGCAGTTTATCTTATGTACACAACAGGGTAAAACAACGCATTTTCAAAGACTGGCATTAAGTTCAGCAAAAGCAACTAATTTTGACGACAAGATGCAAAATATATGTGAAATAACAACAAGACGGAATGAACAAATGATGTGCACCATTTATCATTCAGCAAACAAACGCCAATATATTTGGAAACTTTGGTAAAATTTAATCATTTTCACACTAATCACCCTCAATAATTTAAATTGTTACTGATTTCTTGCAAATGAGGGCATTGCAAGATCTTAAGTGTGGGAAGGGGTTAAATTCTTTCGGATTTTAAAAATTTTTATCTTAAACACTTGGTTACCATTAAAAATACTAGTAAAACAGTAGTTGTATTAGAATCTAGTGCTCTCTGATAAAAAAGAACAGCCCTAGTCTTATATACTGACTACCCAATTCTAGTAAAAAATTTTTAAAAAAAAAAAAAAAAAAAATTTTCAATTAAATGAACTCAAAATCATGTTTATACATATTTATGAACGATAAAACTAGGTTTTAACACCGAAATTATTGTTACCTCGGAAAGGACATAAATTGAGAAACAAACTAAAATGTTAAAATTCATTTAAAATGGAATAGAGGACGATAAAAAGAAAAATAAAAGCCAAGTGTGGGAAAATTTACCAAGTTATCTTAAAAATATGTCACATATATCTGTAACAAATAACTGAAAATACTTTTGCTTTGGACTAAACTAAACTGTTTTACCCGATGAAAGAAAAGAATATATGGATCTACACGATGAATCAATTCCATCATTAAAAGGAAGTAAAGTCTTCCGAAAAAGACACCCGCTTCTTGATTTAGGTCATGAAGTTGTCGTCCAGACCAGCTGTAGGTTGACGAAAAATCTAGAAAAGTCATCACTAAAATCAGCAGGAAATCCACGGACCTCAGCATTAAACAGGGTCGCCAAGTGGTCAGATTTATCCTAACCATGAGAAGGATTTATCTCGTACAATGGGGGGGCACCGTGCAAATTAGCTTGATAAGACTAATGAATCAGATCCCCAGAAAGGATAATCTCCTTAAAGATTAAAAATCAGCTTTTAAGACTGATATTACTCAATCCTAGAGATTGACCTTAAAGATTGAGAATTACAAACTCATGGAATTCAATGATATCTAAACTCGAGCTTAAACGAGAAAATATTTTGATCAAAATTACAAACCGATTTGTTTTCTGAAAACCCTATTTTCAATGCGTTCATTACCATTGAACGTGAAATCCTAGGAATTCACCTGGAATTCATTAGGTCACCTGAACCAAATCGGGTGTCAACCGTAAGAACGGTGGTTGCATAGCATGGTCGGAGACAGGACCTTGTGCCAGACCGAAAAATCATAGGATAAGCTTTACTATTGCTCCTACCAAGGATAGTAATTGCGTCCGACACGTTATAGACCATAATTAAAAGCATGTCAGGGGACATTGCCTTAACAGTTGCTTGTTCAACGCTTTCCTTTACAACCGGACGGTAGTTTGCCGAAAGGTAATATACGGGACAAGTAAACTGGACGTGTTGCTTTCCAAATACAAGGTTAGCAAGTGGGTGACACAAAACCGCAAGTTTTGAGCTAAAATTTTCAAATCTGAAACCCACCAAACCCACAAAAATATTTTGCAAACACCGGTAAAGGGTTATTCCGGAAAACTTATCTAGGGTAAAAACTAGATTTAATTTTCAAAAGATCAAATGTTTTCATAAAGATCCAATTTCCTTAATGGATCTAATTTTTTATAGTCATGTGGGACTGTAAACCATATCGTTACTACCATTGTTTATACCGCCATATAGAAATCACTGATGTACAAAGTGTGAAGAATAAAGAAGTTATTCTAGTATTTCAAGACAATATTGCTTGAGGACAAGCAACGCTCAAGTGTGGGAATATTTGATAATGCTAAAAACGAACATATATTTCATAGCATTATTCCTCAAGAAAGACAAGCTTTTAGTTGCAATTGTTCTATTTACAAGTGATATTCGTTTAAATAATAAAAGGTGAAGACAAAAGACAGATTCGACGAATTGAAGACGCAAACGACCAAAAAGCTCAAAAGAACAAAAGACAATCAAAGAGGTTCCAATTATTGATAAGAAACGTCTCGAAATTACAAGAGTACAAGATTAAAAACGTAAAGTACAAGATATTAAATTGTACGCAAGGACGTTCGAAAATCCGGAACCGGGACCAGAGTCAACTCTTAACGCTCGACGCAACGGACTAAAAATTACAAGTTAACTAGGCATATAAATATAATATAATATATAATTAATTATATTAATTATATATATATTATATATATATTATAAAACCGTCGGCAGCGAAAGACTCCAAGGGTGTGAGCTGTAAATTCATTCTCCGCGACTCGCGGAGTTTGAAGAGGATTTTGCCGCGAGTCGCGGAGCCCCAAAAATCGAAAATCCCTATAAAGCCAACCGAATTCTGATCACAATTCATATTCTATTTTCTCTCTTCTCTCATATATACGTAAAATATATATATATAATTTATATTTTAATTTTAATTTTAATTATAATTCTAATAATAAGGGTATGTTAGCGAATGTTGTAAGGGTGTAAGTCGAAATTCTGTCCGTGTAACGCTACGCTATTTTTAATCATTGTAAGTTATGTTCAACCTTTTTATATTAATGTCTCGTAGCTAAGTTATTATTATGCTTATTTAAAACGAAGTAATCATGATGTTGGGCTAATTACTAAAATTGGGTAATTGGGCTTTGTACCATAATTGGGGTTTGGACAAAAGAACGACACTTGTGGAAATTAGACTATGGGCTATTAATGGGCTTTATATTTGTTTAACTAAATGATAGTTTGTTAATGTTAATATAAAGATTTACAATTGGGCGTCCCTATAAATTACCATATACACTCGATCGGACACGATGGGCGGGGTATTTATATGTACGAATAATCGTTCATTTAACCGGACACGGGAATGGATTAATAGCCACTAGAATAATTAAAACAGGGGTGAAATTACATTCAAGGGTAATTGGTGTAATTGTTAACAAAGTAGTAAAACCTTGGTTTACACGCAGTCGATAACCTGGTGTATTCATTAAACAAAGTATTAAAACCTTGTTACAATTCGAATCCCCAATTAGTTGGAATATTTAACTTCGGGTATAAGAATAATTTGACGAGGACACTCGCATTTTATATTTATGACTGATGGACTGTTATGGACAAAAACCAGACGGACATATTAAATAATCCAGGACAAAGGACAATTAACCCATGGGCATAAAACTAAAATCAACACGTCAAACATCATGATTACGGAAGTTTAAATAAGCATAATTCTTTTATTTCATATTTAATTTCCTTTATTTTATATTTAATTGCACTTCTAATTATCGCACTTTTATTTATTGTTATTTAATCGCACTTTTAATTATCGTACTCTTTAATTATCGCAAGTTTATTTTATCGCACTTTATTATTCGCAATTTCATTATTGTTATTTACTTTACGCTTTAATTTAAGTCTTGTATTTATTTTTAATATTTTACATTTGGTTTTAACTGCGACTAAAGTTTTAAAATCGACAAACCGGTCATTAAACGGTAAAAACCCCCCTTTATAATAATAATATTACTTATATATATATTTGTATTTTTATAAAAGTAAACTAATATAGCGTTGAGCTTTGTTTAAAGATTTCCCTGTGGAACGAACCGGACTTACTAAAAACTACACTACTTTACGATTAGGTACACTGCCTATAAGTGTTGTAGCAAGGTTTAAGTATATCCATTCTATAAATAAATAAATATCTTGTGTAAAATTGTATCGTATTTAATAGTATTTCCTTGTAAAAATTAATAGTATTTTATACCCCTCTGCTTTGACATCACACCTTACGAGATGCAAGAATTACAGAGTCAACTACAAGAACTGCTTGATCGAGGATTTATCCAACCAAGTTTCTCGCCTTGGGACGCACCTGTGTTGTTTGTGAAGAAGAAGGATGGATCCTTCCGTATGTGTATTGACTACCGTGAACTCAACAAATTGACTATCAAGAATCGGTATCCTCTTCCACGAATTGACAATCTTTTTGATCAACTACAAGGATCGAGTGTCTACTCAAAGATCGATTTACGATCCGGTTATCACCAATTGAGGGTGAAGGAAAGTGACGTGATGAAAGCTGCGTTCAGAACTCGTTATGGTCATTATGAGTTTCTCGTGATGCCATTCGGTTTGACCAATGCACCTGCCGTGTTCATGGACCTCATGAATCGTGTCTGCAAGCCGTACTTGGATAATTTTGTTATCGTCTTCATAGATGATATCCTCATCTACTTAAGGAGCGAAGAAGAGCATGAGCAACACCTCCGACTAGTACTTGAACTCTTGAGACAAGAGCAACTTTACGCCAAATTCTCCAAGTGTGAATTTTGGTTGAAGGAAGTTCAATTTCTGGGTCATGTTGTGAGCGACCAGGGTATCAAAGTTGATCCCGCAAAGATTGAATCCATCAGCAAGTGGGAGACCCCCACTACTCCGACGCATATTCGCCAATTCCTAAGTCTCGCCGGTTATTACCGAAGGTTTATCAAAGGATTTTCTCTAATTGCGCGTCCACCGCGCTGACTCACAAAGGGAAGAAGTTCATTTGGGAACCTGCACACGAATCAGCATTCCAAACTTTGAAGAAGAAGTTAACCACCGCACCTATCCTATCACTTCCTGAAGGCAGTGACGACTTTGTTGTTTATTGTGATGCATCGAAGAGTGGTTTTGGTTGTGTACTGATGCAACGATCAAAGGTTATTGCCTATGCCTCCCGCCAATTGAAGATTCACGAGAGGAACTACACTACTCACGATCTTGAACTTGGAGCCGTTGTCTTTGCGCTCAAATTGTGGAGACACTATTTGTATAGAACTAAGAGCACTATTTTCACCGATCACAAGAGTCTCCAGCACATCTTTGATCAGAAGCAACTGAATATGAGACAGCGTCAATGGATCGAGACGCTCAACGACTACGATTGTGAACTCCGTTATCACCCTGGCAAGGCCAATGTTGTAGCTGACGCTTTAAGCCGAAAGGAGAGGATGGCACCTCTTCGTGTTAGGGCTCTGAACATCACCATCCATTCGAACCTCAACAGCCAGATCAGAGTAGCCCAAGATGAGGCTCTCAAGGAGGAGAACATACCTCACGAACATTTGAACATACTTGTCTCTCGATTCGAGGTTAGGGAGTCTGGACTCCGATGCTATGCCGAAAGAATTTGGGTACCTTATTATGGAGATCTAGGAAACCTGATACTTGATGAAGCACACAAATCAAGATATTCGATTCACCCTGGAGCGGGCAAAATGTACCACGACCTTAAAGAACAGTATTGGTGGCCGAATCTTAAGAAGGACGTTGCGACTTATGTTGGTAAGTGTTTGACTTGCTCGAAGGTTAAAGTCGAGCATCAGAGACCTTCTGGTTTACTTCAATAACTGAAAATCCCACAATGGAAGTGGGAAGATAACAATGGACTTCATCACCAAGCTGCCAAAGACGGTGGGCGGATACGATACTATTTGGGTTATTGTTGACCGCCTTACTAAATCTGCACACTTTCTAGCGATGAAGGAAACTGATACAATGGAGAGACTTGCTCAACTTTACATCAAGGAGGTTGTATCTCGTCATGGTGTACCTTTATCGATCATCTCCGATCGCGATCCCCGTTTTGCTTCTAGATTTTGGCGTTTTTTGCAAGAAGCCATGGGAACTCGTCTCGACATGAGTACTGCTTATCACCCTCAAACTGACGGGCAAAGTGAACGAACAATTCAGACCTTGGAGGACATGTTGCGTGCATGTGTCATTGATTTTGGAAAGGCCTGGGAAAGGCATTTGCCACTCGCCGAATTTTCTTACAACAACAGTTATCACTCTAGCATTAATGCTGCACCTTTTGAAGCACTGTATGGCCGTAAGAGTCATTCTCCTATTTGTTGGGCCGAAGTAGGTGAAAAGCAAATCACCGGACCCGAGGTAGTCCACGAAACTACGGAGAAGATTGCTCAGATTCAAGCTAGACTAAAGACTGCTCGTGACCGTCAAAAGAGTTATGCTGATCTTAAACGTAAGGACTTTGAATTCAATGTTGGTGATCGTGTAATGTTGAAAGTTGCACCTTGGAAAGGTGTGATCCGTTTTGGAAAACGTGAAAAGTTGAACCCACGATACATTGGTCCTTTTGAAATCTTGGAACGTGTTAGACCCGTTGCTTACCGTTTGGACCTACCAGCACAATTGAGCTCAGTTCATCCTACCTTCCACGTGTCGAACTTGAAAAAGTGTCTTGCTGCACCTGAACTTATCATACCACTGGAAGAACTCACGATTGATGACAAACTTCACTTTGTGGAAGAACCAGTTGAGATTATGGATCGTGAGATCAAAACTTTGAAACGCAACAAGATTCTGATCGTATGAGTGCGATGGAATGCCAAATGAGGACCTGAGTTTACTTGGGAGCGAGAGGATCAAATGATGCGGAAGTATCCCCACCTTTTCCCGACTCCTCCATCTACCTCAGCTTAAATTTCGGGAAGAAATTTTCTTTAACAGGTGGGTAATGTAACGACCCTGGAATTTCCAACGTTTATTTATTAATAATTATTATTATTAATACTTGTGATAAAACGAATGTATGTCATTACATTTACATGTTGCCATGATTGTCCGAACTTGACTTTAATTGCCCGAAACGTCTTTGTGACACCCGGAACTTGCACGAATAATATTTTCAAGTATTATTTACATTTATGATTAGTTTTATTAATCATTTTAATTAACTAAGGTTGTTGGTTAATTACTTGGGCTTTTGTTGGACTTTATTTGTTAATTAATTGAACTTGGGCTTTATTAGTTAATGGACTCATGAATAAGGCTTATAAGCCCACCCTACTTCTTAGTTGGACTATTTAGCCCATATTTACATATAAGTATTGTAACATCCCGCGTTTTTCCGTTAAATTTATTTTTAACACCGTCTTTTTCTTTTAAATAATACCTTTCGTTATTTAAATTCGTAGTTTCCGTTGACTAACGTTCATAATAATTCCGTCATTTAATTATAACATCTCTCGTTAACTTGCGTTTTAAAAATATTCGATCGGTTAAATCCCGCACCCGCTTTGAAACTCGAGGGACCGGAGTTGCCAAATGGGCAAACTAGTTGACTAGGTCAACTAGTCAACCCATTTCATCCATTCCATCATCTCCCTCATCCCTTTTCTCTCCATCTCAAGAACACACACACAAACCCATTCCATTCATTCATCATCTAAATTCAATCTTGGAAGCTCACAACAAATCCGATTACATATTTGGAATCCTCTCTTCATCCTCTACAATTTGATACCAACTTCATCTCGTTTGGGTAACATTTCTAAAACTCTAGATTTCTCTAAATTCGTGTTTTGATTTGAAATGGTGTTAGTTAGTGTCTATGGCTCGTGTCTAGCATGAATATATGATTTACTTGCTCGATTTGTTGTTTTTGGAGTAACTAGCATGAACTTGAAATGGGTGTGCTTAATCCTTGATTTTGGATGAGTTAATGTTGTTAGATTGTTAAAGTGCATGTTTTAATTGTGTTACTAGTATCACTAGCTTCGTTTTGATGCGTAGGTTGATTAAGAAAACTTCAAAAACATGAATATTGATTTTGTGATGTTTGACTAGGGTTTGATAGTTCTTGACATGAACTTTTGATGCTTGAATGCCATGGAATGTTAATTGTTAGTGATTAGTTGTAATGTATGCTTAATTACCTTCGAAACGGCATATCGTATGTGTAAATTGGATTCCCGAATCATAAAATACGTTTTACGAACTTGAAACTTTGAAAATAAACCTTTCTTGATCAATTGACGAGTTTTCGGTTATTGTAAATGATGTTTTTGATTGATGATACATGTTTAGTTGTGTTCCTTGTCAAAAGAGCTTTCCAACGGTATAAGATACGCCTTCTAGTTGTTTACGGTTTGCGTTTTATGGTTGTTTGAAGTTTTGACCAAGACTTGAACATTTGAAACTGACCAGGTACCAGGCCACGCCTAATGTCGCGGCGCGACACCTCTGGCCGCGGCGCGGCATATGCCGTGGTCAGATTCTGACCTACTTTGTCAAATTTCGAAAAATGTTTGCTATGCTACGCACCTCCGATTAACATGTAACTTGGCCAACATGCTCATATATGACTTCTAAGCTTAGAAAAATAGTTCGGGACCCGACCCGAACGTGTTGACTTTTCGTTGACTTTGACCAAGTTTGACTTTTAGTCAAACTTAACCAAACTTTTATACAATCGTTCTAACATGCTTTTGTACGTGATTCTTGCATGAAACTTGACAACGTGATTCACATGCTATACTATTCAAGTCGTATTGAGCCATAGGACCAATTGAACACATTTCACCCGACCTTGTGTCGTAACCGGTTAATTGATACAACTTATTTGTTTAGGTCAAGGCTAAGCAATATTCATGCACACGTTTACTTTGTGAAGTACATTTATACTCGTGCAATCAAAGGTGAGATCATAGTCCCACTTTTACTCTTTTTGAACTTATATTTGGGATGAGAAAACATAAACGATTCTTTTGAACTAAGTGAACACAAGAACGGGAAAACAAACATTCTACATACGAGTTTAGAACAAAATCCTCAATTCGATTATCATTAGTTACACTTGCCGGGTGTAAGCGAGAACTTATGTTATATGGCCATATGGGTTGACAACCCTCATCCTTGACGGTTCGCTACCGTCTACGGATGAAATATATTTTCGAGAATCAGTGTTTGTTCTAGCACTAAGTGATGGGGTATACAATGGAAGGAATGTTAAGCTTTGATAATTGGGTGCTCGTGAAACAAACTTTTGGAATGTATTACTATTATTTCATTGATGCAAATCTTGTGGTTCACTTGTACTTACTTACTTAAACCTATGATTTCACCAACGTTTTCGTTGACAGATTTCTATGTTTTTCTCAGGTCTTGCACGATATGTGAAACATGCTTCCGCTTACTATTTGATACTTGCATCCGATGTCGAGTATACATGCATTTCATGGAGCGTCTTTTGACTTTACTTTAAACCGTGTCGCCTAGATTTCAATCGTATCTATAACGTTGTAACTTAACTTTTGGTTGAACAATTCTTGTAAACTTTGAAACAATCTTTATTTTGAAATGAAGGCGACATATTTTGGTCAAACGTTATCTTAAAGACTTATAATCAGGTAATGGGACCCACGTAGCCGACGCCGTCACTTGACGATTTGTCGGGGTCGCTACAGGTGGTATCAGAGCCTTGGTTGTAGGGATTTAGAGTTCATTTGTGTTCACCCCGAGTCATAGGGTACATAGGTGAATCTAGACTACAACCGGCATATAGACTGAAGTAGGAATTATTTGACTAATTGTGCATTTATACTCGAACTCTTCTATCATATCTAACTCGTATTCGATCTTGATCTTACGTTGATAAATTTTGTGGGTGCGCCACCTTGACTTTATGAAGTAATGTTAAATGCACATGAGAATCAGGGTAATATAATTTCCGGGATTATATTACGGTGATTCACATGGACGTTCCGACATTATGACATAGAGAATTTAAGGCGAGTCAAGGAAAATTTTCTCTCTATCCTTATTCCATGCCACGGTTAGTATTGTTGAAAATACTAACCAACGATATTCTTGTCTCATGAAGGAACAATGGCTCACCAAGGTCAACACAATACTCCTCTCGAAACTCTAGAACAAGCTCTTCAACGAATGATAACCACCGCCGTGGGTACGGCCGTGGCCGATCACTTTTCTAACAACAACAATCATGGAGCCGGTAATTCAATCGAAGGTTGCTCCTACAAGAACTTCATGAAGTACAATCCTCCCACTTTCGATGGAACCGGGGGACCGGTTACTCTCACCCGATGGTTTGAACAAATGGAGACCGTTTTTAACACAAGCGGTTGTCGAGACCAAGATAAGGTCAAGTTTTCCACCCTCACTTTCACCGGTATTGCTCTCTCATGGTGGAACACGTATGTACAATTAGTGGGAAGCGATGAAGCCCACACACTCTCTTGAACCGAATTAAGAGAAAGAATGATCACCGAATACTTCCCGCGCGACGAGACTCGAAGGCTCGAACAGGGTCTAAGGAATTTAAAAACGGCCGGAAATGACCTCAAGGCTTATAATCAACGGTTTACCGAACTAGTCTCGATGTGTCCAATTCTCATGACTCCCGAATCCCTAAGAGTCGAACTTTACATGGATGGCCTCCCTAAGAGCATTCAACACAAGGTAATGACATCTCAACCCACTAACCTACAAGAGGCTTTAACAATGGCCCGCCAAGCCTTAGAAACGGTGAATGAAATGGAAGCACCGGCACCAATGGTCGAGAACCACCCGAGTAACAACAAAAGAACATGGGAAGCCTCTCAATCAAGCAACCACAACAATAACAACAACCCCGCCAAGAAGCCTTTTACCTCCAACGACAAGAAAGGCTATGCCGGAAAACTGCCTTTTTGTGACGAATGCCACAAGCATCACTTTGAAGGATGTGGCAGGTTTCGCCACCGGCGCCAAGGACCCTTCGCTCGAAAGATGCCCAACGCACACAGAACGGGTGCTTGCTTCGAATGTGGTCAACTGGGTCATTTTAGGAATGTGTGCCCAAATAAGAAAATCAACCCCAACGCACGCCGTTGAACCTTCGACATCGACACCAAGGATGCCCGGAACGACGATGGACTAGTAACGGGTACGTTTCTTCACAACAAACCGTATATTTCATACTTGTTCGATTCGATTACCGCTAGACGTTTTATAACCAAGGATTTGACTCATGCTCTTTATATTCCACCTCTTTCCCCCAGATACTACTTAGACGATTTAAGTGACCGACGGAAAAATATTGTGTGCCTATAAATTTTATTGGAGGAAATACGTTAAGACTTTTGACTTGACACCTATAGAACTAGGGAGCTCGGAACCTATTCGTTAAAAAAAAAAAAAAAAAAAAAAAAAAAATGTTTCCCCATCATCTTGTATAGATTATTGTGAACTGAGTAATTTTCGGTTGGAAACCGATACCCTCTCCCTCGCATCCATGACCTCATGATTATTTGCACGAATCCCGTATGTTCCAAATCGACCTCCGTTCCGGTTATCATCAATTGGGGGTTAAGTGAGACGATGTCTCCTAAGCCACTTTCCGAACTCGCAACGTTAGTTGTAAATCTCTCTTAGTACCGCTTGATTTATTTAGGGCTCGCCCGTATCCATAAACCTCTTGAACCGCGTATGCAAATTCATATAGACTAATCTGTTATCGTATTTATAGATGACATCTTAACTTATTTAAGTAAAGAAGGAAAACGAACAACATCACCATCTTACGCTCGAACTTTTGAGAAAAGAGCAACTTTATACCAAATTCTCCGAGTGAGAATTTCTGTTGAACGAAGTCCAATTTTCTAGACCATGAAGTTAATGGTCAAGGCATTACAATCAATCTCGAAATCAAGCCACATGTAATCAGGAAACTCTCCCAACTCAGACTTGTATTCGTAAAAATCTTAGATCTCACCGGTTGTTACCGAAGATTCATTTCTGACTTTTCTCGTATTACACGACTTTAATCTCTCCGCGATCGAACCTTGAGCGTGATTCTTCACACCAATATTTCTAGCTAAATTCGTACAACACCAGATGGGACTCAAATATGGAAATATTTCTACTTGGACGCCGAAAGGCATACTCCCTCGACTCGAAATCAACGGGACGGAAATTCGTTATTTTGCACGAAGAATTCGAATACTAAATTGTGGATCCGATCAATATTCTTGTCATCACGTACCACACTACATACCTCTGTTATTTCACCGTTACCGTCTGATATTACTGGAAATTAAGATAACACACAAATCCAACGATACTTCACTCTTCTTTGACTTAACGCCCTTGTGTTTCTGATAATCGGTCAACTATTATTCAACTCCAAACTATACAACTACGTGTACTACCTCGTTTCTCTTTCAGACTTCAACTTTTGACAACTAGAGGCACGTTATAACAACCTCGAGATGTAAACTCATCCTATTCTAAGTCCTCATTTCACTACTATCTTTACCGTTCGCATTTCCGTTTAAAGAAACTCCTTGTAACATTTCTCCATGGATAGAGAAACTCCTCATATTACATAAGTATTCGCCACGAGGGTGAATAGTCCTAACGAACATTTTTCGAACCCTAACTAACTTGTTCAAACGTATCTTAAGAGATTCTTTTCCAACACGGTGTATCTTTGTCAATTATTCTGTATCGAAATACTCGTTTCACTTCTAGTTTTACAAGAAACCTTGGGGAACCTGCTTAGACATGAGTACCGCGTACCACCCACAAACTGACGAACCGAGCAAACGAATGATTTACGTCTTGGAAAGACATCTCACAAACTCGTATTGTCACCTTTAGTAGATCACTCTTACAACAGTAGTTACCACTCGTGTGTTCACGCGCACTTTTCGAAACCTTATATGACCGCTAATGTCATACCCCTGTTCATTTAACCAAAGCATCAACCACCGAAATCTGAACTCCATCAAGAAACAACAATTGAGATCGTTCAAGTCCGAGAAGGGCTCGAGACAACCCATTGTCGCCAGAAGAGTTATACCAAACTTAGAGGAGAACCTCACAAATCCCAGTGTGTAACCGCGTAATATTGAGAACCCGCACCTTGGAAGGGTGTAATCCGTTTCGGGAATCAGGGAAAGTTGAAACCGCGACATGTTAACCCTTTTGAAACCTTGGGGCGTATTGGAACCGCTCCCTACCGTTTAGAACTTCCGACTCAATTAAGTTTCCGTTTACCCTACATTTCGTGTAACAAACTTAGAAACGTGTCCTGCGGAACAGGAACGTGCAATCCTGCTGGATACATCAACTATCGATGACAAACTTCTCTTCATAGGAAAACCAGTTGAAACTGGGGATCGTAAAAACCGAACCTTAATGCAACGTAAAACCCTGACTATCCAAATTCATGAGAACCCTCAAGAACGTACTTTCACTTATTCATAGCATTGACAACGTAAAGTCTCGAGTAAGAGATATCGACTACTACTTCCAACTAAATTTCGGGACGAAATTTCTTTTGAGTTGTGGATAATGTAACATCCCGCGTTTTTCCGTTAAATTTATTTTTAACACCGTCTTTTTCTTTTAAATAATACCTTTCGTTATTTAAATTCGTAGTTTCCGTTGACTAACGTTCATAATAATTCCGTCATTTAATTATAACATCTCTCGTTAACTTGCGTTTTAAAAATATTCGATCGGTTAAATCCCGCACCCGCTTTGAAACTCGAGGGACCGGAGTTGCCAAATGGGCAAACTAGTTGACTAGGTCAACTAGTCAACCCATTTCATCCATTCCATCATCTCCCTCATCCCTTTTCTCTCCATCTCAAGAACACACACACAAACCCATTCCATTCATTCATCATCTAAATTCAATCTTGGAAGCTCACAACAAATCCGATTACATATTTGGAATCCTCTCTTCATCCTCTACAATTTGATACCAACTTCATCTCGTTTGGGTAACATTTCTAAAACTCTAGATTTCTCTAAATTCGTGTTTTGATTTGAAATGGTGTTAGTTAGTGTCTATGGCTCGTGTCTAGCATGAATATATGATTTACTTGCTCGATTTGTTGTTTTTGGAGTAACTAGCATGAACTTGAAATGGGTGTGCTTAATCCTTGATTTTGGATGAGTTAATGTTGTTAGATTGTTAAAGTGCATGTTTTAATTGTGTTACTAGTATCACTAGCTTCGTTTTGATGCGTAGGTTGATTAAGAAAACTTCAAAAACATGAATATTGATTTTGTGATGTTTGACTAGGGTTTGATAGTTCTTGACATGAACTTTTGATGCTTGAATGCCATGGAATGTTAATTGTTAGTGATTAGTTGTAATGTATGCTTAAGTACCTTCGAAACGGCATATCGTATGTGTAAATTGGATTCCCGAATCATAAAATACGTTTTACGAACTTGAAACTTTGAAAATAAACCTTTCTTGATCAATTGACGAGTTTTCGGTTATTGTAAATGATGTTTTTGATTGATGATACATGTTTAGTTGTGTTCCTTGTCAAAAGAGCTTTCCAACGGTATAAGATACGCCTTCTAGTTGTTTACGGTTTGCGTTTTATGGTTGTTTGAAGTTTTGACCAAGACTTGAACATTTGAAACTGACCAGGTACCAGGCCACGCCTAATGTCGCGGCGCGACACCTCTGGCCGCGGCGCGGCATATGCCGTGGTCAGATTCTGACCTACTTTGTCAAATTTCGAAAAATGTTTGCTATGCTACGCACCTCCGATTAACATGTAACTTGGCCAACATGCTCATATATGACTTCTAAGCTTAGAAAAATAGTTCGGGACCCGACCCGAACGTGTTGACTTTTCGTTGACTTTGACCAAGTTTGACTTTTAGTCAAACTTAACCAAACTTTTATACAATCGTTCTAACATGCTTTTGTACGTGATTCTTGCATGAAACTTGACAACGTGATTCACATGCTATACTATTCAAGTCGTATTGAGCCATAGGACCAATTGAACACATTTCACCCGACCTTGTGTCGTAACCGGTTAATTGATACAACTTATTTGTTTAGGTCAAGGCTAAGCAATATTCATGCACACGTTTACTTTGTGAAGTACATTTATACTCGTGCAATCAAAGGTGAGATCATAGTCCCACTTTTACTCTTTTTGAACTTATATTTGGGATGAGAAAACATAAACGATTCTTTTGAACTAAGTGAACACAAGAACGGGAAAACAAACATTCTACATACGAGTTTAGAACAAAATCCTCAATTCGATTATCATTAGTTACACTTGCCGGGTGTAAGCGAGAACTTATGTTATATGGCCATATGGGTTGACAACCCTCATCCTTGACGGTTCGCTACCGTCTACGGATGAAATATATTTTCGAGAATCAGTTTTTGTTCTAGCACTAAGTGATGGGGTATACAATGGAAGGAATGTTAAGCTTTGATAATTGGGTGCTCGTGAAACAAACTTTTGGAATGTATTACTATTATTTCATTGATGCAAATCTTGTGGTTCACTTGTACTTACTTACTTAAACCTATGATTTCACCAACGTTTTCGTTGACAGATTTCTATGTTTTTCTCAGGTCTTGCACGATATGTGAAACATGCTTCCGCTTACTATTTGATACTTGCATCCGATGTCGAGTATACATGCATTTCATGGAGCGTCTTTTGACTTTACTTTAAACCGTGTCGCCTAGATTTCAATCGTATCTATAACGTTGTAACTTAACTTTTGGTTGAACAATTCTTGTAAACTTTGAAACAATCTTTATTTTGAAATGAAGGCGACATATTTTGGTCAAACGTTATCTTAAAGACTTATAATCAGGTAATGGGACCCACGTAGCCGACGCCGTCACTTGACGATTTGTCGGGGTCGCTACAAGTATCATGTTTGAATGGAACTAGTTAGTTTAAAAGACTTGGAATCTAGTTGCTACACAATCCCCATGAGACTACCCCTTTTAACCACACTTTTAAGGCTTTACTTGCAAGTATCTTGTGGTTTAATCCCCTCCCCCTTTGGAATCTGCTGCAGGCTGTTGGCCTTAGGGGAGTATTAGGGGAGTTTTGACTTCATTCTTTCATTACATCTCACTTGCATTCCTCTCTCAAAAACATACACACAATACTTGCTACTTTCCTCTCTTTTTTTCTCTCTAAACTAGTAAGTAACAAGGCTCTTTTCTCTCTTTGATTCTTCATGAAAACTGCCACCTTACATCACATAATCATCATCATCTTTTGTTACTTGTAGTTTGACTACTTGTTGTTGTTAGTTTGTTACATATAATTGTTAGTTGTTCTTTACTAGTTTCCAAGAATAAACTTTCTAGTTTGATTCTTCTCATTTCTTGTATTTATCAAGAACACTCAAGAACATAACTTACTAGTTATGATTCTACATATACTTTCTTAAAAGATTGCAAGTTCATGTGTTGATTAAATTCATACTTGAAGTTCATGAAGTAAACTTTAAAGTTTACTTTCTAAAGATCAAACTTTGGTTTGAATCTTTAAAGTATGAACAACCATGAATAATTTACTTGTTTACTTAGTTTACTTCTTCTTGCACCTTACTTTCATGTAATTAGTTTAAATGGTCAAGTACTACAAGTTAGTCTTGATCTCATTAATCTTGAACTAAAAGTTAACCTTGAAAGTTCAAGAACACACAAATAAGTTTTCTTTAAATATAACTTTGTATACTTATGCTTGATCTAGACTTTTGAGTCATGGATCTTCAAGATCTAACTAAGAACTATGTTCTACATCTTAAGATCTTGATTAGTTAGTTTATTTTCAAGTTTAGAGTTCAATATTTCTATTATAGTTCATGTAAGTGTCAAACCTAAGACTTTGATGTAACTTTGGTTCATCAAACTACATGCAACTCTTAAGTGAGTTGTGCTTTATGTCTTAGACTTGCACTAGGGTTATGATGGTCAAGACTTGGCTAATATGATGTAGATACATCAATGAGTTGTACACTTGAAGCTATATGCATCAAGGATGAGAACCATGATGAACATCAAGCACCAAGACCACCGGAACTCACTTAAACTTACTGTTTCTGTCCAAAACCTACTGACCTGCTGTTTCTGTAACAGACCAGCAGACCTGGGCTGTTCTGACCATGATTTTTAGATAGATCTTTTCGAGTAGATAACTTTTCATATAGTACTTGTCTTAATCTGAGTTACGGTTTAGGATTTATGGCCCTCCGATCGTCACAATGTCCTTTAACGTTGTGCAGAAATTTCTGACCTACTCGCACTTAGACCGTCGCCACGGTCAAAATAAGACGATTTTGCTTCTGTAAATTTTACCACAACTAAAGGACTCATAGACGGAGCCATGGACACTGGTCTCACCTTAATTCAGTAAGGGTAGAGGCCGTGGTGACTGACTGAAGTCAGCCTTTGTTGTAAACTACTTTCATAAACGAAACCTACTTTACACCTTTTGTTAAATGATGAATGATGATGACCTTTAAGACCTTATTTACATACTTTTAAACCTATTAAGACAATTTACTGAATTAGTACTATTTGCCTTAGGTTGAGGACCTTCGGACCGATTACTTGCACACTTTTCCCGACTCGACTTTACGACTACATTATCATTGTGAGTTATAGCATTCCCTTTTTACTTTAACTTATTTTGGGAACTGAGAATACATGCGGATTTTATGTTTTACATACTAGGCACGAGTACTTAAACTTATATATGTGTGGGTTATACAACGGCATAAACATTCCCTTTAGCTCGGTAACGTTTAATCATTGGTTTTTGAACCATGAACGCGAATCTTAGATATGGATCCATAGGGTTTGACATCCCCACTCGGGCTAGTAGCGCTAGCATTTAACGAGTGTTTAATACTTCGTAAATATACGCACTTGCCAAGTGTACTTTCAAGGGGTATAAACGTTAAGTTAGTTACCAAGTGCCCACGGTTAACATATACTTTATCTTACTGTTTTGAAACGCTCTTTGTAGCACTGAAATCTCGTGGTCTACCTTACATACTGTTATACTTAAACTATAACTCACCAACCTTTGTGTTGACATTTTTAAGCATGTTTTTCTCAGGTGCTTAAGGTTAGCTTCCGCTGTGTACTAGTCGTGCTGTAGACACCCGCTGCTTAGAGTTGTCATCGCATGAACTACTTTACCTTGCATTCAAACTTTAGTACTTTTGAACTATGACTTGTAACGACCATTGTGGTCACATACACTTATTATTTGCTTCTACTTAGTGAAGCATGCTTTTGAAATGTAAAACATTTGATGTCGGTTATGACATCACCTTTTTATCGTGAATGCAACTTCTTTAATTACAGCATATAGTACTTAACCTTGTAATGATCCTGTTGTTGATGATTCGTACACGATGGTTTTGTACGAGGCATCACATATATGCTAACGTCCTGAACTAGCATACAACAACAACTGATAATATGAGGATCGACGGCTTGTACGAGCACACGACTTAGCTGATCAGGCTACAGTATACCGATAGTCCGCTTTACTGACTCCACTGCATAACTATCCAGACGCAACACATGCGTCCTTCTATGCTATACTGAACAATCGGTAACATCATGACCCGACCAGGCTACCACGGTCGACCTCACATCAACCCTACCTTGCCACCTCGGTTGGTGTCCAACTAACAGTGCGCACATAAGATCACAGATAATCCGTCATGTAATCGTCCTAACTAGCATGGCAATATCTAACTACACAAGGTATTCATACTGAGCATAAACATAGTATAAAGAGCCTGAACAAGTAGCTTGTCAGCTACTTAATACTCTATTCGGAGATAGACCCACTCACCAAATGCCAGCAACTAGCTCAGATAATCTATCACTGAGCGGCTTCCTTATTCTTATCACCTGAACATAAGGCAAATCAAGTTAGTTTCTGGCCGTTAGCGCAAAACAGCATAATACAGCAAATCAGTATTAAAAGCGCCACTAAAAGTCCACCTAACACTTATGCATTTTCAGAATTTACATTCTGATTATCATAAGTCACGCGGGCAGCATCAAAGCTAGACATCAACACTTGGTAAAATATTCTGCGCATAAAGACACACGGTCGACTGAGTCACACAGTCGGTCGACTGTGTCCACACACTCGGTCAAGTGTCATCTCACACGGTCGACTGACTAAATTAAATCATCTGGTTAGAACTCAGACACACACGGTCGAGTGTGTCACTCAATCAATCGATCATCGATACAGTCGGTCGAGTGTTAAGAGACACTATGCCGAGTGTGTTCATCTGATGAAGAAGATGAACACAGCTACGGGTTTAACACAAAATTCACCAATTCTTGCTCTAGAGCTCGTTTTTTACCTCAAAACTGACCAAATCAAGTACACTAAACATCAACAACCATAAACCCAAAATATTTTCACACAAACAACATCAAAATCAACCATTTTGACCCAAATTGCACTTTTAGTAAACTTAACACAAAAACCTCATTTTCTCAAATATTAGAACTTGAAACACTTTGATTCTTACCTCAATGGATTCAATAAATCGAAAGGAACAAGATAATACAAAAGATTTGAGCTCTAGAACACCAATTAAGAATCTAGAGTTTGATGGTGAAGATGAAGTAGATACGGTTTGGTTTGGGAATTTTCTAGAGAGAGGTGAATAAAATGAGGGAAGGAGCTACACAATACACTTATTTCGGTTAAAATTTCATACCCCACAATACACGGGTATTTACCAGTTATCTGATATCTTTCGTACTTAATTTGACTGCCCTAACGGAGTTAAATTAAATAAACGAATCTGTTCTGTGACCCTTGTCACAAACTGGTCTTAGCCAAATAATAAAATAACACAAAATATTCAATTAAAATAAAAGCATAATTAGCCACACAATTATGCCTAAGGGCAAAAAGGTCATCTTACATATATGTCCGATCTGAAGATGTTACATAGTTTGTTACCGGTGTAAAGAAGATGGATAATTGTAAACTAATATAAGCGCCGATCAAGAAGGGTAACAAACCAGTTAATACGATGGTAGTGTTGCAGATTGTTAAGAGATTTTGCAGGTGTTTGCGTGTGAATATTGGAGCAGGTAAAGAAGATCTTTTGATCTTCTGAAATATAAAATATTACGCTTATTCCGATGTTGTTGATTGGGCCGGTTGTAATGGATTTACCAAGTGATTAATGTAGCAGATTTGGGCTTGTACCAAATAATTGTAAGATGATGAATATTTTTTTTGTGCCACAAGTATGTCATTTGAGAGTGCTAGCCATATTTTTTTTAGATTTAAATAGTTGTAATTGTATAATTTAGCACTTATAAATGTATTACAAAAAAAGATTTATTTCGGTGAAAGCCCTCTTCGCAGTTTGTTTCGGTAAAACACCCTGTGTTTTGGAAACACCAATACCACTCGGCAGAGCATCATTGACTACATGTACAGTATGATCATCTTTTTTTCCTTTTTCTCGGCCGTTTCATTAGGACAATTAACAAAACAATGAGTATCGCCCAACACAACAAAAAAATGCCACAAAAAATTGAACACTATAGCGATAAAGCAACAAATTAATACAACGCACCACATAGGATCGTAAAAAAACAGCCATCAATAACGAACGAATAACATAAATAGTTTAAAATTCAAAAAAAAAATATATAACAACACACCTTTAACACCGAAGAACCCTAGCGCTAAAAAAACACCTAAAATTTCAGGTCAGAAATAGCATTCAAATTTACCAAACCAACCAACAATCAATGAATGACATAAATCCACTTAAAATTTGACAAAAAACACACCTTGCATACTGATGAACTGCAATTCGCACGCACACTTGAAGGCTACAATAACACCACAACAATCGGGTAAAAAAATAACATTTAATTTTCAATAATTTCCAATAATACATCACCATATAAAAAATCTTACCTGTGCAGAAGAAACCGAGAGCAAAGAATTTCTGGAAAGATGATTTAGGGTAAAACTGGTAGAGACATGTGGTGAGGTAATGTATAGAAGAGGCAAGACACATTGAACATGCTTATCGTACCGTCGGACAAGAGAATACCTTTTAGATTCTAAAGAAGACAATATCCATTGCCGATGTGCTTTGCAATGACAATCAATAAACATCAAGGACAATCACTATCGCGTGTCGGTTTATTTCTTCCAAAACCGGTCTTTAGTCATGGACAACTATACGTTGCACTATCTCGGGTTACAAATCGGCAAGGAATAAAGATATTAATCTTTGACAAGGATAACAAACTATCCAACACAATAGAAAATGTTGTATACAAAGAAGTCTTACAACACTTATAGACTTTATTGAAGAAATGTTTTAAATGATTTTCGTTTGTATGATATTTATCAAGTATTATGTATGTTAAATTTTATTTTTGTTAACAATTTGAACTATGTTAAATTACATACGTAATCTTTTCAATAATATAAAAACTATCGTGTAATGCACGGGCTCCTTACCTAGTGTGTGTGTGTGTGTGTATATATATATATATATATATATATATATATATATATATATATATATATATATATATATATATATATATATATATATATATATATATATATATATAAGGAAATCTAGGTGAGCCCTAACAAGAACTTGATAACCCTAGTTATCAAACCCGCCGTGCAACAAACAAATAAACTCCAACACAAATAAAGACAAGAACAAGAAACGTAAAGAATAAGGAATTAACGTGGTTATGTACAATCGTTTAATTCAAACGAATTGGTTTAATCCACGGCCAAACAAAGAGGATTTTATTATATTTTTCGTAGGTATACAATGCAGGTTTCTTATGAGGGTTTTTATAGGGCAAAAAACGAAATAGGAACAATCTAGATTACTTGCTGAATACTAACATTGTCGCGTTTCGCGACACCTTGTCACGTATCGCGACAAACCACATTCAAACGCGACAGAACAGCTTCAAACGCGACACCTTCAGACATCCACTTCTGCCACATCTGTCTCATTTCGGTACACTTTATCACTTTCCATTCCTGTCACGTTTTGCGACAAACATCACTGAAACACGATAAATCTCACTGGAACACGATAAACATCACCTGAACACGATAACTGCAGCTCATTCGTTTTGATCTTCTTTGCACCCAATAATTCTCCCACTCAAAGGAGAATAAAACCCAACCTTAACCTGTATTCGATCAACACTTCGACCCTTGAACGTACCCGTCTATACCGCCAAGAAAACTTCTTGGGACACGCACACTCTAACCATCAAGCTAGCAGCTTTTGATAAAGAGCACCTCAACTTGTCAAGAAATGTAATCTTCAAACATCATCCCACATCAACAGTTTAATTTCCTGACCGTAACCCCATGTAAACAATACCGCCGGATAAACAAACCCGGGACACGCCGCACTTCCACGCCATGGAAGGAAGACTTTCAACACCTTTAAACTGAGCTACAATTGAATCACCGTTACTCGCTTGGGACCAATATAAACCAAACCCTCTCTGTTTCTGGCAATCATCTCACTAGACTGTGAGATACCAGGTCGGAGTCCGACCTGACTCTACCAACCTCATCACCCAAGTGATCCATCCGTACACAAAATCATTTACTCGATATATCTTTCCAACAAAGAATAGACTACCTGGTAGAGCAAACACGTGGACACAACCATCAAGATACTCATGAGAGAACACTACCACATCCTTGATCCTCCACCTTACCGCTTTCCCTTTCACCGTTGGAACACTGACCACATACGCGCACACAAATTCAGACGAACCTAATTCTTTAACCCGAGTCAACTCCCACTGTACGGATGTTGTAATACCAATGACTCTCACAAGAATATCTCGTTCATCTTCACCGGTCAATTGCAACATAGTTTCCATTGGAGGTGATCTAACCGAAGTCTCGAAATCTCTAGTGCTGCTTAATCGACTAAACTATTTAGTGGCTTCAACACTCCCACTCAAACCCGATTCCCCACTAGTTCCAAGTCTTCCTGAGCTCTCACTCAAACTAGATCCCTCAATAAAATCAGAAAGTTCAAGCATGCTAGGATTTTTAGCACCTACTCGCTCACCTAGCCATTCCTCAATAGGAATCTCAACCATATACATGGTTCCCCTTTTCACCCCACAAGCAATGGTCCGACCGTCTTTAGACACTCTTCACCTTTGATCTCCAAACGAAATATGACAATTTTCATCATCCAACTGCCCAACTGAAATTAACCTTTTTACGAGTTTGGGAACGAACCTCACGTTCCTCAAGATCCAAATATAATCCAAGTATTTTATAGCAAGATCACCAATACCTGCAATCTCAAGTAGATTCCCATCCGCAACTCGAACTCTACCAGAATACCGCCTGAAATTAAACATCTCGTTCATGTAGGGGGACGCATGATACGAGGCACCCGAATCTAAAATCCAAGATTCGTCAAGAAATTCCTCATGGCAAATCAAAGCATCTTCAATCACCGCCGCTGTGCTCTCACCCGTCTTCACACCCGGGCACTGCGATCTAAAGTGACCGACTTGCTGAAAATTCTAACAAACAACGTTTCTTCCCTGAGATGGATCTCTCTTAGATCTTATCCTACTTCTACTTCTACCCCTAGATCTGCCAGATGCATTCAAAAGAGAACCCGAATTTCCACAATCTTTTCTTCTAATTCCCTCACTAAGAATTAAATCACGGATCCCTTCAAACGTCAACTTAGTAGTTCCAGATGAGCCACTAACTGCTGTAACCGTGCCAGACCAACTCTCGGGTAACGATGATAAAAGAAACAAGGCTTCCAGCTCATCTTCAAATTTGACATCAACTGATTTAAGACGAGTCAAAATCAGATTGAATTCATTAACATGATCTGCTGCAGAAGATCCTTCTTTCATCTTTGTATTAACAAGCTGCCTGATCAAGAAGACTTTATTCAAAGCCGAGGGTTTCTCGTACATATTTGACAAAGAAGTAAACACTCCTTTAGTCGTGGTTTCAGCCACGATGTCGTAGGCGACATTCTTGGCCAGAGAAAGCCGAACTACTCCGAGTGCTTTTCTCTCCAGGAGATCCCACTCCTCTTGCTTCATCTCTTCAGGTTTATCACCAGTGATCGGCTGATATAAACCCTTCTGATATAACACGTCTTCGATCTGCATCTTCCAGAAGCTAAAATCTGACCCATCAAACTAGTCTATCTTTATTGTGTCTTTATCTGCCATTGCTCCAGGTAACACGTAAACCTTGTGCTCTGAAACCACTTGTTAGGAAATCTAGGTGAGCCCTAACAAGAACTTAATAACCCTAGTTATCAAACCCACCGTGCAACAAACAAATAAACTCCAACACAAATAAAGACAAGAACAAGAAACGTAAAGAACAAGGAATTAACGTGGTTATGTCCAATCGTTTATTTCAAATGAATTGGTTTAATCCACGGCCAAACAAAGAGGATTTTAATATATTTTTCGTAGGTATACAATGCAGGTTTCATATGAGGGTTTATGTAGGGCAAAAAACGAAATAGGAACAATCTAGATTACTTGCTGAATACTAACATTGTCGCGTATCGCGACAAAGCACATTCAAACGCGACAGAACAGCTTCAAACGCGACACCTTCAGACATCCACTTCTGCCACATCTGTCTCGTTTCGGTACACTTTATCACTTTCCAGTCCTGTCGCGTTTTGCGACAAACATCACTGAAACACGATAAACATCACTGATACACGATAAACATCACCCGAACACGATAACTGCAGCCCATTCGTTTTGATCTTCTTTGCACCCAATAATATATATATATATATATATATATATATATATATATATATATATATATATATATATATATATATATATATATATATATATATATATATATATATAGTGGGAGGTTCAATACAGAACCAAAAAGCTACAGAAACTAATGTGCACATATTTACACTTGTGCACAATGGTGCACATTTAAAAAGGTTTGAATATATATATATATATATATATATATATATATATATATATATATATATATATATATATATATATTCATTTATCTAAATAATAAATAAAACTTTAATATTAACTAAACCTTGTTGGCAATTAATTAACTTGCTACGAAATGAAATGTTAACCATTAAGATGTAGAATTTTTAAAACATAATCTTTAAAAGCTTATGTTTAAAATGTTAAGACATGCAATAATTATTTGTAACTTGTTAGTAATCATCTGCGATAACGACCTTTATGCCATAGACCTTACGGCTATGGTTAGATAAATCCTAAAAATTTATTATATTTTCTAACAACATGTAAACTAGTTCACATGAATTAACTAAAATATTTATTTATTACATATGTATGTGATTAATGTTAGGCCACCGTTACACTGATTGTGATGTGGAGTTAAATTTTACACTTTTTAGAGAGAAAAAAAATCTGATGTGATGTGACAATATTAAATTATGAAATTACGTTACGGTGAGTGTCAAATTTGAGTGTTAAATTTGGAAAAAAAACTGACGTCCTATTACCTTCAGTTTTAACATTGTGTAACGGGTGTTGACGTCATCGAAAAATGCTAAAAGGAATCCAACGCCTGCACACATATATATAACCCATCAATCCTACTTTTTCCCAACCTAACTCAAGTACTTAGAAGCTGACCATTAATAAAAATAATTTCATGTAATTGGAACATTGAATTTGTTTTGAGTAATCAACTATTAAAAATGGGACAAATGTCAACCATATTAAAAATTGGCTAAAATTTGGTTGAAGTGGGTTCTAACAACAGTGTGAACAGATGAAGAGGTAAAGCGAATCATGACAAAGCAATTTCAGTTGAAGGTAAGTTAATTTATTTGTTTACGAGCTGACTACACTGGTGATGGTCATAGCACCCGCGCCTTACTGGAAGGTGACGTAACAACACAACAACAACAACAAAACTCAATCCAGCGTATGCGAAATATGGGGAAGTGAGATGTAGACAACTATTCTAGAATAAAGACAAGTCATTGTTACACCTGAAGTGAAACACTTCCAAGAATAGAGAAAGTCGTCCCTCTAAATGTTCTATGGATAGAGAGATTGACTTCAAAAGGGCCTCTGGCCTATAAGTAGAAAAATTTTTAAAAAATAAAAATAAAATATAAAAAATAAATAAATAAAATAAAAAATGAGACGCAATGAAAATGGTAGAATTAAATTTCTATGAGTTTTAAATCCTGTTTGGAATTCAATTTAGGCTCTAAACGACAGTAAAGACGCTAATAAATCGACGCGTTATGTTGACGTTTGCTGCTGACTCGATTAATAGAGCCATAATAAAATCTGTTAATTTCCAATGAATTATTCCTTGTAATCGATACAAAATATATAGAGTACAAAGCGAGAAACCCTAATGCTAATCTCTAAGGCCGAGCCCATCTATACAATCGGACCTAATCAAATACATACATACATATATATATATATATATATATATATATATACAATCTAATACGCCCCCGCAGTTAGAACGGGAGTTAAAGAACGGACGTTCGAGCTGGATTTAAACTCTGTAAATAATCGTGTCGGAAGTCCCTTAGTAAAAATATCAGCATACTAAGAAGTAGTAGGGACGTGGAGAACACGAACATCGCCAGTAGCAACCTTATCACGCACGAAATGTATGTCAATCTCAATATGTTTTGTGCGTTGATGTTGTACTGGGTTGGTAGAGAGGTAAACTGCACTCACATTATCACAATATACCAATGTAGCATGAGAGAGCGGTGAGTGAAACTCACGAAGTAAGTTGCGTATCCAACATGTCTCAGCAACGGCATTAGCAACCGCTCGATATTCAGCTTCAGTACTCGAACGAGATACGGTTGCTTGTCTTTTAGAAGACCAAGATAAAATATTATCACCAAGAAATACGCAGTACCCAGATGTAGAGCGACGAGTATCAGGACAACCTCCCCAATCTGCATCAGAGTAGGTAATGAGTTTCGTGGAGGATGACGAAAATATCTGAAGCCCATTATCAATTGTCTCACGAACATAACGCAACACACGTTTAAGAGCACCAAAGTGAGGTTCCCTTGGGTCATGCATGAACAAACACAACTGTTGAACAGCATATGTAATGTCTGGTCGAGTAAATGTCAAATATTGAAGTGCACCAGCTAAACTGTGATATAAAGTGGGATCCTTCACCGGAGGTCCATCAAGTCCAAGCTTGGATTGTATATCAACAGGAATGCTGTAGGGCTTACAATTAGACATATCAGCCCTGTCCAAAATATCAAGTGCATATTTTCGTTGAGACATAAACATGCCCTGTGTAGTACGAGTGGCAGATATCCCCAGAAAATATCAAGTGCATATCAATCTTGTTTTACCCATAATTTCTTCGTTTTAAATCTGTTTTGAGTGATTCAAGTTGTTATGGTTTCATAATGAACTGAAAAAATATACAGAAAAAGTATAAGTTTATAGTCGGAAATACAGGTTACAAGTCAATATTGTAAGAGGTAGTCATTTCAGTCGAAAGAACGACGTCTTGATGACCATTTTGAAAAACATACTTCCACTTTGAGTTTAACCATGATTTTTGGATATAGTTTCATGTTCATAAGAAAAATCATTTTCCCAAAAGAACAACTTTTAAATCAAAGTTTATCATAGTCTTTAATTAACTAACCCAAAACAGCCCGCGGTGTTACTACAACGGCGTATGTCCGGTTTTACGGTGTTTTTCGTGTTTTCATGTTTTAAATCATTAAGTTAGCATATAATATAGATATAGAACATGTGTTTAGTTAATTTTAATAGTCAAGTTAGAAGGATTAACTTTTTTTTGCGAACAAGTTTAGAATTAACTAAACTATGTTCTAGTGATTACAAGTTTAAACCTTCGAATAAGATAGTTTTATATATATGATTTGAATGATGTTAAGAACATCATTACTACCTCAAGTTTTGTGGATAAACCTACTGGAAATGAGAAAAATAGATCTAGCTCCAAAGGATCCTTGGATGGCTTGAAATTTCTTGAAGTAGAATCATGACACGAAAACAAGTTCAGGTAAGATTTCCACTTGAAATAAGATTGTTATAGTTATAGAAATTGAATGAAAGTTTGAGTATGAGTATTACCTTGAATTAGAGAGATATCTTACTGTAAATAAGAAATATTTCTTGAGGTTGGATGATTACTTAAAATGGATTTGCAAGATTGAAAGTAAGCTAGCAAACTTGAAAGTATTCTTGATGTTTTCATGAGTAGTTGTTTTGTATGTTGATCTAGGTTACCTGGATTGAGCTAGATTATGAAGGAAATGATGAAGAACACTTAGAACACTAAGTTTTTAATTGAGAGAGAGTAATTTGATGCATAAAAATGGAAATCAAAGTGTGTTTGTGGTTGGTGAAATGAGGCGTGAAAATGGAGTCCATATAGGCTCCATTACTTTGTTGTTTTGTTAGATATTTCATGCTAGTTGCCAAATGATGGTTCCCACATGTATTAGGTGACTCACAAGGGCTGCTAAGAGCTGATCATTGAAGTGTATATACCAATAATAAATACATTTAGAAGCTGGGTATTGTACGAGTACGAATACGAGTACATACGAGTAGAATTATTGATGAAAATGAATGAGGATGTAATTGTAAGCATTTTTGTTAAGTAGAAGTACTTTGATAAGTGTCTTGAAGTCTTTCAAAAGTGTATGAATACATATTGAAACACTACTTGTATATACATTTTAACTGAGTCGTTAAGTCATCGTTAGTCGTTACATGTAAGTGTTGTTTTGAAACCTTTAAGTTAACGATCTCATTTAATATTGTTAACCCATTGTTTATTATATCTAATTAGATGTTAAATTATTACATTATCATGATATTATGATGTATGAATATATCTTAATATGATATATATACATTAAAGTGTCGTTACAACGATAATCGTTATATATATGTCTCGTTTTGAAATCCTTAAGTTAGTACTCTTGTTTTACATATGTAGTTCATTGTTAACATACTTAATGACATAATTAATTATCATTTTATCATGTTAAATATAGTGTACCAATATCTTAATATGATACATATGTACTTAGTAAGATGCTGTCACAACGATAATCATTATATATATCGTTTCGAGTTTCTTAATTCAATAGTCTCATTTTATGTATATAACTCATTGTTAATATACCTAGTGAGATACTTACCTATCATAAAATCATGTTAACTATATATATATATATATATATATATATATGTCCATATATATCAACATATAGTTTTTACAAGTTTTAACGTTCATGAATCACCGGTCAACTTGGGTGGTCAATTGTCTACATGAAACATTTCAAATAATCAAGTCTTAACAAGTTTGATTGCTTAACATGTTGAAAACATTTAATCATGTAAATATACCAATTTCATTATATATATATATATATATATATATATATATATATATATATAAACATGGAAAAGTTCGGGTCACTAAAGTACCTACCCGTTAAATAAATTTCGTCCCGAAATTTTAAGCTGTTGAAGGTGTTGACGAATCTTCTGGAAATAGGTACGGGTATTTCAGCTTCATTTGATCTTCACGCTCCCAGGTGAACTCGGGTCCCCTACGAGCATTCCATCGAACCTTGATGATTGGTATCTTATTTTGCTTGAGCCTTTTAACCTCACGATCCATTATCTCGACGGATTCTTCAATGAATTGTAGTTTTTCATTGATTTTAATTTCATCTAAAGGAATAGTGAGATCTTCTTTAGCTAAGCACTTCTTCAGATTCGAGACGTGAAAGGTATTATATACATTGGCGAGTTGTTGAGGTAATTCAAGTCGGTAGACTACTGGTCCGACACGATCTAAAATCTTGAATGGTCTAATGTATCTTGGATTAGTTTCTCCCGTTTACCAAATCGAACAACGCCTTTCCAAGGCGAAACCTTAAGCATGACCATCTCTCTAATTTCAAATTCTATATCTTTCCTTTTAAGGTCCGCGTAGCTCTTTTGTCGACTCTGAGCGGTTTTCAACCGTTGTTGAATTTGGATGATTTTCTCTGTAGTTTCTTGGATTATCTCCTGACCCGTAATCTGTCTATCCCCCAATTCATTCCAACAAATTGGAGATCTGCACTTTCTACCATAAAGTGCTTCAAACGGTGCCATTTCGATACTCGAGTGGTAACTGTTGTTGTAGGAAAATTCTGCTAATGGTAGATGTCGATCCCAACCGTTTCCAAAATTAATAACACATGCTCGTAGCATGTCTTCAAGAGTCTGTATCGTCCTTTCGCTCTGCTCATTGGTTTGTGGATGATAGGCAGTACTCATGTCTAGACGAGTTCCCAATGCTTGTTATAATGTCTGCCAAAACCTTGAAACAAATCTGCCATCTCTATCAGAGATAATAAAGATTGGTATTCCATGTCTAGAGACAACTTCCTTCAAGTATAATCTTGTCAACTTCTCCATTTTATCATCTTCTCTCATTGGCAGAAAGTGTGCTGACTTGTTGAGACGATCGACTATTACCCAAATAGTATCATAACCACTTGCAGTCCTTGGCAATTTAGCAATAAAATTCATGGTAATGTTTTCCCATTTTTATTCCGGGATTTTAGGTTATCGAAGTAGATCTGATGGTTTTTGATGTTCCGCTTTGACCTTAGAACACGTCAAACATTCTCCCACATATCTAGCAATATCGACTTTCATACCCGGTCACCAAAAGTGCTTCTTGAGATCTTTGTACATCTTTCCCGCTCCGGGATGTATTGAGTATCTGGTTTTATGTGCTTCCTTAAGTACCATTTCTCTCACATCTCCAAACTTTGGTACCTAAATTCTTTCAGCCCTATACCGGGTTCTATCTTCCCGAATATTAAGATGTTTCTTCGATCCTTTGCGTATTTCATTCTTCAAACTTCCCTCTTTTAAAACTCCCCGTTGCGCCTCCTTTATTTGAGTAGTAAGGTTAGTATGAATAATTATGTTCATAACTTTTACTCGTATAGGTTCTCTATCCTTTCTGCTCAAGGCGCCGGCTACCACATTTGCCTTCCCCAGGTTGTAACGAATCTCAAAGTCGTAATCATTCAACAGTTCAATCCACCTACGCTGTCTCATGTTCAGTTGTTTATGATTAAATATATGTTGGAGAATTTTGTGGTCGGTATATATAATACTTTTGACCCCATATAAGTAGTGCCTCCAAGTCTTTAATGCAAAAACAACAGCGCCTAATTCCAAATCGTGAGTCGTATAATTTTGCTCGTTAATCTTCAATTGTCTAGACGCATAAGCAATTACCTTCGTTCGTTGCATTAATACACACCCGAGGCCTTGCTTTAAGGCGTCACAATATATCACAAAATTATCATTCCCTTCATGCAATGACAATATAGGTGCCGTAGTTAATTTTTTCTTCAATAATTGAAACGCTTTCTCCTGCTCATTCTTCCATTCAAATTTCTTTCCTTTATGCGTTAATGCAGTCAAAGGTTTTGCTATTTTGGAAAAATCTGGGATGAACCTTCTGTAGTAACCAGCCAATCCTAAAAATTGGCGTATATGCTTCGGAGTTTTTGGGGTTTTCCACTTTTTAACGGTTTCAATCTTTGCTGGATCCACCTGAATACCTTCTTTGTTCACTATGTGTCTGAGGAATTGAACTTCTTCCAACCAAAATGCACACTTTGAAAACTTAGCGTACAGTTTTTCTTTCCTCAACAAATCTAGCACTTTTCTCAAATGTTCTTTATGTTCTTGATCATTCTTTGAGTAAATAAGTATGTCATCGATGAAAACAATGACAAACTTGTCAAGGTATGGTCCACACACTCGGTTCATAAGGTCCATGAACACAGCTGGTGCGTTTGTCAACCCAAACGGCATAACCATAAACTCATAATGACCGCAACGAGTTCTAAAAGTAGTCTTCAGAATATCATCCTCCTTTACCCGCATTTGATGATACCCGAAACGTAAATCAATCTTCGAATAAACCGATGAACCCTGTAGTTGATCAAATAAATCGTCGATTCTCGGTAGTGGATAACGGTTGTTGATGGTAAGTTTGTTCAGCTCTCGGTAGTCGATACATAACCTGAATGTACAATCTTTCTTTTTGACAAACAAAACAGGAGCTTCCCATGGTGATGTGCTTGGTCGAATGAAACCACGCTCTAAAAGTTCTTGTAATTGGCTCTGAAGTTCCTTCATTTCACTGGGTGCGAGTCTGTATGGAGCACGAGCTATTGGTACAGCTCCCAGTACAAGGTCTATTTGAAATTCAACAGATCGGTGTGGAGGTAGTCCCGGTAATTCTTTCGAAAATACATCGGGAAATTCTTTTACGACGGGAACATCATTGATGTTCGTTTCTTCGGAATTGACTTTCTCGACGTTTGCTAGCACAGCATAGCAACCTTTTCTTATTAGTTTTTGTGCCTTCAGGTTACTAATAAGATTTAACTTCGCGTTGCTCTTTTCTCCGTACACCATTAAAGGTTTTCCTTTTTCTCGTATAATGCGAATTGCATTTTTGTAACAAACGATCTCTGCTTTCACTTCTTTCAACCAGTCCATACCGATTATCACATCAAAACTCCCTAACTCTACTGGTATCAAGTCAATCTTAAATGTTTCGCTAACCAGTTTAATTTCTTGATTCCGACATATATTATCTGCTGTAATTAATTTACCGTTTGCTAATTCGAGTAAAAATTTATTATCCAAGGGCGTCGGTGGGCAACTTAGTTTAGCACAAAAATCTCTACTCATATAGCTTCTATCAGCACCCGAATCAAATAAAACATAAGCAGATTTATTGTCAATAAGAAACGTACCCATAACAAGCTCCAGGTCTTCCTGCGCTTCTTCCGTATTAATATTGAAAACTCTTTCACGGCCCTGCCCATTAGTATGCCCCTGATTCGGGCAATTTCTACTAAAGTGGCCCGGTTTTCCACATCCAAAACAAACTATGGCGGTGTTATTTTTTCCGACATTATTCATTCTTTTAGTTCTGTTATGCATTGGTCTGTAGATCTCGCACTTTGTTGCACTATGACCATTTCTTTTACACTTGGTGCAAAATGTCGTGCAGAACCCCTGGTGATGCTCTTCACACATTTGGCATGGCTGTTTTTGGTTTTTGTTGCCATTGTTGTTATTGAGATTGTTGTTGGGATTGTTATTGTTGTTATTGTTGTTGGGACGGTTATTGTAGTTGTTGTTGGGACGTTTGTTGAAGTTGTTGTTGCGATTGATGTTGCGGTTGTTGGGGGTAATTATTGCGATTGTGGTTGTGATTGTTGTTGTTGTATTGGTGACTCTTGTCACTGGCTTCTTCCCACTTTCTTTTGACTTGTTTCATGCTAGCCTCTTCGGCCGCCTGCTCTTTAATCCTTCCTTTGATCTGATTCACTAGTTTGTGAGCCATTCGACTTGCCTTTTGTATGGAGGCGGGCTCGTGTGAACTCACATCTTCTTGAATCCTTTCCGGTAACCCTTTTACAAATGCGTCGATCTTCTCTTCTTCGTCTTCGAACGCTCTGGGACACAATAGGCACAACTCTGTGAATCGTCGTTCGTATGTGGTGATATCGAAACCTTGCGTTCGTAATCCTCTAAGCTCTACCTTGAGCTTATTTACCTCGTTTCTGGGACGATACTTGTCACGACCCTACTTTTTCCGTTATCTTTTTCGATTAATTATTTAACGGCCGTTAACTGTTAGTGTGCCACGTCATTTCTATGACCTATATTATTATTTATGTAATAATAATATATATATATATATATATATTAATTATTATGTGTTATGTGAATATTTGTATTCATATTTTAAACTTATACGTTTCTACGTCTCGCGAATTTCCATCCGGCGAATCTTTTTGGTTTTCAAACCAACGGTCGAGTTTTTGGGACATTTAAATCCTAAATATTTTAAATATGATATTTTAAGATCATATTATTATATAGTGTATTTATAATTATTTTTCGTCGCGCGTTTGTTATCTTTCCGGATTTTTAATCGCGTAAGTGCGTTTTTGCGTTTCGGGACTCGTTCGGGCTTTCGGGCCATCAGGAATTATCAATTAACAAGTTTGGCCCACCATGGGGCCCACCCCATCTCAAAATCGGCCGAACCCCTTAGAGGGGTGGAGCCTTGCCTTGTTTTTTTTTTTTCCATTTTGTGATTTACAATTCACTTTCTAAAAACCTAGCTCCTAAATAATTCCCTAATATTTTTCTTTTTCCCTTTTGGCTCCTTTGGCCGTTGCCATCCTCACCATACACCACCATCTTCATCATTTTTCAAGCTTGGATCAAGGATTGATTAGTATAAACGCGTTCCTCTCTTCATTCTCTACGCGATAACATCAATCGTTTCTCGATTAGGGTATAAACCCTAACCCTAGAATTTTCAATTTTTTATTTATTTTCTGTATTTTGATTATTATTTAGTAGTATGATGTTTGTGGATTATTGTAATGGTGTTTGTATGCATAGATGTACTCAAAATCACATGTTTTCGGTTTGTAAAATTCTGGACAGCAGCTAATTCGTGTATTCTGAGTTTGTGACTGATATAAATGTTAAAATAAACTATTTAGCTGAGTTCCTCTCATCAAGACATTAATTTTAGACTCCGGATTCATGTCGTTTCGATTCCCGGAGCCCTAGTTATGATCAAATTACTATTTTGTTAAAATTGAAATGTGGTTTGACATGAGACCAGGTTTGGTCCAACTTTGTGACCTTCCTTGGAGTCTTTAGGGTGTGTTAGTGTGTTAGGACTGATGGTGGGACAAACTCTTGTGTTCGGGTCACCTAAATTCGAGCCACGGTTCACCCGTTTTGACTAAAACACGGTTTTGAGTAAATTGAAGGTCCAAGTGGTGTCATGGCTGATTACCATGACTTGTGGACTGTTCTTGGTGTGTTCTTGAGTGCACCATTGTTTTGGGTGGTTTGAATAGGCGGAGATTGTGAAGACCCGTCCTAATCCATCCGGACGAAGTCCATATCGATTATAAACGATTCACAACAGTTGATTACATCGCGAGGTACTTGACCTCTATATGATACATTTTACAAACATTGCATTCGTTTTTGAAAAGACAATCTTTCATTACAACGAAATTTGACGGCATGCATACCATTTCATAATATATGTAACTATAATTGACTTTAAATAATCTTGATGAACTCAACGACTCGAATGCAACGTCTTTTGAAATATGTCATGAATGACTCCAAGTAATGTCTCTAATATGAGCAAATGCGCAGCAGAAGATTTCTTTCGTACCTGAGAATAAACATGCTTTCAAGTGTCAACCAAAAGGTTGGTGAGTTCATTAGTTTAATATAAATAATCATTTCATAGTTTTAATAGACCACAAGATTTCATATTTCCATTTCTCATAAACATACGTCCCATGCATAGAGACAAAAATATCATTCATATGGATTGAACACCTGGTAACCGACATTAACAATATGCATATATGAATATCCCCATCATTCCGGGATCCTCCTTCGGACATGATATAAATTTCGAAGTACTAAAGCATCTGGTACTTTGGATGGGGCTTGTTGGGCCCGATAGATCTATCTTTAGAGTTCGCGTCAATTAGGGTGTCTGTTCCCTAATTCTTAGATTACCAGACTTAATAAAAAGGGGCATATTCGACTTTGATAATTCAACCATAGAATGTAGTTCCGATTACTTGTGTCTATTTCGTAAAACAGTTATAAAAGCAGCGCATGTATTCTCAGTCCCAAAAATGTAAAGAGTAAAAAGGGAATCAAATGAACTCACGCATATAAATATTATAAAACAGTTAATAAAGCATTTGCATGTATTCTCAGCCCAAAAATGTAATGAGTAAAAAGGGAGCAAATGAAACTCACAATACTGTATTTTTGTAGTAAAAATACATATGACGACATTGAACAAGTGTAGGGTTGGTCTCGGATTCACGAACCTATATCAAGTATATATATATATATATATATTAACACATATGATCGTATTTGGATAATTTACATATATTATTATTAATAATATACTTTTCGTATTATATATTATTTAGATACATTTTAATATATTTAATTTATTTACATATACTAATATTTATCGTTCATTATAACCTATTAATAACAAAAATTTATTTTTAGTTTATATATGATAAAAAAAATGTTTATATATTGATCGATATCTTTTATATACATATCTGTTTTAATTTAATATCATCTTGATAATAAGAATATAACAATATGTAATATTTATATTATTGTAATGTATTTTTTTTATATATAAAAATCTATTTTTTTTAAAAAATACTAAAAATGATAAGAATGAAGCTAGTAATACTACAAATACTAATAACTAAAATAATATTAATTTTTCTAATAATAATAATAATAATAATAATAATAATAATAATAATAATAATAATAATAATAATAATAATAATAATAATAATAATAATAATAATAATAATAATAATAATAATAATAATAAAAAGAAGTCTACCTTCAAAAGAAGCTTAAAAAGGAAATAAATGCCATAGTTTGGGATTGAACCCAAGACCTCTCGTTCCCCTACACACACCCTAGACCAATCCTCTGTCTGCCCATTTCTGTTCTAAATCAAACTTAAACTTATTTAATCCCGTTTTCATCTGTTTCATCTCCTAGCCCATATGTGATATTACATTAGTCCACCAAGCCCAAAGTTGTGTTCGCATACATACCCATTCACGAACCAGAAGGCATCGACATTCATCATCATCATTCAATTATTCATTATGACCATATAACATGATCATCATTATCATTCTACATCCCGTTTAACATCATTAACTATCATGATCTTATTTATCCTACGGTTGTATCATCATTATCATTACCCCTTTCATCTTTCATGATTTCCACCAATCTCGCTGATCAGGAACAGAATAATACTCGTATCAACATGGATTAACAAAAGGTGGCGATGGATGGAACCGAAATAGGACAGCAGGTATATCGTTGTTTTTATGGCCCAATTTCGTAAGCCCAAAAGAAGAGGAACTCGAGCTGGATTCACAGCCCAATCGAATAACAATACATGACCCAAGCTGCAACATGATTAAAGGATCCGTTCTATATGATCCTTCTATTAATTGGGCGGTTTTTAAAAAAAAAAATATAACGAACTGTAATCACGCGTTTGGATACCCCATATGTTCATATTTTCGGCCATGAACTTGTTTTTTTTTTATAGACCCACCATTTTCATTTCATCATGTAAAGGAAACGTTTTATATTCCCACTTGGTTGGTCACAAAATGATAAAGAAACATGCACCGATTTATTTCATGTACCCTTCATCTCCACATGATCATTTCCCACTATCTATATCAACCGCAATATAAAGATTTAATTACAAAAAGTTACCTAATTGACCAGCTATGATTCGTCCATGACCACGAGATTTGTCCCACCTTAAATAAAAAAAGAGTCCAATATTCCTTTTATCTCCCATTGTCGGTCATATAGTGATAATTGGTACCACTTAATTTGTTATATATTACGGAGTACTATGCTATATTAGAGTGGAACAAGTTGTACACATGTTCTTCTCTTTTTCATTTCATTAAAGTGTTCAAAGATTGTGGGTTTGTGTTTACTTAGAATCATAAACAGAAACGGTAGGAATTTCAATTATTTCAGCTGAGTATTCGGTTTAGGTGGGTTTTGGTTTGTGAGTTACAATCGAATGAGAAGAGAGTTGCAGGAAAAATATAAACGGGTTTTGTATTAGATGGTTAAATGAGCTGGATATGGTATCTATCGAACAACAAACAAGAGGAAAAAAAAGTATTGGTGGTGGGTTTTGATACATACAAGATCACACAAGTTCTTGAATCAAAGAATGGTTTATAGTTTGGTGTCGGTTCTCAGTTCTTTGAACAAGAAGGATGGTTATGGTGGTGTGATCGGTTTGATGAAAACGATATTTTGATCGAGTAGTAGCTTGTACATCGAATAGGTTATGATGGTTAGTTGATAATGAGAGTGATGATAGTTGTTTAGGTGATTGTAGAAAGTGAGTAAACTAGAGAAAGAAATATGAAACGGTTTGGTGGTTTTTCAATCTTAGCATATGTATTAAGTGTATATTAGATAGTTAGAATGATACATTAGATATGATAGATAGATAGATAGTGGGCAGACAAGGACACAGTTGTCAAATTTTAATCTCATTCATTCATATACACGTAATAATAATACATTCAATCACGGATTCATTTAGTCAGTGCAAAGCCAAAAGTGAAAAAGCATAATAGAAAAGTTTAATATAATATGAGGGTATCGACATCTTATTCGGGTAACAAATAAAAACAATAATAAGCGGATAGGAAATAAATAAATAAATAAATAAGTCTGATGTAGATCCCTAACTGATTTTGTTTGTAAATGGAACAGAATTTGACATATACCATTTCAAGGACAAAAATAAAAAGATGATATTGATAGGAAATAGAAGTCACGTGTTATATAATAGTTTTTATATATAATATATAATGTAATTAATATATATGATTAATAATTATATTAATAATGATAAAAATTAATAATAATAATAATAATAATAATAATAATAGAAATAATACTAATATTGATATTAGTATTAAATATAACAACTATGTTTTTACTTGTAATTACATTTAGTAGATTAATATCACATATTATCTCAAATTATACATCAAATTAATATATATGTTTATATATTTAAATATATATGTATTTATTTACAAATAGTGTTTCGTGATTCGTTGGGAAATAGTTGAAGTTAAATGCATTCCTGAAAAATAGTTCAAACATTTCGAGATTCAATTAAATAGACTTTGCTTATCTTGTCGGAAATATATAAAGATTAAAGTTTAAATTTGGTCAGAAATTTACGGGTCATCACAGTACCTACCCGTTAAAGAAATTTCGTCCCGAAATTTGAGTGAGGTCGTCATGGCTAACAATAAAAAAGTTTTCATGACGAACATGAGTTGATAATTAGAGTTTTATCATTATTGATTAATATAGATAAAACGATTCGATTGTGTGAAGCGTACGAGTGAAGCTGTTACAAAAGATTGAGATAGAGATTTAACTTTTGACGTTGTCACGGTGGATTTCCGAAATTCAAGGGGTGTAAAGAAAATCTTTGTAATACGATTTGATTCTTCGGTAATTAAGGAGATTAGAATCCTCTTTGGTTAAATGCGATGATCTGTCTCGATTTCTCTGTCGAATATTTCACTATAAATCCACCCTCTTCATTTCCTTATTTTCACATCTCACACCTTCTATTCTTTCTCCCTCAATTCAAACTTTTGTTTTCTCTTCTCGACCTTAAGTCGAACAAATAATGTTCTAGAATTCGTAGGTATGGGGTTTTGAATGAACATGACTAATGTTCTAAGAGAGATATTGTAATAGCACGATCTTGATTGGTTAAATTACCAAAATTCAAGGGAAAAGATAGGACTATCAAGAAAATATGTTCTTGATATGTTTATAGATTAGATAGAATGTAAGAGTCGTGTGACATGGCACATGATGATGGTACTGTAAATCATCACATTCCATTAGAAACTCAACATGAATTACTGTAATATAATCACGTTGATCAAGTGTCATTATATTATACTAACTCATGCATCAGTTCCCAACATTACTTCAATAACATTCATATTTTAAGCTCGAAAGTTTACAGAATATAGAAACTAATAGTTTCTATATGATGTAATACTGATAGCACGAAAAGATTAATGATTTCAGATAAAAATAGTTATAAAAATAACTCCAAAAATATGGAGGATATTTATAATGAAAGATACGATAATGTCTCGGAATATCTAAGATCAAAGGATGATAGAAATTATTATCTGCAAGGGTGTAGAGTAAGGAGCAAAATATTCACTAAAGACTTTAGCAGACATCGAATCATTTGGATTCTTTGAAGTCAAACTTATTCTTTGTGATTTGTCCACGGCTTTCTTCCTAGTTTCGCATAATCTGCTTTTCGGTACTAAATTTTCTATTGAATGTTTCCAATATAATGATACACAGGAAGCACGAGGAGGTATATAATTTCGGACGAGAATATTTATGAAAATATCCTCAGAAATATCGAAGATATTGATGATGATATTTTGGAATTTCTAAGTTCGATGGTTGATGGGGAAAGATTTTCCGCAAGATTTTAACATGACTTCGGAGCAAGATATTCTCTAAAGATTTCAACGGATCCAGAATTATCTGGATTCTTTGAATATAGGGTATGGTCCTTGTATTTGTCCTTGGTCTCCTTCATGGTTAACTATATCCTTTTTCCAGTTCCAACGTTTCTGAGCTTTTCCAACATATTATTCTTTATCATCAAACTTCCGACGACTAAGGTCGTTTACGGTTGCCTATAGTTTCTGCTGCTTCATTCAGCTTTTTCAATATTCAGAGTATCGATTCGTAAACTGGGTGCCTTTTCAAAATTTCAGAATTGAAGGTCGTAATTCTAGGAGATAATTGTTATATGTATACATATAACTGTTGATGTAGACATGCTGCGAGATTTCAAAATACTGATTGCTAAACCTTGGTAAATGGGTATGGCAATTATTGTTACAGGGTATAGATGAATACAAGATGAGGTTTCAATGAATATAATATATTTTTTTTTTTTAGAAAGTCCAAATTCATTGAAGTTGCTGGTAATTTTACTACTAATGTGGTGAAATATAAACGGTTCTCCGGTAACGATGACGACAGGCAAACTTATATATCGAGGTTATAATAAGGCTAATTCAAATGAAAATTGAAGTTGATTTGTTGGAGCTGTGACAAAATTGGCTAATTTGGAGAGGTGTTGTAAAGTTATTTTCGATAATAACACGCCAAAGAAGTTAGCACAGATACGTGTTAAACGTTTACACAAGTTCCGAATGTTTTCAAGTGCATAATTATATACATTAATCTTTTCTTCCGTAGATGAAGTGCGGTTGATTCATCCTCTCGATTGAGGTGTTTTCAAGAATCATGAAAGGTTTGAACGCGGATTGTAATCTTCAAGATACAAATGAAGTTTAGAATGAAATCAAGTGGCAAACTTGAAGAATTGTTTAGTTTCATATGTTATAATTAATATTTTAATTCATTTTTAATTGTCCAATCTTGATAGTCCACAGTTAACAGTCCAATAATTCATATATAGTTTAATTTATAATATTCGAATTAATTAATAAGTATAGTGACCCGTGTACATGTCTCAGACTCGATCACAACTCAAATTATATATATTATTGTAGAATCAACCTCAACCCTGTATAGAGAACTCGATCATTACTGCATATAGAGTGTCTATGGTTATTCCAAATAATATATATAAATGCGTCGATATGATATGTCAAAACCTTGTATACGTGTCCCGATATTTAAAGTGCGTAAAATAAATAACAGAAATTTAATAACGATAAATAAAGTGCATAAAGTAAATAACAGAAATTAAATGACGATAAATAAAATTGCGAGAATGTAAATTGCGATAAATAAAATGTAATCAGTTAGCTAGGAACAATTAGCTAGGAACAGTTAGCGTGGATTCTTAACACAATTTCTCATAGTTAATTAGTCTGTTTCTAACAAATTTTATTTTGTCATATGTTTTCTTCATTATGCCACTTGTTGGATTCTGTTAGGTCAAATTCCGAATATGAAATTGAATAAAAATAGTTATTCTGCGGTGAACGGATACGTATATCGGTGGTTGTAAGTAAGATAGTAAATGACTGTTGAATCAGATTCGAAGAATGTACAGTATAACTTATTAATGTGAAATCTAAATATTCCTCGGGTATTACCTACCCGTTAAAATATTTTCACCATTAACAGTTTGTACGAAAGAATCTTTAATTACAATCTTTATGAAAATATACTTGTATATATATTTTCTTCAGATGCAATCATGGATTTAATGAGTTAATATGATATTAAACTCATTTGATTTACGTTAGAACAATAATATATAATCTCTAAAACATTAGAGATTACATAATCGCCATGTTGAACAAAGATAAATGATGTAGAACGTCATGTAGAACGATGATTATGCTCGGGGTACCGATTGTGATGTTGAGGCGTGTGTTGTTGTGGTTTGTGTTGTTGCTGGTGGTACAGTTGATGCCGTTGATGTTGCTGAAGCTGATACGTTTTGCACCATATTCTCTAAATTGATTACTCGATCTCGAAGTTCGTTGACTTCTTAGGTGAAGATGGTGTTTTGGATTGGTTTGCCAGTGAATGTTTCAAGTTCTTCACCCAGCGAACAATATGGTGGGTGAAAGGGATCGATTCTTATTGTCTCCAATGATTAAGTAGACTACGAACTCATCATATGAATTGGGGATGGTTGGTTGGTTGATTCATTCTGGTGACGCTGCTTTCGGAGCTTAGGTGAACGTCCACTTCGGAATAGCTGTCGGAATAACTATCAGATAGTTATCGAAATTCGAGGGACTCGAACTGGTTGAAGGATTTATCCCATACAATCAGATGAAGGATTTTCGATAAGAATTAGATTATAGGATGTAGATTAGTACCCTGTAATACATAATTTACATATGCATATATAATACTAAAATCCCATAAGTTACGGAGGAATCTACGGAAGCTGTCAGGCAAAGATAACAATAACATGTACGCTAAGATATGAAGTAGCAGATATGTTAAGATGTATATACACTATTCATGCAATCATTGCAGTAAGATGTGTCTAGACTAAGAATGATAAGCAAGTAATTTTCTAAGGATGATAAGCAGATGATTTCCGACTAGAAATGATAAGCAAAACTTTTGACATGCAGACACGGTCGAAGTCCAGACTCACTAATGCATCCTAACGACTATCAGTTAGACATACTAATGCATGACCTGGTTCGCTAAGACCACCGCTCTGATACCAACTGTGAAGACCCGTCCTAATCCATCCAGACGAAGTCCATATCGATTATAAACGATTCACAACAGTTGATTACATCGCGAGGTACTTGACCTCTATATGATACATTTTACAAACATTGCATTCGTTTTTGAAAAGACAATCTTTCATTACAACGAAATTTGACGGCATGCATACCATTTCATAATATATGTAACTATAATTGACTTTAAATAATCTTGATGAACTCAACGACTCGAATGCAACGTCTTTTGAAATATGTCATGAATGACTCCAAGTAATGTCTCTAATATGAGCAAATGCGCAGCGGAAGATTTCTTTCGTACCTGAGAATAAACATGCTTTCAAGTGTCAACCAAAAGGTTGGTGAGTTCATTAGTTTAATATAAATAATCATTTCATAGTTTTAATAGACCACAAGATTTCATATTTCCATTTCTCATAAACATACGTCCCATGCATAGAGACAAAAATATCATTCATATGGATTGAACACCTGGTAACCGACATTAACAATATGCATATATGAATATCCCCATCATTCCGGGATCCTCCTTCGGACATGATATAAATTTCGAAGTACTAAAGCATCCGGTACTTTGGATGGGGCTTGTTGGGCCCGATAGATCTATCTTTGGAGTTCGCGTCAATTAGGGTGTCTGTTCCCTAATTCTTAGATTACCAGACTTAATAAAAAGGGGCATATTCGACTTTGATAATTCTACCATAGAATGTAGTTCCGATTACTTGTGTCTATTTCGTAAAACAGTTATAAAAGCAGCGCATGTATTCTCAGTCCCAAAAATGTAAAGAGTAAAAAGGGAATCAAATGAACTCACGCATATAAATATTATAAAACAGTTAATAAAGCATTTGCATGTATTCTCAGCCCAAAAATGTAATGAGTAAAAAGGGAGCAAATGAAACTCACAATACTATATTTTTGTAGTAAAAATACATATGACGACATTGAACAAGTGTAGGGTTGGTCTCGGATTCACGAACCTATATCAAGTATATATATATATATATATTAACACATATGATCGTATTTGGATAATTTACATATATTATTATTAATAATATACTTTTCGTATTATATGTTATTTAGATACATTTTAATATATTTAATTTATTTACATATACTAATATTTATCGTTCATTATAACCTATTAATAACAAAAATTTATTTTTAGTTTATATATGATAAAAAAAATGTTTATATATTGATCGATATCTTTTATATACATATCTGTTTTAATTTAATATCATCTTGATAATAAGAATATAACAATATGTAATATTTATATTATTGTAATGTATTTTTTTTATATATAAAAATCTATTTTTTTAAAAAATACTAAAAATGATAAGAATGAAGCTAGTAATACTACAAATACTAATAACTAAAATAATATTAATTTTTCTAATAATAATAATAATAATAATAATAATAATAATAATAATAATAATAAAAAGAAGTCTACCTTCAAAAGAAGCTTAAAAAGGAAATAAATGCCATAGTCTGGGATTGAACCCAAGACCTCTCGTTCCCCTACACACACCCTAGACCAATCCTCTGTCTGCCCATTTCTGTTCTAAATCAAACTTAAACTTATTTAATCCCGTTTTCATCTGTTTCATCTCCTAGCCCATATGTGATATTACATTAGTCCACCAAGCCCAAAGTTGTGTTCGCATACATACCCATTCACGAACCAGAAGGCATCGACATTCATCATCATCATTCAATTATTCATTATGACCATATAACATGATCATCATTATCATTCTACATCCCGTTTAACATCATTAACTATCATGATCTTATTTATCCTACGGTTGTATCATCATTATCATTACCCCTTTCATCTTTCATGATTTCCACCAATCTCGCTGATCAGGAACAGAATAATACTCGTATCAACATGGATTAACAAAAGGTGGCGATGGATGGAACCGAAATAGGACAGCAGGTATATCGTTGTTTTTATGACCCAATTTCGTAAGCCCAAAAGAAGAGGAACTCGAGCTGGATTCACAGCCCAATCGAATAACAATACATGACCCAAGCTGCAACATGATTAAAGGATCCGTTCTATATGATCCTTCTATTAATTGGGCGGTTTTTTTAAAAAAATATAACGAACTGTAATCACGCGTTTGGATAATCCATATGTTCATATTGTCGGCCATGAACTTGTTTTTTTTTTTTATAGACCCACCATTTGCATTTCATCATGTAAAGGAAACGTTTTATATTCCCACTTGGTTGGTCACAAAATGATAAAGAAACATGCACCGATTTATTTCATGTACCCTTCATCTCCACATGATCATTTCCCACTATCTATATCAACCGCAATATAAAGATTTAATTACAAAAAGTTACCTAATTGACCAGCTATGATTCGTCCATGACCACGAGATTTGTCCCACCTTAAATAAAAAAAGAGTCCAATATTCCTTTTATCTCCCATTGTCGGTCATATAGTGATAATTGGTACCACTTAATTTGTTATATATTACGGAGTACTATGCTATATTAGAGTGGAACAAGTTGTACACATGTTCTTCTCTTTTTCATTTCATTAAAGTGTTCAAAGATTGTGGGTTTGTGTTTACTTAGAATCATAAATAGAAACGGTAGGAATTTCAATTATTTCGGCTGAGTATTCGGTTTAGGTGGGTTTTGGTTTGTGAGTTACAATCGAATGAGAAGAGAGTTGCAGGAAAAATATAAACGGGTTTTGTATTGGATGGTTAAATGAGCTGGATATGGTATCTATCGAACAACAAACAAGAGAAAAAAAAAAGTATTGGTGGTGGGTTTTGATACATACAAGATCACACAAGTTCTTGAATCAAAGAATGGTTTATAGTTTGGTGTCGGTTCTTGTAGTGACCCGAACTTTTCCGAGTTTATATATATTAATTGAGATTGATATTTACATGATTAAATGTTTCCAACATGTTAAGCAATCAAACTTGTTAAGACTTGATTAATTGAAATATGTTTCATATAGACAATTGACCACCCAAGTTGACCGGCGATTCACGAACGTTAAAACTTGTAAAAACGACATGACAATATATATATGGATATACATATGGTTAACATGAGATTATGATAAGTAAGCATCTCCATAAGTATATTAACAATGAGTTATATACATATAAACAAGACTACTAACTTAAGGATTTCGAAACGATACATATATGTAACGATTATCGTTGTAACGACATTTAAATGTATATATATCATATTAAGATATATTAATATATCATAATATCATGATAATATAATAATTTAACATCTCATTAGATATAATAAACAATGGGTTAACAACATTAATTGAGATCGTTAACTTAAAGGTTTCAAAACAACACTTACATGTAACGACTAACGATGACTTAACGACTCAGTTAAAATGTATATACATGTAGTGTATTTAGATATATTAAAATACTTTTGGAAGACTTCAAGACATATATCAAAACACTCATACTTAACGAAAATGGTTACAGTTACTTTTCCATTCTTTTCTTTCATCAAGAATTCTAGTCGTATTCTTACCCGTATTATACACAGCTTCAAAACGTACTTACTATGAGTATATACTAATAGGAACTAGCATGAGATTCTACTCTTGATTATGTCATGTATGACTAATCAATTTTAACTTCTACCATGAGCTAGTCAACTAACTAGAACTCCTTTTAACCCCACTCACCACTCACCAATTACCACTCATCATTCACTCCATTTCACTTCCAATACTCTTTCTAATTCTCTCTCAACACACACACACACACTATTATGAACGTATTTTTCCAGTAGTTAATCATCATCTTCATCAAAAATCACTTCAAGAATCAAGCTATAATCATCATAGGAAGAACACTTCAAAAATCCCTTCAAGTTTACTAATTTACTTCCAAGCTTTCTAATCCATTCCAAGTAATCATCTAAGATCAAGAAACCTTTGTTATATACAGTAGGTTATCTTTCTTATTCAAGGTAATATTCATATTCAAACTTTGATTCAATTTCTATAACTATAAACTATCTTAATTCGAGTAAAAATCTTACTTGAACTTATTTTTGTGTCATGATCCTACTTCAAGAACTTTCAAGCCATCCAAGATCCTTTGAAGCTAGATCATTTCTTGTCACTTCTAGTAGGTTTACCTACTAAACTTGAGGTAGTAATGATGTTCATAACATCATTCGATTCATACATATAAAGCTATCTTATTTGAAGGTTTAAACTTGTAATCACTAGAACATAGTTTAGTTAATTCTAAACTTGTTCGCAAACAAAAGTTAATCCTTCTAACTTGACTTTTAAAATCAACTAAACACATGTTATATATCTATATGATATGCTAACTTAATGATTTAAAACCTGGAAACACGAAAAACACCGTAAAACCGGATTTACGCCGTCGTAGTAACACCGCGGGGTGTTTTGGGTTAGTTAATTAAAAACTATGATAAACTTTGATTTAAAAGTTGTTATTCTGAGAAAATGATTTTTATTATGAACATGAAACTATATCCAAAAATTATGGTTAAACTCAAAGTGGAAGTATGTTTTCTAAAATGGTTATCTAGACGTCGTTCTTTCGACTGAAATGACTACCTTTACAAAAACGACTTGTAACTTATTTTTCCTACTATAAACCTATACTTTTTCTGTTTATATTCATAAAATAGAGTTCAATATGAAACTATAGCAATTTTATTCACTCAAAACGGATTTAAAATGAAGAAGTTATGGGTAAAACAAGATTGGATAATTTTTCTCATTTTAGCTACGTGAAAATTGGTAACAAATCTATTCCAACCATAACTTAATCAACTTGTATTGTATATTATGTAATCTTGAGATACCATAGACACGTATACAATGTTTCGACCTATCATGTCGACATATCTATATATATTTCGGAACAACCATAGACACTCTATATGTGAATGTTGGAGTTAGCTATACAGGGTTGAGGTTGATTCCAAAATATATATAGTTTGAGTTGTGATCAATACTGAGATACGTATACACTGGGTCGTGGATTGATTCAAGATAATATTTATCGATTTATTTCTGTACATCTAACTGTGGACAACTAGTTGTAGGTTACTAACGAGGACAGCTGACTTAATAAACTTAAAACATCAAAATATATTAAAAGTGTTGTAAATATATTTTGAACATACTTTGATATATATGTATATATTGTTATAGGTTCGTGAATCAACCAGTGGCCAAGTCTTACTTCTCGACGAAGTAAAAATCTATGAAAGTGAGTTATAGTCCCACTTTTAAAATCTAATATTTTTGGGATGAGAATACATGCAGGTTTTATAAATGATTTACAAAATAGACACAAGTACGTGAAACTACATTCTATGGTTGAATTATCGAAATCGAATATGCCCCTTTTTATTAAGTCTGGTAATCTAAGAATTAGGGAACAGACACCCTAATTGACGCGAATCCTAAAGATAGATCTATTGGGCCTAACAAACCCCATCCAAAGTACCGGATGCTTTAGTACTTCGAAATTTATATCATATCCGAAGGGTGTCCCGGAATGATGGGGATATTCTTATATATATGCATCTTGTTAATGTCGGTTACCAGGTGTTCACCATATGAATGATTTTTATCTCTATGTATGGGATGTGTATTGAAATATAAAATCTTGTGGTCTATTGTTACGATTTGATATATATAGGTTAAACCTATAACTCACCAACATTTTTGTTGACGTTTAAAGCATGTTTATTCTCAGGTGAATACTAAGAGCTTCCGCTGTTGCATACTAAAATAAGGACAAGATTTGGAGTCCATGTTTGTATGATATTGTGTAAAAACTGCATTCAAGAAACTGATATTGATGTAACATATTTGTATTGTAAACCATTATGTAATGGTCGTGTGTAAACATGATATTTTAGATTATCATTATTTGATAATCTACGTAAAGCTTTTTAAACCTTTATTTATGAAATAAAGGTTATGGTTTGTTTTAAAAATGAATGCAGTATTTGAAAAACGTCTCATATAGAGGTCAAAACCTCGCAACGAAATCAATTAATATGGAACGTTTTTAATCAATAAGAACGGGACATTTCAGTTCTCAGTTCTTTGAACAAGAAGGATGGTTATGGTGGTGTGATCGGTTTGATGAAAACGATATTTTGATAGAGTAGTAGCTTGTACATCGAATATGTTATGATGGTTAGTTGATAATGAGAGTGATGATAGTTGTTTAGGTGATTGTAGAAAGTGAGTAAACTAGAGAAAGAAATATGAAACGGTTTGGTGGTTTTTCAATCTTTGCATATGTATTAAGTGTATATTAGATAGTTAGAATGATACATTAGATATGATAGATAGATAGTGGGCAGACAAGGACACAGTTGTCAAATTTTAATCTCATTCATTCATATACACGTAATAATAGTACATTCAATCACGGATTCATTTAGTCAGTGCAAAGCCAAAAGTGAAAAAGCATAATAGAAAAGTTTAATATAATATGAGGGTATCGACATCTTATTCGGGTAACAAACAAAAACAATAATAAGCGGATAGGAAATAAATAAATAAATAAATAAATAAGTCTGATGTAGATCCCTAACTGATTTTGTTTGTAAATGGAACATAATTTGACATATACCATTTCAAGGACAAAAATAAAAAGATGATATTGATAGGAAATAGAAGTCACGTGTTATATAATAGTTTTTATATATAATATATAATGTAATTAATATATATGATTAACAATTATATTAATAATGATAAAAATTAATAATAATAATAATAATAATAATAATAATAATAATAATAATAATAATAGAAATAATACTAATATTGATATTAGTATTAAATATAACAACTATGTTTTTACTTGTAATTACATTTAGTAGATTAATATCACATATTATCTCAAATTATACATTAAATTAATATATATGTTTATATATTTAAATATATATGTATTTATTTACAAATAGTGTTTCGTGATTCGTTGGGAAATAGTTGAAGTTAAATGCATTCCTGAAAAATAGTTCAAACATTTCGAGATTTAATTAAATTGACTTTGCTTATCTTGTCGGAAATATATAAAGATTAAAGTTTAAATTTGGTCGGAAATTTACGGGTCATCACAGAGATGCATATAAGGCTCGCCAGAAATCGACACCCGGGGCTCAGGATACGACCCGATGAACTTTTGAATTAAAACTTATGATTAATTCTAAAACTTATGATTAAAATAATGAATTTCATTATTAATTAATTACTTATGATAAAAGAAGTAATTATTATTATTTAAGACTTATGATATAAATATTTATTATATCATTTAATTATTATTTATGATTTAATTAACATTTTAATTTAACTTACGATTAATAATACTTTTATTATTATTGGAAAATACTTATGATAAGTATTAAATTTATTTTATGAGAATATTATTATAAGACTTATAATAAAGATTAAATAATTATTTAATTATTATAAGACTTAATTATTATTTAATTACGATTTAATTATTAAATACTTATGATTTAATAATTATAATTAGAAACTTATGATATGGTTAATAATTCATTATTAATTAATAATACTTATGATATGATTTAAAAATTTATTATTAATTAATAATACTTATATTATGATTAATATTTAATTAATTAATTAAATACTTATGATATATTAATTATATCACTTCAACTTATATTAACTTTAATAATTCATTTTATTTAATTAAACTTATGTTATGACTTAATTATACACTTTTAACTTTAATAAACATTATAACTTATGTTATTATTATAATTTACACTTTTCAAATTAATGTTGACTATGTTTGACCAAGGTTGACTTTTGAGTTGACTTTCGGTTGACTTTGACTTTCAGTTGACTTTTGTTGACTTTCTAAATAAGGAAACTTTCCTAACTTAAAAACTTTCTAAAAATAGAACTTTCTAAATTTGGAAACTTTCCAAAAATAGAAACTTTCCAAAAATAGAAACTTTCCAAAAATGGAAACCTGCTAAAAATAGAAACTTTCTATAAATAGAAAGTATGTGTCCGTACGCTGTTCCAGTCAAACCGATGCTTGCCGAGTATTGTTCTATGTCTACTTGCAACATGTACAATAGCTATCATACTAAGACTTGACCTAAGTTAGTTATTTATATCGATCTGCTTTATTTATAGGTCGGCGTTGTGATCGTTCCTGATCACTTTACTCTATTTGCTGTTCGCTTGTTTGTGTGGTTTCTTCAGTTGCTTTTAAGGTGAGTTATAGTCCCGTTTTTACATACTTTTCAAAGTATATTTTTGGGATGTGATTACATGCATTTTTATTTACGTTTAGACACAAGTAACAGTTAAATTTAATTATTCATTGTGAGTTGGACAAAAATATTCCCTAGTCTGATAACTGTAATCATTGGTTTCTACCGGTGAACGCGAATCCTACGGATAGATCTATCGGGTTTGACAACCTCATTTCGAGCTAGTCGCGCTAGCAATTTATAATCGGAATGTTTAGTACTTCGTAATTTGTTATAGATACACTGTCCAAGTGTATATTTTTATTGTGTTTAGCAAGGGCAAATAAAGGGTTAAGTGGTTACCAGGTGGCTCATTGATAATGGAATAATGTTTAATGTTTTCTAACATTTTTAAATCTTGTGGTCTAAAGTTTACTTATTATTTAAACCTATAATTCACTCAACCTTTGTGTTGACAGTTTACTTGCATGTTTTCACAGGTACTTGAGTTTTGTGATGCTTCCGCTGTGTTTAGAAGAGTCCGCATGCATTTGGGCAGATTTTATGAAACAATTTATGAAACTTAAGCTTGCATTCTATTTTTGGATAATTTAAACTTGTGGGTTTGTTGGCAAGGTTTTGTGTCAACTTTTGGTTTATTACTATGGTTGGTTGTTTTGAAACTACATATTTTGGTTTGTTTCCTTTTTGGGAAACATTTGAAATAAAAGAATGCAACTTTGTTTATTTAATTCATTTAAGTCCGATCAAGCTGTGGGACCAACTGACGGATCCGTTAAGTGTTTTGACGGGGTCGTCACTTGTGGTATCAGAGCGTTGGTTGTAGGGAACTAGGCGGTCTTAATGTGGTCAACCCGTGGTTATTAGGGTGCATTAGAGTCTAGTCTACAGCCCGACCTTTTTGCTATAGCATTATTATGCATTTCATTTCGTATAAGTTATATTATTAGCTTTCATATCTTTTTGGTATGTGGTTTGCGGTTTTGCTGTTTGCAGATGTCGACTGCGAGCGATAACTCTGTTGCTGCTCCTGCTCCACCGTCTCCTGCTAGACGTCGTGCTAATCAACCAGAGATCGATGATCCTGTTCATTACTTTTTTTCTACCATTACTCATATGAACCGGGCTTATAATGAGGTGACACGTATTAACGCCCTTAGTGATTGTTTGCGTACTTTGCCACATAATGAAGTTATGGACGAGATCCGTGCCGACATGGGTAACTTTATCACTTTCAAGCATAGGGTTGAGGATGCGAACCGTAAGCGTGATCGAGAAGTTAATGCTAAGTTCGAGGCTCTCGAGAGCACTGTTCGTGTGTTGAAGGAAGAGTTAGATGTTGTGAAAGGGAAGTTGCGTAAGTATGAGGATCCTGCTGAGACTCATGCTGGACCAGCTTATCACACCCGCTCTAAGCTAATGTGATGTGATTATTCATATTGATTATCTATTTCATCAGACTTAATGTCCTTTTTATACATACATTTTGGGTTATGTACGGCGTTTTGCCGAGGATTTTATTAAGATTTTGTTATGGGATATTTTTCATTATGTATGGATGGTTATTTTTATGACATCTATTATCATTATCATGTTTTATTTCTGATGTTGTGGCTCTTGGCATGTTATATTATGCGTAATATATGTTCATGTATGTTAGGTGCTATGTATGTTGTATGATGTTATCATAAAATATGTATGCATGTGATGGTTATTTCTATAACAATCATAAATGTCATGTTATTACTCATAGTGTTTGTTAACTATTATTTATGATGGTTAATCTTTTCGTGTTTTGATCTATTCCTTTATGACACTAGTATTATTCTTAGTACTAACGGATGTGTTGTTCTATTTTGAAGATCATGCCTCCAAGAGAGTCCACTGAAGCGCGTATGCAACGCCTGATCAATGAAGGAATTGCTGCTGCTATGGCAGCAAATGCTAATGTTAACACCAATGTGAACAACAACCAGGTGGGATGCTCCCACAAGACTTTTATGGCTGGTCGACCCCAAGAATTCAGTGGTACGGAAGGACCATTAGGGCTTACTCGTTGGTTCGAGAAGATCGAATCTATTTTCAGGGTCAGTCGTGTCCGTGAAGAGGACAAAGTTAGTTTCGCTAGTTGCACTCTCAAGGATAGTGCCTTGACATGGTGGAACAATCTGGTTAGTAGTTTGGGAAGCGATGTAGCTTATGGTTTGGCCTGGAATGATTTTAAGGAAAGATTGATCACCCGCTATAGACCTCGGGGTGAGCTTAAGAAGCTAGAGGTTGAGCTCAAGAATTTGAAAATGCATGGCACCGAGTTAGATGCCTATGAACGAAGGTTTTTCGAGTTAACTTTGCTGTGTCCTAGGGTTTATGCGGATGAGGACCGCAAAATTGAGGCTTACATTGATGGTTTGTCCGAGAAGATTGAACACGGGGTTGAGTCTAGTGAACCCCAGACTATTGAGGCGGCTATGTCTATGGCCTACAAACTTAATGACAAGGTGTTGAGAAGAAGCAAGACTACAGTTGCTGAAACTAGTGAGGAGGTTGTCAAGAAGGCTGATAATGGGAAACGAAAGTGGGATAACAACCGCAATCAAAACCAAAATCAACAGAAGAAACAGGATACCTCAGGTGCTAACAACAGAAATCAGCGTGTGTGTCCTCGTTGCTATAAAGCTCATGATGGTTACTGCACAGTTACTTGTAAGAGGTGCTCCAAGCAAGGGCACATTGCTAAAGATTGTACAGTGCTTTTGCCGGGTTCTGCTACTCCCGCGGCTGGTGGTAATAATAATAATGTTGGTAATATAGGTGGTAACGGTAATGGTAATGGGAAATCGAATAATGGAGGTAATCAAAGGGTTTGTTATGAGTGTGGGAAGCCGGGGAATTTCCGAGATGCTTGTCCCAACAAGAAGACTGCTGAAACTGCACGCGGCCGAGCGTTCAACATTAATGCTAAGGATGCAGAGGAAGATCCTAAGCTTGTTACTGGTACGTTCTCAGTCAACGATTTATCAGTTTATGTACTATTTGATTCAGGGGCTGATTTAAGTTTCGTGTCGAGTAAATTAAGTCCAAGAATCAAAACGCCGTTAACTCCCTTAGACAATACTTATGTTGTTGAAGTAGCTAATGGTAAAGAACTTACTGCTAAGACTGTACATCGTAAATGTAACATTAATCTGGGTGGTAGGGATTTTGAGATAGACTTGATACCGATTGAACTTGGTAGTTTTGATATTGTTATTGGTATGGATTGGTTATCTGCGAACCGTGCTGAGATCGTGTGTTATGATAAGGCTATTCATATTACTGATGTGATTGGAGAGCCACTGATGGTCTTTGAAGATAAGAAATGCACACAGTTAAATCTTATTAGCTGTATGAAAGTTCGTAAACATCTCCGCAAGGGCTGTCATGCTATTCTTGCTCATGTTATTGATCCTAGTAAGGAAGTGAAGAAAGTTGATGACGTTCACATTGTTAGGGATTTTCCCGAGGTGTTTTCCGATGACTTATCTGGCCTTTCGCCGCAACACGCGGTAGAATTTCAAATTGATCTTGTTCCCGGCGCTGCTCCTGTAGCACATGCTCCTTATCGTCTTGCGCCTTCTGAACTTCAAGAATTGTCGAGTCAACTCCGTGAGTTGTTAGACAAAGGTTTTATTCGTCCTAGTTCGTCCCCTTGGGGAGCTCCCGTTCTGTTTGTTAAGAAGAAGGATGGTTCTTTTCGTTTATGCATTGATTATCGTGAACTGAATAAGCTCACTGTTAAAAATCGTTATCCTCTACCGAGAATTGATGATCTGTTCGATCAACTTCAGGGTTCTTCTGTTTATTCAAAAATTGATCTTCGTTCTGGCTATCATCAGTTGCGTGTTAAAGAATCTGATGTTTCAAAAACTTCTTTTCGCAACCGTTACGGTCACTTTGAATTTCTTGTTATGCCGTTCGGATTGACAAATGCACCTGCTGTGTTCATGGACCTCATGAACCGTGTGTGTAGACCCTATCTGGACAAGTTCGTTATTGTTTTCATCGATGACATCCTTATCTATTCTAAGAGTGATGAAGAGCACGAAGAACACTTGAGGTTAGTGCTTGATTTGTTAAAGAAAGAAGAGTTGTACGCTAAGTTCTCTAAGTGTGCTTTTTGGTTAAGAGAAGTTCAGTTCCTTGGTCATATTGTAAATAAACAGGGAATACAAGTTGATCCTGCTAAAATTGAGGCGATTGAAAAGTGGGAAACCCCGAAAACTCCTACTCAGATTCATCAGTTCTTAGGGTTGGCAGGTTACTATCGAAGGTTCATTCAGGATTTCTCTCGTATTACGAAACCTCTGACTGCTTTAACGCATAAGGGGAAGAAGTATGAGTGGAAGGATGAACAAGAGAATGCTTTTCAGATTTTGAAGAAGAAGTTGACTACCGCTCCGATTTTGTCACTACCGGAGGGTAATGACAATTTTGTTGTTTATTGTGATGCATCGCGACAAGGCTATGGTTGCGGTTTGATGCAACGAAAGAAGGTTATTGCGTATGCGTCACGACAGTTGAAGATTCACGAACAGAACTATACAACTCATGATTTAGAGTTGGGGGCTGTTGTTTTTGCGCTTAAAATTTGGAGACACTATCTTTATGGTGTTAAGAGTACGAGATGGATTGAGACGTTGAATGATTATGATTGTGACCTTTTGTATCACCCGGGTAAGGCCAATGTTGTGGCTGATGCATTGAGTCGTAAAGAAAGGACTGAACCTCGCAGGGTTAGGGCCTTGAATATGACAGTTAGATTGATAATGCTAAAAACGAACATATATTTCATAGCATTATTCCTCAAGAAAGACAAGCTTTTAGTTGCAATTGTTCTATTTACAAGTGATATTCGTTTAAATAATAAAAGGTGAAGACAAAAGACAGATTCGACGAATTGAAGACGCAAACGACCAAAAAGCTCAAAAGTACAAAAGACAATCAAAAAGGTTCCAATTATTGATAAGAAACGTCTCGAAATTACAAGAGTACAAGATTCAAAACGCAAAGTACAAAATATAAAATTGTACGCAAGGACGTTCGAAAATCCGGAACCGGGACCAGAGTCAACTCTTAACGCTCGACGCAACGGACTAAAAATTACAAGTTAACTAGGTATATAAATATAATATAATATATAATTAATTATATTAATTATATATATATTATATTTATAAATAAAAACCGTCGGCAGAGAAAGACTCCAAGATATGAGCTGGAATTTCAAACTCCGCGACTTGCGGAGTTTGAAGGCAAAATTCACCGCGAGTCGCGGAGCCCCAAAATTGAAAACTGCCTATAAAGCCAACCGAATTCTGATCAAAATCATCATCTTTTTCTTCCTCATTCATACGTAAAATTTATATTTATATTTATAATTTATATTTTAATTTTAATTATAATTCTAATAATAAGGGTATGTTAGCGAATATTGTAAGGGTGTAAGTCGAAATTCTGTCCGTGTAACGCTACGCTATTTTTAATCATTGTAAGTTATGTTCAACCTTTTTACATTAATGTCTCGTAGCTAAGTTATTATTATGCTTATTTAAAATGAAGTAATCATGATGTTGGGCTAATTACTAAAATTGGGTAATTGGGCTTTGTACCATAATTGGGGTTTGGACAAAAGAACGACACTTATGGAAGTTAGACTATGGGCTATTAATGGGCTTTATATTTGTTTAACTAAATGATAGTTTGTTAATGTTAATATAAAGATTTACAATTGGGCGTCCCTATAAATTACCATATACACTCGATCGGACAAGATGGGCGGGGTATTTATATGTACGAATAATCGTTCATTTAACCGGACACGGGAATGGATTAATAGCCACTAGAATAATTAAAACAGGGGTGAAATTACATTCAAGGGTAATTGGTGTAATTGTTAACAAAGTAGTAAAACCTTGGTTTACACGCAGTCGATAACCTGGTGTATTCATTAAACAAAGTATTAAAACCTTGTTACAATTCGAATCCCCAATTAGTTGGAATATTTAACTTCGGGTATAAGAATAATTTGATGAGGACACTCGCACTTTATATTTATGACTGATGGACTGTTATGGACAAAAACCAGACGGACATATTAAATAATCCAGGACAAAGGACAATTAACCCATGGGCATAAAACTAAAATCAACACGTCAAACATCATGATTACGGAAGTTTAAATAAGCATAATTCTTTTATTTCATATTTAATTTCCTTTATTTTATATTTAATTGCACTTCTAATTATCGCACTTTTATTTATTGTTATTTAATCGCACTTTTAATTATCGTACTTTTTAATTATCGTAAGTTTATTTTATCGCACTTTTATTATTCGCAATTTCATTATCGTTATTTACTTTACGCTTTAATTTAAGTCTTGTATTTATTTTATATTTTACATTAGGTTTTAACTGCGACTAAAGTCTTAAAATCGACAAACCGGTCATTAAACGGTAAAACCCCCCTTTATAATAATAATATTACTTATATATATATTTGTATTTTTAATAAAAGTAAACTAATATAGCGTTGAGCTTTGTTTAAAGATTTCCCTGTGGAACGAACCGGACTTACTAAAAACTACACTACTGTACGATTAGGTACACTGCCTATAAGTGTTGTAGCAAGGTTTAAGTATATCCATTCTATAAATAAATAAATATCTTGTGTAAAATTGTATCGTATTTAATAGTATTTCCTCCTAAAATTAATAACTATTTTATATACACCTCGCATAACATCAAGTATTTTTGGCGCCGCTGCCGGGGATTATCTTAAAAGCCGGAAGCGCAACGCTAATATAAAAAAAAAAAAAAATAAAGAAAAAAACGCGTCGAATTTGAAACCTGTCAGCTGAAATTTGAAACCCCGCGACTCGCGGGGTTTGAAGCATTAAATACCGCGACTCGCGGAGGGTACCTGACACACGGACAGAAGCCCTAATTCAGCATTTATTACGGATCATTAATTATTATTATTATTATTAACCCTAATTAATATTATAATTAAGTTTTATTTTAATTTAAGTTTTATTTAATTTATATTTTAGTTTAAATAAGTTTAATTAAATTATAAAATTAGTAGTTTTATTAAATAAATAATATAAAAATAATATTTTTATAAAAATTGTACTTTTTACAACTTTTTGTATATTTTTATATTTTGTCCCTTTTTAATCGTTGTAGCATAACTTTTGTATTTTTAGCTCATATTTAATTTTAAACTTAGTTTTTGCTATAGTTATTTTTACTCCTAGATTTTTAGGCTTTGCCGTAGAATTCCTTAAGTGCTTTTTCTTTAGACTAAGATTTAGGTGCTTTAGAATTTTGCGACGCCATTTTAAGTTTTAGTTTCTTTTTAAGTTATTTCCATTTGGAATTTAGTTTTTCCTGTAAGCTTTAATATTTTTAGACGACTTTTACTATGTACCAATTGTCATTCCAATTAGTAATTTCAATTTGCGATTATAATTTTAAGTTAGTTGTAGTAATAAGGTTAGGTTAGTTAAGTATTTTTAAGTTTTTATAAGTTTCTTTTATTTTTCCGTCACCTTTTATTTTTCAACCATTTTTTCTTTTTCGACCTTTTGCGACGAACTCTTTTTCTCTCTTATTTCTCGCCATTCTAGTTTTTAGGACTTAGAATTTTTTCTACTTCTTATCTAAATTTCTTAAAATTACGAAAATTTATTTTAAGTGGTTAAATTAATAGACATCAAAATTTTCTGGTTCGTAGTAATAGTTGGATTTGTACGTGGACCGGGTTATTGGAGCCAAACAGTCCTCAATTATATTGAGACCAAACGAATCCTGCCCCTCTGCTGCATCTTTTGGCTATTCGAAACGTGGGCAAAATCAGAAAAGTCTATTAATTGGATAACTTATTATAATTTTTCTTTCCTTTTTAAAACTAATAGGATATTCAGTGAATGCACCGAGCAAGACGTTCATCACCTTTTGTACGTTCACCACCTGTAACTAGATCAAGACATTTAGCAAATATAACCGCCGTTGATTTTTCTTTAGAATCGTCATCTAGTCAACCAAGTACTTCAGTTCAAATTTTCGATAATCCATTTTTTGAACCCGACCTCACAATTGAGAATCCGGAAAATATTCAGGAACGGTTCGTAGATCCTGAACCATTAAACTTTCCTCCGGAGCCACCAATCATTCAAACAGAGATTGTTGAGGAACGAACTATTAAATCAGAATCATCTAGTGATACCGATTCAACAAATTCAATTATGGAGAATCTGGAACCTTTAAGTATGGAAGACCGAATGAGAGCTAAACGCACTGGCCAAGGTCACGCAATTACTCATCCAGACATTAATGCGCCAGATTATGAAATCAAAGGACAAATTCTACACATGGTGACTAATCAATGCCAATTTAGTGGTGCGCCGAAGGAAGATCCAAATGAACATCTACGTACCTTTAATAGGATCTGCACACTATTTAAAATCCGAGAAGTGGAGGATGAACAGATATATCTCATGTTATTTCCCTGGACTTTAAAGGGAGAAGCCAAAGATTGGTTGGAATCGTTACCTGAAGGGGCGATTGATACATGGGATGTTTTAGTTGACAAATTTCTTAAACAATTCTTTCCTGCATCTAAAGCCGTAAGACTTCAAGCAGAAATTGTTACGTTCACACAGAAACCAAATGAAACTCTATATGAGGCGTGGACAAGATATGGAAAGTTGTTAAGAGGATGTCCGCAACATGGTTTAGACACCTGTCAAATAGTACAAATATTCTACCAAGGATGCGACATCACTACAAGGAAAGACATAGATATAGCAGCTGGTGGTTCTATTATGAAGAAAACCGAAACTGATGCTTACAAAATTATTGATAACACTGCTTCCCACTCACATGAGTGGCACCAAGAAAAAGACATCATTAGATCATCTAAAGCAGCTAGAGCCGATTCTAGCCATGACTTAGATTCCATTTCCGCAAAGATAGATGCTGTGGAGAGACGAATGGAAAAGATGACTAAAGATATTCACTCAATACGAATTAGTTGTGAGCAGTGTGGAGGACCACATTTGACAAAAGATTGTCTCAGTATCGAATTAACAATGGAACAAAGAGAGAATATTTCATACATAAACCAAAGGCCTGGAAATAATTATCAGAATAATTATCAACCGCCAAGACCGATTTACAATCAAAACCAGAATTATAACCGAAATATTCCATACAACAACCAACAAGGTCCTAGCAATCAACAAGTATCCAATAATACTTACAATCAGCAAAGACCTAATTTTCAAAACAAACCACCACAACAAACCGATGATAAAAAGCCGAATTTAGAAGATATGATGACGAAGCTAGTTGAAACTCAAACGCAGTTTTTCACATCTCAAAAACAAACCAATGAACAAAATGCTCAAGCATTTAGAAATCAACAAGCTTCTATTCAAAATCTGGAACAAGAAGTAAGTAACCTAGCAAGATTAATAGGTGAAAGAAAACCGGGAAGTCTACCTAGTGATACAAATGCTAACCCCCGGAATGAAACAGCTAAAGCTATTACCACAAGAAGTGGTACAACACTTAAACCACCTGAAATACCTGTAACTTCTGATGAAACTATTCCTACTCCACAAGAACCACAACCTGATCAAGATAAGGAAAAAGAACCGGTAGTTGAAAAGGATAATGAAGATAACACAGTTAAGGATAAACCTTATGTTAAACCATACCAACCACCACTTCCTTACCCGAGTAAAATGAAGAAAGAAAAACTTGAAGCCGAGCAATCCAAATTCTTGGATATGTTTAAACAGATAAATGTAAATCTTCCTTTCATTGATGTGATTTCAGGAATGCCAAGATATGCTAAATTCTTGAAAGATCTAATCTCAAATAGAAAGAAAATGGAAGAACTCTCGGCTGTTACTATGAATGCTAATTGTTCAGCAGTGCTGTTGAATAAGATACCAGAAAAATTATCTGATCCAGGAAGTTTCACAATTCCATGTTTTCTGGGTAGTCTTAGTTCAATAGAAGCATTGGCAGACTTAGGTGCTAGTATAAATCTAATGCCGTATTCACTATACACTAAACTAGACCTTGGAGAATTGAAACCAACCAGAATAAGCATACAACTAGCCGATAGATCAATAAAATATCCTAGAGGGATAATGGAGAACATGCTAGTTAAAGTTGGTACTTTAGTATTTCCAGTAGATTTTGTTGTTTTGGACATGGAAGAAGATTCTCAAGTTCCTCTCATATTAGGAAGACCATTCTTAAACACGGCTAAAGCAATGATAGACGTGTTCGGTAAGAAACTGACCCTAAGTATAGAGGATGAGAGTGTTACCTTTTCAGTTGATAGAGCAATGCAACAACCACAATCTGCAGATGATACATGTTATTATATTCAAACTATAGATGCACATGCAGAATTATTAGAAGAATTTCCAGAATTACAAGGAACAGGAGAATGTTCTTTAGGAGAAAGTAATGAACCAATTGATGAAGCTGAAATGTTAGCTACACTTATAGCTAATGGATATGAACCAACAACAGAAGAAATTCAAATGCTAAAAGAAGAAGACAGATATCGATATAAATCATCGATAGAAGAACCTCCGAAATTAGAGTTAAAGCCACTTCCAAACCATTTGGAATACGCTTATTTACATGGTGAATCTGAATTACCTGTAATAATATCGTCTTCTCTTACTGAAAATGAGAAATCACAACTCATTTCTGTGTTGAAAGCTCATAAACCAGCCATTGCATGGAAGATTCATGATATTAAAGGAATAAGTCCTTCGTATTGCACACATAAAATCCTTATGGAAGAAGGTCATAAAACGTATGTGCAACGCCAACGAAGACTAAATCCTAATATGCAAGATGTAGTTAAGAAAGAGATTATTAAACTGCTAGATGCAGGTTTAATTTATCCAATCTCTGATAGTCCATGGGTAAGCCCAGTTCAATGCGTGCCTAAGAAGGGTGGCATGACTGTCATTACAAATGAGAAAAATGAGCTTATTCCTACTAGGACTGTAACAGGATGGCGTGTATGTATTGATTATAGAAAATTAAATGACGCCACCAGAAAATATCACTTTCCCTTACCTTTCATAGATCAAATGTTGGAAAGATTAGCCGGAAATAGTTACTATTGTTTTCTAGATGGATTTTCCGGATATTTTCAAATTCCAATAGCACCCGAAGATCAAGAGAAAACCACATTCACGTGCCCTTATGGTACTTTTGCTTACAAACGCATGCTATTTGGACTTTGTAACGCCCCTGCAACCTTTCAAAGGTGTATGATGGCGATTTTTCATGACATGATAGAAGAATGCATGGAAGTTTTCATGGATGACTTTTCAGTCTTCGGTGATACATTTAAATCATGTCTAGTTAATCTGGAACGAATGCTAATTAGATGCGAAAAATCAAATCTAGTACTTAATTGGGAGAAATGCCATTTCATGGTTAAAGAAGGCATCGTTCTTGGACATAAAATTTCAAAAGAAGGAATTGAAGTGGATAGAGCTAAAGTAGATGTAATTGCTAAACTTCCACATCCCACCAATGTTAGAGGAGTTAGGAGTTTTCTAGGGCATGCCGGTTTTTACCGACGTTTCATAAAAGATTTTTCTAAAATTGCCACTCCTATGAATAAACTCCTAGAAAAGGATGCGCCATTCATCTTTTCAGATGAATGTATCAAATCTTTTAATATTCTTAAAGAAAAACTCACTAATGCACCGATCATGATAACACCAAATTGGAATCTACCATTTGAACTAATGTGCGATGCAAGTGATTTTGCAATGGGAGCCGTTTTAGGACAAAGGATTGAAAAACGATTTCAACCTATATATTATGCTAGTAAGACATTACAAGGAGCACAAACGAACTATACAACTACTGAAAAAGAACTCCTTGCTATTGTCTTTGCTTTTGACAAATTTCGATCATATCTCGTTCTAGCAAAAACGGTGGTCTATACCGACCATTCTGCTCTTAGATACCTATTTTCAAAACAAGATGCTAAACCAAGATTAATCCGTTGGATTTTACTCTTACAAGAGTTTGATATTGAAATCCGAGATAAAAGAGGAGCAGAAAATCTCGCCGCTGATCATCTTTCTCGTCTTGAAAATCCCGAATTAGAAGTTCTGAATGAATCGGCCATACAAGACAACTTTCCTGATGAATATCTATTGAAGATAGATTATAAAGAAATCCCATGGTTTGCAGACTATGCAAACTACTTAGTTTGTGGATTCCTTGAAAAAGGATTATCGTACCAAAGACGAAAGAAATTCTTCAGTGATATAAAACACTATTTCTGGGAAGATCCACATCTGTTTAAAAGTTGTCCCGATGGAATAATACGCCGATGTGTATTTGGAGATGAAGCTAGTAAAATTTTAAACCATTGTCACACAGGACCAACAGGAGGGCATTATGGGCCTCAACTAACAGCAAGAAAAGTTTATGAAGCTGGATTCTATTGGCCTACAATTTACAAAGACGCACACCTTCTTTGCAAATCTTGTGATGCATGTCAAAGGGCCGGAAAAATAAGTCAACGTGATGAAATGCCACAAAATGTCATCCAAGTATGTGAAGTATTTGACATTTGGGGTATTGACTTTATGGGTCCATTTCCAAAATCTCATAATAATCTATATATACTCGTAGCCATTGATTATGTATCTAAATGGGCGGAAGCACAAGCTCTCCCAACTAACGATGCACGAGTTGTAGTCAACTTTTTAAAACGTCTTTTTGCAAGGTTTGGAACACCGAAAGCTTTAATAAGTGATCGGGGTACTCATTTCTGTAATAATCAACTTGAGAAAGTTCTTAAAAGATATGGAGTAACTCATAAAATCTCCACCGCATATCATCCACAAACAAGTGGACAAGTTGAAAATACCAACCGAGCTTTAAAACGTATTCTAGAGAAAACCGTAGGATCAAATCCGAAGGAATGGTCCATTAAATTGGAGGATGTACTCTGGGCTTTTAGAACAGCCTACAAAACTCCAATTGGAACCACACCTTTTAGACTTGTTTATGGAAAAGCATGTCATCTTCCAGTAGAAATTGAACACAAAGCATTTTGGGCTTTGAAAACATGTAATCTTGATTTACATGAAGCCGGACGTCTACGATTAAGTCAACTAAATGAATTAGAAGAATTAAGACATGAAGCATACCAAAATTCGTTAATCTATAAAGAAAGAACGAAGAAATGGCATGATAAAAGAATCAGAAGTTCAAAAGAATTTAAAGAAGGAGACGGAGTTCTTCTTTTCAATTCACGATTCAAGCTATTTCCTGGAAAATTGAAATCAAGATGGTCTGGACCATTCATAGTCAAAAGAGTTTTCCCATACGGAACGATAGAATTAATAAATTCAAATGGGATGGAATTTAAAGTTAATGGTCACAGAGTTAAACATTACATACATGGTCCGATGGAAGTCGACAACGAAGTTAATCACAATTTCGACACCACAGCTAACTAAGTGTGGGGAGAATCAAGTCTTTAAAGGATAATATGTATTTCTGTTAGAGTTAGATTGTCTGTTTTCGTGTAGTTCTCGAAAATGGAACCCGAATGGTCTTTCCCTAGCAGACCCTAAAGAACTAGTCTTCTCCCCCCATTCTGAATTTTTATTTTTTTTAGGTTTTTACAAAATGAAGACTGCCTGTGAACTAAACCATGGTCTAATGCTACACGCTTTGATCACTAAAAGAAATAATGATATACTCCCGAGTGAAATAGTATCAGTAATCAGAGAAAGAATGGACGGAGTTAGAAAAGAATCCAGATGCGAAGATAATAAGTTACAATTTGGTAAAGGAAAATCAAAATCCGCAGCGAAAAGAAGAGCACGACACCTAGAACGATGTCACAAATGCGGAAAATGGCCACATGGAGGTAAATGTTCAAATAATCAAACCTATTCAAATACCGAATTTGTTACTTTATGCAGAGACGGACCGTTCATATGTTTAGAAGAAAAGACACTGAATGCTCGAGGTTACGCCTATGTAGCCATGGAAAACCAATTAAACCGACTATCTTATGAATGGGATAGATCATATAACTAAGAAATCTATTTCACAGGTATGTCTGTACAGTTTTTATTTTTATTTTTAACCTTTTGATAATAAACGCTAATTTGTTCGCTAAAAAGTATTAAATTGGTATTGAATAAAATTAGGTTTGGCGACCGAAATTATTGATATCATTCAAAAATTTATTACATCACTGCGAAATTTAACGTTTATTCTTAAGGTATAAATATCTTTAAACAATCAACCCAAAATATTTCAAAAATTCGTCATGAGTTAAATTAGGTCTTGGAACCGAAATTACTTTACCAAAAAGAGGGGCGCATATTTTTGATAATATTTGATTGATTAAAGTGGGATAAAAAGACAAAAAGATTTTTAATTTTATTTTTACCATGTTTTTAATCTTAATATTTAAATCTTAAATTAATATTGTAAACTTTGTAAAAACAATATATTTAAAATTGTAAATATTTGAAAAATTAATATAAGTTTAGTATGAATTTATAAATTTTTAAATTAAGTTTGGTGTAAATTTTTAATTTTTAAAATATTAATTTTTAATTTTATGCATTTCAAATTTTAAGTTTGGTGTGAATTTTTAATAATAATTTTGAATTTTATATTTAAGTTGTGTGAATTTAAAAACAAAAATTTACTTTATCTCATTAAGTTAAGAATATGATTTTTAAATTCGTCGTAAGTTGAAGACTAGGTCTTTGAACCGAAATTGCTTTACCCGAGGGAGGGACGAGAACTTTTATTATTATTATTTTTAATCTTATTGAATTAGAGTATGCCAAAAACATTGAAAAAACCCAAAAATCTTAGCTTTTAAAACAATCGCTACAAAAAGACAAATTTTAAAATTTTGTCGAAGGACGGACTAGGACATCGATCCGAAACGACCTCGTCCTAAATAACAAGGGAAACAAAATTTTAAAATTAAGTACTTAATTGTTTCAAAAGTTAATGATTATAAAAAAAAAAAAAAAAAAAAAAAAAAAACTCCGCGAGTCGCGGAGTTTAAAGGGTATTTCACCGCGACTCGCGGAGGGACCAATTCCCAGAAAAAAAAATAAAACGTAAAAAACAGAGCAGTTCACTCCCCCACCCAAAAACACTGCGAAGAACAGCGAACAAAAACCCCAAAAACCCGAAAAATACACCCCAAAATCCCAATTTTTAACCGTTAATCACCAAATCTTTTGCTAAAATCATGTTGAGAAGGATGCTATCTAAGAATTACTCAAGAAAAACGGTAAATTTCTACACCTAAACACCATTTAATCCGAAATTTGGTGTTCTTAAGCAAATTTTTCCCCAATTTGATTTTGATGCTTTTTAGTGTAATTAGACTTAAATTGTTTATGTATTATGCTTGTATAACCTAGATTGATGCTGTTTAACATGATTAGAAGCCTTAAACTTCAAAATTTGAATAATCTAGGGTTTGTGTTCTTGAGCAATTTGGGGCTTTTTGATATAAACAGGTTATGGCCGATTTTTGTCATGAATTGTTGCTAAATTGAGTAGTGTAACATGTCTAGGTAGTTAAATGATCCAAACTTTGAGCCTAAACATGATTTTGAGAATTAAAGTGGACTTTTTCAAGTCTAAAATTCATGAACTTGATTTTTGAAAGATAATGCCATTTGAGACTTGTTTGATTGCTAGTAATGATTATTTTGACATGTTATTTGAGTTGAATGCTTATGAACTTGGCGAACATTTTCGTATATGTTTATATGAAAAAGTGTAGATTTGATAAAAATGTGAAAATGAGCTTAAGTTTGATATAAATTGATAATGTCATTGTAATTATTTTGATTGATGATTTTGCTGACACTAATGCATATTTGGATGCACAAAAATTGTGTTTGATGTGTTTTGCAGAATGAAAGGGGTGAATCTTCATCCCAAGCCCGCAATGCTCCTGCTGAGAATTTGGAACAACAGGAGGTGGATAACTACTACAAGCAGGATATACCTCATCTAGTCATGACCTTTTCTGATATGCACTTGGAAGAGTTGCACCCGAACCTGAGATTTGACAGACTTTGGATAGATTATCCAAAATATCAACGGGGTTTGCATACTCTTCATTCTAAGGTTGTTGAGGTACCGAGGGTCATAGAATGGGGACCCTTAGAAGCTGTAGAATTGGCCGGGCCAATTAGGGAATTACTTGTACAGAGGTATGGTAATTCTTCTTTTAATGACTGGGTACATTTATTCACCATACGTAGACCTGTATATAAAGTATGGTGTGAAGAATTGTTATGTAGTATAGAGTTGAATGATCGGGTAGCTAGTTTAACCGATCGTTCTTTTATTAGATTTTTGTTAGGCGGTTCGATGCGCCACATGTCTTTACTGGACATGGCTCAGGCTTTACGTATATATACGCCTGAGGAGTTAGCGTCTGCCGATTGTAGAGGATTGATACTAAACGGTAGAAAGATAGATGAAAATTTTGATACACACGGTGTGTGGAGTCAAATGACAAGCCATCACCGTTTCAAAGGGGGAAATTACTCTTATTTGGATATAGATAGAGCTGAATTAAGAGTGATACATAGGTTTTTAGCTAATTCGATTACACAAAGGGGTAAGAACAAAGAAAAAGTAAATGAACAGGATTTGTTTTACCATATGTGTATTCGAGACCCACAAAGCGCTGTAAGTATACCATATTGTGTGGGTTATTATTTATCAGCTATGGTTCGGGGGATGCGACCACATAGCATAATAGGAGGTGGTATTTTTATTACTTTGATTGGTGAATATCTCGGTGTGGATATAAGTCGGGGGGGATTATTACTAGAAGAGCCGGAACCCCGCGATACTATAGGTTTAAATGTATACCATGGTGCGAAAGTTTTGAAGAGGCGAAATAACGCCGCAGTACGATACCATGGTAGACATCCACAGGTGGAGAGAAACCAGCAGCAAGGTAATGTAGGAGGGGGGAATGATATGCAAGAAATGCATAGGTTTATAGCTTCTCAGGAATACGAAAATGCTAGACAGAGAGCATTTGAAGATTGGCAAGTTCATCAGAACCAGATCATAGCTCATTGCCAACATATAGGTAGAAACTATATTCCTACACCGAAACCCATCTTCCCTCCTTGGTCTATAGAGATGCAGCCACCGTATCCTACGTATGACCCTGCCGAAGCATTCTATAGCACTTATGGTTATGCCTGGAACCCCTATTGGTACCAATATCATCCTTAGTTTACTTATTATTTTTTTTTTTTGTAATTTGTAATTATTGATACGTTTAATACTTTTGTTAATATTGTAATCATTTTTATAATTATCTAACTTTTATTCTTAGATTTTAATAATTTTTGAATGTGGGGTAATATACCAAACTTCAAAAATATGTATATATGTTTGCAGTTTATCTTATGTACACAACAGGGTAAAACAACGCATTTTCAAAGACTGGCATTAAGTTCAGCAAAAGCAACTAATTTTGACGACAAGATGCAAAATATATGTGAAATAACAACAAGACGGAATGAACAAATGATGTGCACCATTTATCATTCAGCAAACAAACGCCAATATATTTGGAAACTTTGGTAAAATTTAATCATTTTCACACTAATCACCCTCAATAATTTAAATTGTTACTGATTTCTTGCAAATGAGGGCATTGCAAGATCTTAAGTGTGGGAAGGGGTTAAATTCTTTCGGATTTTAAAATTTTTATCTTAAACACTTGGTTACCATTAAAAAAACTAGTAAAGCAGTAGTTGTATTAGAATCTAGTGCTCTCTGATAATAAAGAACAGCCCTAGTCTTATATACTAACTACCCAATTCTAGTAAAATTTTTTAAAAAAAAAATTTTCAATTAAATGAACTCAAAATCATGTTATACATATTTATGAACGATGAAACTAGGTTTTAACACCGAAATTATTGTTACCTCGGAAAGGACATAAATTGAGAAACAAACTAAAATGTTAAAATTCATTTAAAATGGAATAGAGGACGATAAAAAGGAAAATAAAAGCCAAGTGTGGGAAAATTTACCAAGTTATCTTAAACATATGTCACATATATCTGTAACAAATAACTGAAAATACTTTTGCTTTGGACTAAACTAAACTGTTTTACCCGATGAAAGAAAAGAAGAGATGGATCTACACGATGAATCAATTCCATCATTAAAAGGAAGTAAAGTCTTCCGAAAAAGACACGCGCTTCTTGATTTAGGTCATGAAGTTGTCGTCCAGACCAGCTGTAGGTTGACGAAAAATCTAGAAAAGTCATCACTAAAATCAGCAGGAAATCTACGGACCTCAGCATTAAACAGGGTCGCCAAGTGGTCAGATTTATCCTAACCATGAAAAGGATTTATCTCGTACAATGGGGGGGCACCGTGCAAATTAGCTTGATAAGACTAATGAATCAGATCCCCAGAAAGGATAATCTCCTTAAAGATTAAAAATCAGCTTTTAAGACTGATATCACTCAATCCTAGAGATTGACCTTAAAGATTGAGAATTCAAACTCATGGAATTCAATGATATCTAAACTCGAGCTTGAACGAGAAAATATTTTAATCAAAATTATAAACCGATTTGTTTTCTGAAAACCCTATTTTTAATGCGTTCATTACCATTGAACGTAAAATCCTAGGAATTCACCTGGAATTCATTAGGTCACCTGAACTAAATCGGGTGTCAACAGTAAGAACGGTGGTTGCATAGTGGTCAAAGACAGGACCTTGTGCCATACCGAAAAATTATAAGGGTGAGCTTTACTATTGCTCCTACCAAGGATAGTAATTGCGTCCGACACGTTATAGACCATAATCAAAAGCATGTCACGGGACATTGCCTTAACAGTTGCTTGTTCAACGCTTTCCTTTACAACCGGACGGTAGTTTACCGAAAGGTAATATACGGGACAAGTAAACTGGACGTGTTGCTTTCCAAATACAAGGTTAGCAAGTGGTTGACACAAAACCGCAAGTTTGAGCTAAAATTTTCAAATCTGAAACCCACCAAACCCACAAAAATATTTTGCAAACACCGGTAAAGGGTTATTCCGGAAAACTTATCTAGGGTAAAAACTAGATTTCAAAAGATCAAATGTTTTCATAAAGATCCAATTTCCTTAATGGATCTAAATTTTTATAGTCATGTGGGACTGTAAACCATATCGTTACTACCATTGTTTATACCACCGTATAGAAATCACTGATGTACAAAGTGTGAAGAATAAAGAAGTGATTCTTGTATTTCAAGACAATATTGCTTGAGGACAAGCAACGCTCAAGTGTGGGAATATTTGATAATGCTAAAAACGAACATATATTTCATAGCATTATTCCTCAAGAAAGACAAGCTTTTAGTTGCAATTGTTCTATTTACAAGTGATATTCGTTTAAATAATAAAAGGTGAAGACAAAAGACAGATTCGACGAATTGAAGACGCAAATGACCAAAAAGCTCAAAAGTACAAAAGACAATAAAAAAGGTTCCAATTATTGATAAGAAACGTCTCGAAATTACAAGAGTACAAGATTCAAAACGCAAAGTACAAAATATAAAATTGTACGCAAGGACGTTCGAAAATCCGGAACCGGGACCAGAGTCAACTCTTAACGCTCGACGCAACGGACTAAAAATTACAAGTTAACTAGGTATATAAATATAATATAATATATAATTAATTATATTAATTATATATATATTATATTTATAAATAAAAACCGTCGGCAGATAAAGTCTCCAAGATATGAGCTGGAATTTCAAACTCCGCGACTTGCGGAGTTTGAAGGCAAAATTCACCGCGAGTCGCGGAGCCCCAAAATTGAAAACTGCCTATAAAGCCAACCGAATTCTGATCAAAGTCATCATCTTTTTCTTCCTCATTCATACGTAAAATTTATATTTATATTTATAATTTATATTTTAATTTTAATTATAATTCTAATAATAAGGGTATGTTAGCGAATATTGTAAGGGTGTAAGTCGAAATTCTGTCCGTGTAACGCTACGCTATTTTTAATCATTGTAAGTTATGTTCAACCTTTTTACATTAATGTCTCGTAGCTAAGTTATTATTATGCTTATTTAAAACGAAGTAATCATGATGTTGGGCTAATTACTAAAATTGGGTAATTGGGCTTTGTACCATAATTGGGGTTTGGACAAAAGAACGACACTTGTGGAAATTAGACTATGGGCTATTAATGGGCTTTATATTTGTTTAACTAAATGATAGTTTGTTAATGTTAATATAAAGATTTACAATTGGGCGTCCCTATAAATTACCATATACACTCGATCGGACACGATGGGCGGGGTATTTATATGTACGAATAATCGTTCATTTAACCGGATACGGGAATGGATTAATAGCCACTAGAATAATTAAAACAGGGGTGAAATTACATTCAAGGGTAATTGGTGTAATTGTTAACAAAGTAGTAAAACCTTGGTTTACACGCAGTCGATAACCTGGTGTATTCATTAAACAAAGTATTAAAACCTTGTTACAATTCGAATCCCCAATTAGTTGGAATATTTAACTTCGGGTATAAGAATAATTTGATGAGGACACTCGCACTTTATATTTATGACTGATGGACTGTTATGGACAAAAACCAGACGGACATATTAAATAATCCAGGACAAAGGACAATTAACCCATGGGCATAAAACTAAAATCAACACGTCAAACATCATGATTACGGAAGTTTAAATAAGCATAATTCTTTTATTTCATATTTAATTTCCTTTATTTTATATTTAATTGCACTTCTAATTATCGCACTTTTATTTATTGTTATTTAATCGCACTTTTAATTATCGTACTTTTTAATTATCGTAAGTTTATTTTATCGCACTTTTATTATTCGCAATTTCATTATCGTTATTTACTTTACGCTTTAATTTAAGTCTTGTATTTATTTTATATTTTACATTAGGTTTTAACTGCGACTAAAGTCTTAAAATCGACAAACCGGTCATTAAACGGTAAAAACCCCCCTTTATAATAATAATATTACTTATATATATATATTTGTATTTTTAATAAAAGTAAACTAATATAGCGTTGAGCTTTGTTTAAAGATTTCCCTGTGGAACGAACCGGACTTACTAAAAACTACACTACTGTACGATTAGGTACACTGCCTATAAGTGTTGTAGCAAGGTTTAAGTATATCCATTCTATAAATAAATAAATATCTTGTGTAAAATTGTATCGTATTTAATAGTATTTCCTGCTAAAATTAATAACTATTTTATATACACCTCGCATAACATCATAGATCAAACCTCGTTAGGCAGATTCTTGAGGCACAACAAGAAGCCTTAAAGGAGGAGAATTTCGTGAAGGAGAATGTAGAAAAGGTAGCTAAGAAGTTTGAAGTACGAGCTGATGGTACTAGGTATTTTGTGGGACGTCTATGGGTTTCGAAATTTGGAGGTCTTCGACAACTTGTTTTGGATGAGGCTCATAAGTCTAGATACTCTATTCATCCTGGTTCAGGAAAGATGTATCAGGATCTTAAGGAGCTGTATTGGTGGCATAATTTGAAAGGTGATGTAGCTAAGTATGTGACTAAGTGTTTGACCTGTGCTAAGGTCAAAGCTGAACATCAAAAACCGTCTGGACTTTTGGTGCAACCAGAAATTCCCGAGTGGAAGTGGGAAGGCATCACTATGGATTTTATTACTAAGTTACCAAGAGTTTCGGGTGGCTATGATGCGATTTGGGTGATTGTAGATCGACTCACTAAGTCGGCTCACTTTTTGCCGATTAGGGAAACGGATTCGATGGAGAAACTCACCCGTTTGTATTTGAAAGAGATTGTTTCTAGGCATGGTGTTGCCGTGTCCATTATTTTCGATCGAGACAGTCGATTTGTGTCGAGGTTTTGGCGATCTTTACAGGAAGCCTTGGGTACTAGGTTGGATATGAGCACCGCTTATCATCCTCAAACGGATGGTCAAAGTGAAAGGACCATTCAGACATTAGAAGATATGTTGCGAGCGTGCGTCATTGATTTTGGAAATGGGTGGGATAAATATTTGCCGCTAGCTGAGTTTTCTTATAACAACAGTTACCACGCAAGTATTAAAGCCGCACCGTTTGAAGCTTTGTACGGTAGGAAATGTAGGTCTCCTATTTGTTGGAATGAGGTTGGGGATGCTCAACTTACAGGTCCAGAGATTATTCACGAGACTATTGAGAAGATTGTACAAATTAAAGAAAGGTTGAGAACTGCTAGAAGTCGGCAAAAGAGTTATGCCGATAAGGGAAGGAAAGATGTTGAATTTCAAGTTGGTGATCGTGTTATGTTAAAGGTTTCACCTTGGAAGGGCGTAATCCGTTTTGGTAAAAGGGGAAAGTTAAGTACTCGTTTCGTGGGACCTTTTAAGATCATTGAAAGAGTTGGACCGGTGGCTTATCGTTTGAAATTGCCACAAGAACTCAGTGCTATTCACGATGTTTTCCATATTTTGAATTTAAAGAAGTGCTTGGCTGAATTTGATCAGAGTATTCTTTTGGAGCAACTTCAAGTTGATAAGCAATTGCATTTTATTGAGGAGCCTGTTGAAATCATGGACCGAGAGGTTAAGACTTTTAAACAGAGCAGAATTCCTATTGTTCGGGTCAGATGGAACGCTAGACGCGGTCCCGAGTTCACTTGGGAGCGTGAAGACCAGATGAAACAGAAATACCCGCATTTGTTCTCAGATGCGGAGTCAACCCCTGCGCCTGCTTAAATTTCGGGACGAAATTTCCATAACGGGAAGGTACTGTCACGACCCTACTTTTTCCGTTATCTTTTTCGGTTAATTATTTAAAGGCCGTTAACTGTTAGTGTGCCACGTCATTTCTATGACCTATATTATTATTTATGTAATAATATATATATATATATATATATATATATATATATATATATATATATATATATATATATATATATATATATATATATATATATATATATATATATATATATTAATTATTATGTGTTATGTGAATATTTGTATTCATATTTTAAACTTATACGTTTCTACGTCTCGCGAATTTCCATCCGGAGAATCTTTTTGGTTTTCAAACCAACGGTCGAGTTTTTGGGACATTTAAATCCTAAATATTTTAAATATGATATTTTAAGATCATATTATTATATAGTGTATTTATAATTATTTTTCGTCGCGCGTTTGTTATCTTTCCGGATTTTTAATCGCGTAAGTGCGTTTTCGCGTTTCGGGACTCGTTCGGGCTTTCGGGCCATCAGGAATTATCAATTAACAAGTTTGGCCCACCATGGGTCCCACCCCATCTCAAAATCAGCCGAACCCCTTAGAGGGGTGGAGCCTTGCCTTGTTTTTTTTTCCATTTTGTGATTTACAATTCACTTTCTAAAAACCTAGCTCCTAAATAATTCCCTAATATTTTTCTTTCTCCCTTTTGGCTCCTTTGGCCGTCGCCATCCTCACCATACACCACCATCTTCATCATTTTTCAAGCTTGGATCAAGGATTGATTAGTATAAACGCGTTCCTCTCTTCATTCTCTACGCGATAACATCAATCGTTTCTCGATTAGGGTATAAACCCTAACCCTAGAATTTTCAATTTTTCATTTATTTTCTGTATTTTGATTATTATTTAGTAGTATGATGTTTGTGGATTATTGTAATGGTGTTTGTATGCATAGATGTACTCAAAATCACATGTTTTCGGTTTGTAAAATTCTGGACAGCAGCTAATTCGTGTATTCTGAGTTTGTGACTGATGTAAATGTTAAAATAAACTATTTAGATGAGTTCCTCTCATCAAGACATTAATTTTAGACTCCAGATTCATGTCGTTTCGATTCCCGGAGCCCTAGTTATGATCAAATTACTATTTTGTTAAAATTGAAATGTGGTTTGACATGAGACCAGGTTTGGTCCGACTTTGTAACCTTTCTTGGAGTCTTTAGGGTGTGTTAGTGTGTTAGGACTGATGGTGGGACGGACTTTCATGTTCAGGTCACCTAAATCCGAGCCACGGTTCACCCGTTTTGACTAAAACACGGTTTTGAATAAATTGAAGGTCCAAGTGGTGTCATGGCTGATTACCACGACTTGTGGACTGTTATTGGTGTGTTTTTGAGTGCATCATTGTGTCGGGTGGTTTGAATAGGCGGATATGCATATAAGGCTCGCCAGAAATCGACACTCGGGGATCAGGATACGACCCGATGAACTTTTGAATTAAAACTTATGATTAATTCTAAAACTTATGATAAAAATAATGAATTTCATTATTAATTAATTAATTATGATAAAAGAAGTAATTATTATTATTTAAGACTTATGATATAAATATTTATTATATCATTTAATTATTATTTATGATTTAATTAACATTTTAATTTAACTTACGATTAATAATACTTTTATTATTATTGGAAAATACTTATGATAAGTATTAAATTTATTATATGAGAATATTATTATAAGACTTATAATAAAGATTAAATAATTATTTAATTATTATAAGACTTAATTATTATTTAATTACGATTTAATTATTAAATACTTATGATTTAATAATTATAATTAGAAACTTATGATATGGTTAATAATTCATTATTAATTAATAATACTTATGATATGATTTAAAAATTTATTATTAATTAATAATACTTATATTATGATTAATTAATTAAATACTTATGATATATTAATTATATCACTTCAACTTATATTAACTTTAATAATTCATTTTATTTAATTAAACTTATGTTATGACTTAATTATACACTTTTAACTTTAATAAACATTATAACTTATGTTATTATTATAATTTACACTTTTCAAATTAATGTTGACTATGTTTGACCAAGGTTGACTTTTGAGTTGACTTTCGGTTGACTTTGACTTTCAGTTGACTTTTGTTGACTTTCTAAATAAGGAAACTTTCCTAACTTAAAAACTTTCTTAAAATAGAACTTTCTAAATTTGAAAACTTTCCAAAATAGAAACTTTCCAAAAATAGAAACTTTCCAAAAATAGAAACTTTCCAAAAATAGAAACTTTCCAAAAATGGAAACCTGCTAAAAATAGAAACTTTATATAAATAGAAAGTATGTGTCCGTATGCTGTTCCAGTCAAACCGATGCTTGCCGAGTATTGTTCTATGTCAACTTGCAACATGTACAATAGCTATCATACTAAGACTTGACCTAAGTTAGTTATTTATATCGACTTGCTTTATTTATAGGTCGGCATTGTGATCGTTCCTGATCACTTTACTCTATTTGCTGTTCGCTTGTTTGTGTGGTTTCTTCAGTTGCTTTTAAGGTGAGTTATAGTCCCGTTTTTACATACTTTTCAAAGTATATTTTTGGGATGTGATTACATGCATTTTTATTTACGTTTAGACACAAGTAACAGTTAAATTTAATTATTCATTGTGAGTTGGACAAAAATATTCCCTAGTCTGGTAACTGTAATCATTAGTTTCTACCGGTGAACGCGAATCCTACGGATAGATCTATCGGGTTTGACAACCCCATTTCGAGCTAGTCGCGCTAGCAATTTATAATCGGAATGTTTAGTACTTCGTAATTTGTTGTAGATACACTGTCCAAGTGTATATTTTTATTGTGTTTGGAAAGGGTAAATAAAGGGTTAAGTAGTTACCAGGTGGCTCATTGATAATGGAATAATGTTTAATGTTTTCTAACATTTTTAAATCTTGTGGTCTAAAGTTTACTAATTATTTAAACCTATAATTCACTCAACCTTTGTGTTGACAGTTTACTTGCATGTTTTCACAGGTACTTGAGTTTTGTGATGCTTCCGCTGTGTTTAGAAGAGTCCGCATGCATTTGGGCAGATTTTATGAAACAATTTATGAAACTTAAGCTTGCATTCTATTTTTGGATAATTTAAACTTGTGGGTTTGTTGGAAAGGTTTTGTGTCAACTTTTGGTTTATTACTATGGTTGGTTGTTTTGAAACTACATATTTTGGTTTGTTTCCTTTTTGGGAAACATTTGAAATAAAAGAATGCAACTTTGTTTATTTAATTCATTTAAGTCCGATCAAGCTGTGGGACCAACTGACGGATCCGTTAAGTGTTTTGACGGGGTCGTCACAATACTGCTCATTCATCAATTGCTTGAATGCTGATCACGGTAGTGCGTAAGCTGCATCTTGTCCTACCTGTTCGAGATAGGTATTCCACCATCTTAACGCAGTACCTGTGAAGGTATGCGTAGCATACTTTACTTTGTCTTCTTCAGTACATTTACTTATGGCAAACACCGATTCAACCTTCTCGGTCCATCGTTCAATCCGATTGGACCCTCGGTTCCATCAAATTCCAAAGGTTTGCAGGCAGTGAATTCTTTGTAGGAGCATCCTACACGATTTCTCGTGGAATTAGTTCCACTGCTAGAACCAGAGTTATTGTTGTTATTTTGCATTGCAGCTTGTACTGCGGCTATGTTTGCAGCAAGGAAAACAAGGAAGTCTTCCTCACTCATGTTCAAGTTCTGACGAGTCGTCGGTGCCATTTCCTTCAAAAATAGCCAAAAGAATTGAGTTAATCATATAGAATTTAAGAGTAGTCAATAGTATTTCGTAGCATAATATGAACTTATTTATAAAAGATTTTTCTTCATATTAGCATTTTATAGTTTTAATTCGGGTAATACCTACCCGTTAAGTTCATACTTAGTAGCTACTATACAATTCAACTACTAAGCTTCTATATGAAAAACTTATTACAATAATATTTCGCGTTTAAACTTTTATACAATATTTTACAAACATACAATACCACTATTATTCATATAGGATGAAACATAGCACATAATAACTTTGCTACTCGGCAGCTATAAAGGCAATTCTATTTAATACGTAAGTCGTTCAGCAAAAGAAATAATGACACGTAATTCATAAGTCCATAAACAAGTCATGCATTCGGGTTTCACTAGTATTATTTCCCATCCTTGATCTTGTGGAAAATAACCGTTGTGACCGTTGGCTAGGAAGCATGTTGTAATATCGTCAAAAGGACGAGGGTTACGTAATGCCCAACAGCCCCGTAACAATCTAAAAACCTCGTTTCTCACCTCAACTACCGAGTCCATCACTTGTGGGAAGGTTTTATTTAAAAGTTGTATCCCAATGTTCTTTTTCTCAATTTGATGAGAAGCGAACATTATTAGCCCGTAAGCATAACATGCTTCTTTATGTTGCATGTTAGAAGCTCTTTCTAAAGAATGGAGTCCTATGTTGGGATATGTTGAGTCAAAATAGGTTCGTAACCCGTAGCGTAAAATTGCATCTAGGTTTCCCGCACTAAATGCCTTAAAGAAAACTTGGCGTAACTTAAAGTCTCCCCAATGTGATATGCCCCATCTTTCAAAGGAAAGCCTTTTATAAACTAAGGCATGCCTGGAATGTCTTTTAAATGTTCGACAAACTAATTTTGCCGTAAATAATTATGCTGATGAATTCTGCCCGACTCTAGACAAGATTTCATCAATCATATCCCCTGGTAGGTCTTCTAAAATTTTTGGTTGTCTATCCTTAACGTCCATTTTTGTTTTTATACTGTAAAATAAACAAGGATTAGATTCGTAAAAGATAATTAATAAACAATACAAGGAATTTTTACATATATCTTAAAAGTACAAGCACACAATAATACATATATTACACAGCATGATTACAACTCTTTATTCCGACTCACTCGTTTCTTCTTCTTCAGACTTAGTTCGTTTGGCTAATTTCCTAGGGATACATGGTGATCCTCTAATACGAACCGTCATTTTCATAAATGGTTTAGAAAAACCTGGTGGCCTAGATGTTCCCGGATTATTGTTAAAATCTAAGAAATACGGGCGTTTACGATACATATAAAGTTCATCGGGGTCGGAATCAGGTTTCTCTATTTTGATGCCTTTTCCCTTATTATTTTCTTTTGCTTTTTCAAATTGGGTCGAGGTAATTTCTATAACATCATCAGGATCCTCATCGGAATCGGATTCATCAGAAAATTGGTAATTTTCCCAATATTTTGCTTCCTTGGCGGAAACACCATTGACCATTTTTAACTTTGGTCAATTGGTTGAGGATTTTCTTTTATTTAATCGTTTTACTGTAGGTATTAATATTACATCTTCCAAAACCTCTTCTTCTTCCAGTTCCTCTTCTTCCGGTTCCTCCTCTTCCGGTTCCTCCTCTTCCGGTTCTTCCTCGGGAATTTGTGAATCTTCCCAAAATATATTCGACTCTTCATTATTATTAGGTGAGTCGATGGGATTTGTACTAGAGGTAGACATCTATCACACAATATCAAACACGTTAAGAGATTAATATATCACATAATATTTACATGTTAATAATATATAGTTTCCAACAAAAAGTGTTAAGCAATCGTTTTTAAAGAAAACACCGCCGAAGTCCATACTCACTAATGCATCCTAACAAACTCGGTAAGACACACTAATGAAATATTCTGGTTCTCTAAGACCAACGCTCAGATACCAACTGAAATGTCCCGTTCATATTGATTATAAACGTTCCATATTAATTGATTTCTTTGCGAGGTTTTAACCTCTATATGAGACATTTTTCAAAGACTGCATTCGATTTTTAAAACAACCATAACCTTTATTTTATCGATAAAGGTTTAAAATATTACGACGATTACCAAATAATGATAATCAAAATATAGCGTTCTCATACGACCATTACATAATGGTTTACAATAATATTACACAACAATATATGTCTTCGAATGCAGTTTTCAAATAATATTATACAAGCATGGACTCCAAATCTTATCCTTAATTTAGTATGCAACAGCGGAAGCTCTTAACAATTACCTAAGAATAAACATGCTTAAAACGTCAACAAAAATGTTGGTGAGTTATAGGTTTAACCTATATATTTATCAATCGTAATAATAGACCACAAGATTTTATATTTCCATTTTTTTTAAACATCATCCCATACATAGAGATAAAAATCATTCATATGATGAACACCTGGTAATCGACATTAACAAGATGCATATAAGAATATCCCCATCATTTCGGGACATCCATCAGACATGATATAAAAACTCGAAGTACTAAAGCATCCGCTACAACGGATGGGGTTTATTGGGCCCAATAGATTTATCTTTAGGATTCGTGTCAATTAGTAGACTGGTTTACTAATTCTTAGGTTACCAAGCAAAAAAGGGCATATTCGACTTCGATCATTCAACCATAGAAAGTAGTTTCACGTACTTGTGTCTATTTTGTAAAAATTTATAAAGCTGCATGTATTCTCATCCCAAAAATATTATATTTTAAAAGTGGGACTATAACTCACTTTCACAGATTTTTACTTTGTCGAAAAGTAAGACTTGGCCACGGGTTGATTCACGAACCTATAACAAATATATATATATATATATATATATATATATATATATATATATATATATATATCAAAGTATGATCAAAATATATTTACAACATTTTTTTATTACGTTTTAATGATTTGAATTTGTTAAGTCAACAGTCCTCGTTAGTAACCTACAACTTGTTGTCCACAGTTAGATGTACAGAAATAAAGCAATATATATTATCTCGAATCAATCCACGACCTAGTGTCTACAAGTCTCAGACTCGATCACAACTCAAAGTATATATATTAATTTGGAATCAACCTCAACCCTGTATAGCTAACTCCAGCATTACTGCATATAGAGTGTCTATGGTTGTTACAAATAATATATATAGATGGGTCGATATGATATTTCAAAACATTTATATTCGTGTCTATGTTATCCCAAGATTACATAATATATGTTAACATACATGTATAATACAATATAAGTTAGTCAAGTTATGATTTGTATAGATTTGTTACAAATTTCACGTAGCTACAACAAGCAAAATTATCCAATCTTGTTTTACCCATAATTTCTTCGTTTTAAATCCGTTTTGAGTGATTCAAGTTGCTATGGTTTCATAATGAACTGAAATTTATGAAACTAAACAGAAAAATTATAAGTTTATAGTTGGAAATACAGGTTACAAGTCAATATTTTAAGAGGTAGTCATTTCTGTCGAACAAACGACGTCTTGATGACCATTTTGAAAAACATACTTCCACTTTGAGTTTAACCATGATTTTTAGATATAGTTTCATGTTCATAATAAAAATCATTTTCCCAGAAGAACAACTTTTAAATCAAAGTTTATCATAGTTTTTAATTAACTAACCCAAAACAGCCCGCGGTGGTACTACAACGGCGCATGTTCGGTTTTACGGTGTTTTTCGTGTTTTCATGTTTTAAATCATTAAGTTAGCATATCATATAGATATAGAACATGTGTTTAGTTAATTTTAATAGTCAAGTTAGAAAGATTAACTTTTGTTTGCGAACAAGTTTAGAATTAACTAAACTATGTTCTAGTGATTACAAGTTTAAACCTTCGAATAAGATAGTTTTATATATATGATTTGAATGATGTTAAGAATATCATTACTACCTCAAGTTTTGTGGATAAACCTACTGGAAATTAGAAAAATAGATCTAGCTTCAAAGGATCTTTGGATGGCTTGAAAGTTCTTGAAGTAGAATCATGACACGAAAACAAGTTCAAGTAAGATTTCCACTTGAAATAAGATTGTTATAGTCATAGAAATTGAACCAAAGTTTGAGTATGAGTATTACCTTGAATTAGAGAGATATCTTACTGTAAATAAAAAATATTTCTTGAGGTTGGATGATTACTTAAAATGGATTTACAAGATTGAAAGTAAGCTAGCAAACTTGAAAGTATTCTTGATGTTTTCATGAGTAGTTGTTTTGTATGTTGATCTAGGTTACCTAGATTGAGCTAGATTATGAAGGAAATGATGAAGAACACTTAGAACACTAAGAGAGTAATTGAGAGAGAGTAATTTGATGCATAAAAATGGAAATCAAAGTGTGTTTGTGGTTGGTGAAATGAGGCATGAAAATGGAGTCCATATAGGCTCCATTACTTTGTTGTTTTGTTAGATATTTCATGTTAGTTGCCAAATGATGGTTCCCACACGTGTTAGGTGACTCACAAGGGCTGCTAAGAGCTGATCATTGAAGTGTATATACCAATAGTAAATACATTTAGAAGCTGGGTATTGTACGAGTACGAATACGAGTGCATACGAGTAGAATTATTGATGAAAATGAATGAGGATGTAATTGTAAGCATTTTTGATAAGTAGAAGTACTTTGATAAGTGTCTCGAAGTCTTTCAAAAGTGTATGAATAAATATTGAAACACTACATGTATATACATTTTAACTTAGTCGTTAAGTCATCGTTAGTCGTTACATGTAAGTGTTGTTTTGAAACCTTTAAGTTAACGATCTCATTTAATATTGTTAACCCATTATTTATTATATCTAATGAGATGTTAAATTATTACATTATCATGATATTATGATGTATGAATATATCTTAATATGATATATATACATTAAAGTGTCGTTACAACGATAATCGTTATATATATGTCTCGTTTTGAAATCCTTAAGTTAGTAGTCTTGTTTTACATATGTAGTTCATTGTTAACATACTTAATGATATAATTAATTATCATTTTATCATGTTAAATATAGTATAACAATATCTTAATATGATACATATGTACTTAGTAAGATGTTGTCATAACGATAATCGTTATATATATCGTTTCGAGTTTCTTAATTCAATAGTCTCATTTTATGTATATAACTCATTATTAATATACCTAGTGAGATACTTACCTATCATAAAATCATGTTAACTATATATATATATATATATATGTCCATATATTTCAACATATAGTTTTTACAAGTTTTAACGTTCGTGAATCACCGGTCAACTTGGGTGGTCAATTGTCTACATGAAACATTTCAAATAATCAAGTCTTAACAAGTTTGATTGCTTAACATGTTGAAAACATTTAATCATGTAAATATACCAATTTCATTATATATATATAAACATGGAAAAGTTCGGGTCACTACAAGTACAAAGCGAGAAACCCTGATGCTAATCTCTAATGGGTCGAGCCCATCTATACAATCGGACATATATATATATATATATATATATATATATATATATATATATATATATATATATATATATATATATATATATATATATATATAATCTAATACATAACACTCTAATTATGAGTTACCTCATACGTAGTTTTTTTCTTTCTCTTTTGACTAGTTGGTAGGGACCGCGAGAGGACCTACTTCTAACAAGTACAGAGTAATAAAAATAGAAAAGCGAATTATATGGATTAATCTGTACTTTTCTTAAAGTAAAAATTAACTAGCTATAATGTGTATTTCAACAATATTATTGTTAATGTACCAAAGGGCAAATGATCCATTTTTGCGAAATAGAGTCTCGATTTGTATTCGCAATCGACTCTTGAAGGTTTTGAGTGGATATGAAGTTTTTGACTTTTTAAAGTGTGTTTGGATACGCGATTATCACCAAAAAGCCCAATTTTTTGAACTTGTTTGCATGAGAGCCCATAATTTTTTTTTGACAATTTGCCCTCGCAATGAATAAGATACCTATTGCTCCCTTGTGCCTTGCGACCTTGGTTTCACTTGAGAGCAAGGAGCAAGGATCAAGGTGCCTCTTGCTCCCAGGTGGAAGCAAGGACGCAATGTGCCTCTTGCTCCGTTGCTCCCAGGTGGAAGCAAGGACGCAAGGTGCATCTTGCTCCCTTGCTCATACGTAGAAGCAAGGACGTAACATGCATCTTGCTCCTTTGCTTCCACCTGCGAGTAAGGAGCAAGGAGCAAGACACCTTGCTCCTAGGTGGAAGCAAGGGAGCAAGAGGCACCTTGCGTATTTGCTTCCACCTGAGAGCAAGGGAGCAAGAGGCACCTTGCTCCTTGCTCTCAAGTGAAACCAAGGTTGCAAGGACGCAAGGCGCAAGGGAACAAGAGGCATCTTGCTCCTTGCGAGGGCAAATTGTCAAACTTTTTTTTATGGGCTCTCACGCAAACAAGTTTAAAAAATGGACTTTTTGGTGATAATCCTTTTGGGTACGGGTCGGATAAGTCTCTTTTGGGTCTGAACAATTTGGGTTTGATTATTTAAAGTTGGGCTTTATCATAATGGAGTAGTTAACAGAGCTGATCATCTTGAGTTTCGACCTCAATCTTCACATTGGACTAGAGTTTCAAAACTAATGGACATCATTGTCAGGAGTAGGGATGGCAATGGATGTTTCATTCATGGAAATCCACCCGATCCAATCCATTTATAATGGATATGGATGATGTAAATGGACGATTAACAGATATGAATATGGATGATAATGCTTTAAATGAACATATATTTAGTATCAATATCCATCCAATATGTAAAGCTTTTAATTGCAATTGTTCTATTTTTATGTAATATTCGTTTAAATAAATAAGTGCGAAGACAAAAGAAGAAAATGACGATTTGAAGACGCAAATGACCAAAAAGCTCAAATGTACAAGATATAATTCAAGTGGTTCCATTTATTGATAAGAAACGTCTAAAAATGACAAGAGTACGAGCCGCGGAACGCAAAGTACAAGATATCTCCGCGTACGAAAGGACTTTCGAAAATTTTAAACCGAGACATAAATCGAGCATCAACGCGCGAGGCAACGGAGCTAAAATTAACTATGCACAAGAATATAATATAATATATATAATTATATATATTATATTATATAATAAATAAATAAGAGCCACCCACGTTTAAAACATCATGTGAGCTGGAATTAGCAGCCATGCGATCGCATGGCATATAGGAAGAAAGCCCATGCGATCGCATGGGCATGAAATTATGGTCAGGTGCTATAAAAGGCAACGTATTCAGCAAATGTAAAACACATCTTTTTTCCTTTCTTTCCTCTGATCAAATTATATATATTTATATTTATAATTTTAAGTTTAATTTAAGATTAATAATAATTGAGTTATTGTAAGAAATGTTTTAAGGTTTTGTAAGTCGGAACTCTGTTCGTGTAACGCTACGCGATAAATAATTACTGTAAGCTATGTTCTTCCTTTCTAAATTAATGTCTTGTAACTAAGTTATTATTATGCTTATTTGAGCCTAAGTAATCGTGATGTTGGACTAAAAATTAAGATTGAGTTATTGGATTTTGTACCATAATTTGGGTTTGGACAAAAGACCGACACTGTGAACATTGGACTATGGACTATTAATAGATGGGGGGTATTGTCTAATAACGAATGACAACTCGCTGGAATCTGTCAAACCTATCTTCAAATTAGTTAATCTAATAATTAGTAAATGATTATGAATGTCCTATTTAGTGATGTTTATACGACATCTGTTACAATCATTTAATTTAATCAATTGGATTGGGTAATTTATTATTCATTATGGCCAAGTGAATAAATTAATGTATCATGGACTAATTAAAACAGGGGTAGATTACATACAAGGGTAATTGGTGTAATTGTTAACAAAGTATTAAAACCTTGAATTACACGCAGTCGATAACCTGGTGTAATTATTAACAAAGTATTAAGACCTTGTTACAGTTCAAGCCCCTAATTAGTTGGAATATTTGACTCCGAAAATAAGGTTAATTTGACGAGCATTTTATAAATATGACCGATGGACTATTATGGACAAAAACTAGATAGGTATCAAATAAACCATGACAAAGGACAATTAACCCGGGTAACAATTAATCAAAACGTCAAACATCATGATTACGGAAGTTTAAATAAGCATAATACTTTTATTTCATATTTCATCGTACCTTTATTTACTGTCATTTTAATTACTGCAATTTACTTTATTGCAATTTAAATTCTGTCATTTATATTATCGTCATTTTTCTTTACGCTTAAAATATAAAATCGACAAACCGGTCATTAAACGGTAAAAACCCCCTTTTATAATAATATTACTATATATAATTATATATATTTTATATAAATATAGTTGTAAAAAAAATAGCGTTAAACTCAGCTAGCTCCCTGTGGAACGAACCGGACTTACTAAACACTACACTACTCTACGATTAGGTACACTGCCTATAAGTGTTGTAGCAAGGTTTAAGTATATCCCATCTATATAAATAAATAAAACTTGTGTAAATTGTATCGTATTTCGTAATAAAAATAATACTATTTTGTACTACACCTCTCACACATCAAGTTTTTGGCGCCGCTGCCGGGGACCCGGCGAAACGCTATATTTTTACGCTATATTTTAGTAAAATTATATCTTTGTAAAAATATATTATCTCTTATTTCGTAAAAATATTTTGTATTTATAATAAGTAAAAAAAATTATAAAAAGTAAAAATATATATTTTTAAGATTTTATATATAATATTAACAAGTACTTTTATTTTTAGATTTAAAATATAAGTTTATTTTAAATCATATAAATATTTTGTAATATTTTAAAAATTGAAAAAATCAAATAAAAAAAATTAAAATTAAATTTGGGCCGAAACTGGTACCAGCTCGAATCAATTCTGGAAAATTGGGCCATGCGATCGCATAAGCCCAACACTATAAACTCATGCGGTCGCATGAGGGGTGCTGACAGGAAACCTAGGAGCATTTATTACGTGTTTAGGGTTTAATTTTATAATTATTATTATTATTATTAGGGTTTTTATTTAAGAATATTTAGTTTTTGTTTTTAAATTTGTATTTTAAGTTTTAGTATTTATTATTTACTTATATAGATTAATATTTTTATATAATAATAATATAAAAATAATATTTTTATATAAATTTTATTTTTAGTTTATATCTTTTATTAATTGTACCTTTTTAGTCGTATCGTTCGTAATTAGTTATAAGCTAGTTTTTGCCATAGTTTATTTTTATTTCTTGATTTTTAGGCTTTGCCGTAAAATTCCTTAAGTACTTTTTCTTTAGATTAAGATTTAGGCGCTTTAGCATTTTGCGACGCCGTTTATATATTTTAATGCCTTTTAAGTTATTGCCGTTTTGGATATAGAATTTCCTTTTAAGCCTTAATACCTTTAGGCGCAACTTTTTAGATTTAGTTTTTAGACTTTTAAGTTTCGACGTTTTCTTTCTCATTTTTATTTTTTTACGTTTTTCGACGCGCTCTTTTTCTTTCTCATTTATACGCTCTAGTTTCTAGGCCCTAGAATTTTCTTTATTTTCTTTAAATTTCGACAAAAAATTATTTTAAGCGGTTAAATTAATAGACATCCAAATTTTCTGGTTCGTAGTAATAGTTGGATTTGTTAGTGGCGAGTTGTGGGCTTCCGATTTAAAGGGTCCTGGCTACCTACTGCATCTATTGGCTATTCGAAACGTGGGCAAAATCAGAAAAGTCTATTAATTTGATAACTTATATAATTTTTATTTATAACTAATAGGATATTCAATGAATGCACCGAGAAAAACGTTCACCACCTTTCATACGTTCACCACCTGTAACCAGATCAAGACATCAAGCTAATATTGCCGCTGTTGATTTTTCTTTAGAATCATCATCTAGTCGAACAAGTACTCCAATTCAAGGACAATTCCAAGATCCTGAACCACTAATCATTCCTCCTGAACTACAAACCGTTAAATCAGAATCCTCTAGTGATTCGTATTCAACAAATTCAAAAATGGAAGTAATGGAACCCCTAAGTACGGAGGATCGAATGAGAGCTACACGCACTGGCCAAGGTTACGCCATTATTAAACCAGACATTAATGCGCCAGATTATGAAATCAAAGGACAAATCCTACACATGGTAACTAATCAATGCCAATTTAGTGGTACGCCAAAAGAAGATTCAAACGAACATCTTCGTACCTTTAATAGGATCTGTACTCTATTTAAAATTAGAGAAGTTGAAGATGAACAGATCTATCTCATGTTATTTCCCTGGACTTTAAAGGGAGAAGCCAAAGATTGGTTAGAATCGTTACCTGAAGGAGCGATTGATACATGGAATGTCTTAATTGAAAATTTTCTTAAAAGATTCTTTCCGGCATCTAAAGCCGTGAGACTTCAAGGAGAAATTGTTACGTTCACGCAAAAGCCAAATGAAACTCTATATGAGGCGTGGACAAGATTTGGAAAGTTGTTGAGAGGATGTCCTCAACATGGTTTAGACACTTATCAAATAATACAAATATTCTACCAAGGATATGATATTACTACACGAAAAGACATCGACATAGCAGCTGGTGGTTCCATTATGAAGAAAACCGCAACTGAAGCTCACAAGATAATTGATAATACAGCCTCCCACTCTCATGAGTGGCACCAAGAAAAAGATATCTTTCATTCATCTAAAGCGGCTAGAGCCGATTCTAGCCATGACTTTGATTCCGTTTCTGCAAAAATAGATGCTTTCGAGAGACGAATGGAAAAGATGAATAAAGATATTCACGCAATACGAATCAGTTGTGAGCAATGCGGTGGACCACACTTAATGAAAGATTGCCACATTGAGCAAACAATGGAACAACGTGAGAATGTTTCCTACATGAACCAAAGGCCGAGAAATAATTATCAAAATAATTATCAACCGCCAAGGCCAAACTTCAATCGAAATCAAAACATTCTTTACAATCCAAATGGACCCAACAATAACTCGTATAACCAACAAGGTTTGAATAACCAACCAACTCAAAACAACACTTTCAATCAACAAAGACCTGGCTTATATAAACCACCACAACAAACCGAAGAGAAAAAGTCAAATCTAGAAGAAATGATGGCAAAGCTAATGGAATCTCAAACACAATTTATTACATCTCAAACCCAAACAAATGAGAGGTTTGATCAGTCATTAAGAACTCAACAAGCTTCCATTTTGAATCTAGAAAAACACGTAGGTACTCTTGCTAGCATGATGAGTGAGAGAGAATAAGGAAAGATACCGAGTAATACTGAAGTAAATCCTCGGAATGAGAATGTTAATATGGTTTCAACAAATTCTGAAAAATCAGCACCAGAAGATGGGAAGGTTTTAGATGTGAGTAACAATGAAGAAGTTACAACACCACCACCACCCAAGTATGTAAAGCCAGTGGTGGCACCATACAAACCACCCATCCCGTTTCCAAGAAAAGGAGTTGAGTATGAGCAAGTGATAGGTAATAAAGTTTATGATACCTCTGGAAAGAAGAAGAAGAATAAGAAAGTGCAAGAAACAAAAATCGTAAAAATAAACCCGGTGAAGACAGTTCCACCAAAAGTTCCACCCAGGTTGGGTGATCCGGGTGAATTTATTGTTCCTTGTCTACTTAGTGATTGTGTCATGTATGATGCACTAGCAGATTTAGGTGCGAGTGTGAGTGTTATGCCTCTTTCATTATATAAGAGATTAGGAGTAGGTGAGTTAAGTCCAACGGAAATGAGTGTTCGACTCTTTGATCAAACCATTAGGCACCCAGTTGGAATTGCTGACAACCTACCCTTTCAAGTAGGTAATTTAACCTTTCTAGTCGAATTTATTGTCATTGACATAGAAGAGGACCCAAACATTCCTCTAATTTTAGGTCGACCATTCTTAGCGTCCATCGGGGCGTTATTTGATGTAAGAGAGGGTAGAATGACATTTAGTAATGATGAAAAATCAATCACCTTTGTGAGTCGAAAGGCTAAATCTCCACCAACCAAAACTGTTGAACCAACAAAAACGATTGGTAAGAACCATATTGTTTTACCAACTCCAACGGTAGTGCTTAACAATAATAAAACGCCTAAGTGTGGGGAAGATGAAGTAACACCTAAGGATGACATGATAACAAAGAACCCCATTGTTGATGCGAAATTAAATGACCCCGTTATTAATAGTTCAATGAAGAAACTTATTAAACGGATTCGCGATGATAGAACCAAGGGGAACTTTAAGTTATGTAACCGGTTAGTATCTAATCTATCGCCTAAAGAAAAGGCGAAACTAGTTGAATTTGTGGAAATTACACAGGAATCCGACCAATGGCTTAAAGCAAAAAATCACAGATATGCAAGTTGATTATGGTCCAAGAGAAATTGACGGTGAAGTTTATCACAATTTCGACAACACAGCTACCTAAGTGTGGGGAGATTCAAATGTTCTAAAAAGAAAACGTTGTCTAGAGTTAGTTGTTCTGTTCTCGTGTAGTTCCGAGAATGGAATCCGATTGGTCTTTTCCACTAGCAGACACTAAAGAACTAGTTTTCTCCTCCCATTCTGAATTTTTGTTTTGTAGGTTTTGTATGAAATTAATATGCATTTTTAAATTTAAGTTTTGTGTGAAAAAAAATTACTTTATTTCATTAAGTTTAAAAAATGATTTCTAAAATTCATCGTAAGTTGAAGACTAGGTCATGGAACCGAAATTGCTTTACCCGAGGGCGGGGCGAAAAATTTTGTTATCATTATTTTTAATTTTATTAATCTAAAGTATACCAAAAAAAAATTAAAAAACCCAAAAATCTTTGCTTTTAAAACAATCGCTTTAAAAACGACAAATTGTAACTTTTGTCGAGGGACGGACTAGGTAAACATACCGAAACTACCTAAAGCAAAAGGAAACAAAATTTTAAAAAAATTATTCATTTAAATTGTTTTAATAAATAAAGGTTTTATAAAAAAAGATATATTATATATGTTTGGAGTTTATCTTATGTACAAAAGAGGGTAAAACAGCACACTTTCAAAGACTGACATTAAGTTCAGCAAAAGCTACTAATTTTGACGACAAGACGCAAAATATCAAATGTGATATAAAATAATATGTTGCAAACTCGGTATTTTTAATCACTTTTCTACACTAATCACCCTCATGAATTTATAATTATAGTCTGATTTTATGCAAATGAGGGCATTGCAAGATATCAAGTGTGGGGAAGGGTTATAAATTCTCTCGGGTTTACACTTAGTTTAATTGCCAAATTTTGTGAAAATTTAAAAAAAATTCAACTAAATGAATTCAAAACCATGTTTATACATATTTATGAATGATAAAATCAGGTTTTATTACCGAAATTATTGTTACCTCGGAGAGAATATAAATCGAGAAACAACCCAAAATGCTAGAATTCATTTAAAAATGGAATAGAAGAGAATAAAAAGGCAAAGAAAGAAATAAATAAAAGCTAAGTGTGGGAAGAATTTACCAAGTTATTTAAAACAGATATCACATATTTTTGTACAAGATTATTGTAGGTACTCTTGCTTTGGACTAAACTAATCAGTTTTACCCAATTTACTGTAATATATTTGAAAGAATATATGGATCTACACGATGAATCAATTCCATCATTAAAAGGAAGTAAAGTCTTCCGAAAAAGACACGCGCTTCTTGATTTAGCTCAGGAAGTTGACATCCAGACCAGCTGTAGGTTGACGAAAAATCTAGAAAAGTCATCTCTAAAATCAGCAGGAAATCCACGGACCTCAGCATCAAACAGGGTCGCCAAGTGGTCAGACTTATCCTAACCATGAGAGGATCTGTCTCGTAAAATGGGGAGGGCGCCGTGCAAATTAGCTTGATAAGACTACTGAATCAGACCCCCAGAAACGATAATCTCCTTAAAGATTAAAAATCAGCTTTTAAGCCTGATATTACTCAATCCTTGAGATTGACCATAAAGATTGAGAATTACAAACTCATGGAATTCGATGATATCTAAACTCGAGCTTGAACGGGAAAATATTTTGATCAAAATTAAAACCGATTTGTTTTCTAAAAACCTATTTTCAATGCGTTTGAAATGCCCCGTCATAATCCATCTGGACGAAGTCATCAACATTTGATCCCAGAGCGATGATCGACTCCAAGTAATGTCCTTAAAATGAGCAAATGCACAGCGGAAGATTTCTTTCATACCTGAGAATAAACATGCTTTCAAGTGTCAACCAAAAGGTTGGTGAGTTCATAGGTTTATCATAAAATAATAAAATTCATCATTTTGATAGACCACAAGATTTAAATGTTGCATGATACAAATGGGCCCGAATCCTATACCCACCTGTAATGTACATGCGATATCTTTTAAATACAGTACACCTTTCTCGTGTACGAAATCATCTTACATAAATCTTAGTAACCGTACACATATCTTGTGCACAAAAATAACATACACATAACCTGTGTATAAAATCATTTTCTCGATACATAACATTCATATCAATTGGTGGCAATTATCATGTCCACATAATTCAATGGTGGCAATTATCATGTCCACATAATTCAATGGTGGCAATTATCATGTCCACATAATTCAACAATATTCCGTAGAACTTCTGTCTGCATAATAATTCATTCGAGGAATGTTTTGCTTGTGTCTATCTCGTCAAACATTTATAAAAGCATTTCATGTATTCGCAGTTCAAAATGTTTTTCAAAAGCATTTAATAAAGTAGTTGTAAAAGTAGCGCATGTATTCTCAGTTCCAAAAATGTAAAGAGTAAAAGGGAGCAAATGAAACTCACCATACTGTATTTTGTAGTAAAAATACATATGACGACATTGAACAAAAGTAGGGTTGGCCTCAGATTCATGAACCTATATCAATTATATATATTAACACATATAATAACAATTAACAAGTTTTTATATATATTTAATATATAGTATATTACATATTTAAATTAGTAATATATTTGTTCTTTCAATTGTAACATATATAGATATATGTTATATTAATATTATATATATAAGTATTTATTTTTATATGATGTTAGTAATAATAATGATAAAAATAATGTTAATTCTAATAATAATAATAATAATAATAATAATAATAATAATAATAATAATAATAATAATAATAATAATAATAATAATAATAATAATAATAAAAATAAAAATAATAATGATAATTTTAATAAAAATAATACATTTTTAAATGATAAACTTATCCTTATCATCACGTTTTAACCATAATCCTAACACTTTAATAACGTTAATCATAATAGTAATATTGATAATACTAATAGTATTAGTAATACTAATGATTAATAACAATGATAATAATAATAATGATAATAATAATAATCATACTTAATCTTAACATTATAATAATATCATAATATTCATCATTTATAGTTATAGTATAAATGTAAATTTAAAACTTAAGTTTATAGTTTATACCCTCGGTTTAAATCGAGTAAGAGACGAGTAATGTTCAGAAGTGAAGCCCATCACCGATTCATATCATATCATTTTCTTAATCGTCACCATCATTACCGTATATCATAATCATCATCTCTTAATTACCATCATCTCATCATCATCAATATAATATCATCATAATCATCACGATGATCATGATCTTCACATAATCATCATCAATATCATTCTAACATCGACATTATTATCATTACCTACTACACGGTCGTTGCTTTTTCTCCTTCCCCACTTTCTATATTTGATGTCATCCATTACATCGTCCACCTCATTGTTTATTGCCTTTAATTGATGATCCATCATTTTTACAAAAAATAAATCACGTGGGACTACACTCACCCACCATAACATTAAGTATATGACAATCTTCCTTTTTAATGAGTTGTTCCTGAGAACAGATATGGAAAGTCAAGTCTTTTAAATTCTCTTGGATCTAAATTAATAATGTCCACAATAGACTGTAACCAAGCGACTAACACAAGGTTATCAACTTGGTTATCAACTTTAGCATACAGAGATACTTTTGAATAACAAGCATGAAGTACCTCTCTAGAAACAATATCGGTAAGCGGATCGCCAGACAACTTACGAGCAAAAGAGTGGCAATAGTAACAACGGGTTAATGGTAGTTGTTTAATCGTAGATTGTAGTGTATGATCGCGATAGTGACAATGAAGGTGGTTGCTTGCAGGTGGAAGAAGAAAGAAAATAAAAAAATTGCAATGCGAAGGTGGTTTGATGGATTGAGTAAGGAGGTGAAGTGGGTTGTTGATTGTGGTGATCTAGTGGTGGATCAAGGTTGATGGTGGTCGAAGGTTGTGATGACCGATGGTGGTTAATGGTGTCATGGTGAGGCTGGCGGTTCACCATGATGATTTAAGTGGCAACGATGGCGTGGTGATTAAATGGGTCGAACAAGAAATGAAAAATATTACTCACAATTACAAGTTAAATAGCGACTGTAGCGGCTCGATGATGGTTCACGGGCATAAACTGAAACGAAAACAGCATCACTATACGATGAGTTGGGATGGTTGTTCGGTGGTTATGGGCCATGGGTGGTGATGTTTGGTTTGTTGAGAGTTTCGACTAACATTAGATAACCGAAGGGTGGTGTTTACTAGTAGCAACCACAGTGACGAGCAAGGGAGTAGTAGTAACCAATGGGTTTGTGATGGTTGTTAATTACAATCACATCTTTGTTTGAGAAGATGATAGATGGGTAGCGATATAAAGTAAAAAAAAAAATATTGTAGCTAATAGTAACATCACTCCACTAATTAAATTTACAATTACGTCTTTCATAATTGCTAGAATAATTGAATGTTAATACTATTTAATTAAAATGGGAGATTGTATAATCAAAATGAGGCCTATTTCAGATGGCATTGAAAGGAATGGCACATGCAAATGCCAGCGATATTACTACATCTTTCTTGTGGTCTAATAATGTTTACATTATCAAAATAAACTCTTTAGTATAAGTTTAAAACAATTAGATTAACTCTCCGCGCTCGATCCCAGGTAAAATATTCGAAATATTAAAATTTATCAAATTAGATTCTAAATACATTTTTGATAAGCCTATAATTTATATAACTCATTTTCGGATCGCCGTTTATTTTAAAATCATATAAGTTCGAATTGAACTTTTCTAATATCAATCGAAACATCAAACTAGTATTACAATCATTTAATATTTATTTTTAATATACTTTTATTTATATAAAGAGATATATTTTAAATAATAATTATTATAATATCCTATTCTTATTTTTATTTATTTATTAATTTTTAATAACAACAACATATAATACTTCAAGATATATTTCGAATTATTATTTATATATATACATACACACATATTTATTTACAATTAATTGTTCGTGAATCGTCGGGAGTAGTCAAAGGTCAAATGAATTCATAAAAACAGTTCAAAGTTTTTGAGATTCCACATTACAGACTTTGATTATCGTGTCGAAATCATATAAGATTCAAGTTTAAATTTGGTCGGAAATTCCCGGGTCATCACAGTACCTACCCGTTAAAGAAATTTCGTCCCGAAATTTTGAGTGAGATCGTCCTGGCTAACAATAATTATGTTTTCCTGACGAATATGAGCTGATAATTAGAGTTTTATCACTATTGAATAATACAGATAAAATAATTCAATTATTCGAAGAGCACAAATGAAGCTATCACAAAAGAGTGAAATGAATAAATGAAGTTTCGTTTTAACTTTTGATGTTGCCTTGGTTGAATTTAGAAAATAAGATGCATCTTAACTTTTGACGTAAAGGGTTGAATTTCGGAATTCAAGGGATTTATAGAAAATATTAGAAATCTAAAAGATTTGATTTCTTCGACGAATAAGGAAATTAAGAGCTCTTATAATTAAATAAGGTGATCTGTCTCGATTACTCTGTCTGATATTCTCATTATAAATTAAACTTTTTCCGTTCCATTATTCTCACCATTCCTATACTTTCCTTCTTGTTTCATACATCCAAAAGATTCTGAAAATGCTTAATTCATTTCTAATCCTTGATATTTTCCTAATTATTATTCTTGTTATCCTTCTTTTCAATCTTCCACCAGAAAAATCTGTTTACCTCTACTATTACTTTGAGGAGATTCTATTCTTAATTCTACCGTGTCTTTATATCGCTATTCGTATTAATATCTACGGTTTGTAATCTCCGTGTTGTTATTGGGTTTTATATCTTCCCTTATATTTCAATGTCCCTACTTCTGTTTCCTATAATCATTGTCATCCACAGTTAATGCTCTCTCCTATTTGCTGCGATTTATACCCCCATTTCTATTTTGGAGCTTCATGCTTTTGTTTTCTTTTCCCGACTTTAAGTCAAGCGAATAATGGTCCAAAATTCGTAGATATAAATTTCGGAATGAACATAGTTAATGTTCTAAGAAAGAAATGGTAATAGCACAATCTGACTTGTCAAATTACCAGAATTCAATGGAAAAATAGAACTATCAAGAAAATATGTTCTCGATATGTTTGCGGTTAAAATAGGATGTAAGCATCGTGTAACATGGCACATGATGACGTTATAGTCTGTGAATCATCACGTTCCATTAGAAACTCAGCATGACTTACTGTAATATAATCACGTTGATCAAGTGTCATTATATTATACTAACTCATGCATCAGTTCTCAACATTACTTCAATAACATTCATATTTTAAGCTCGAAAGTTTACAGAATATAGAAACTAACAGTTTCTATATGATGTAACACTGATAGCACTAATAGATTAATGATTCAGATAAGAATAGTTATGAAAATATCTTCAAAAATATGGAGGATATTTATAATAAAAGATACGATGATATCTTGTAATTTTTGAATCAAGTTGTGATGAAGAAATTCATTCATAATTCAAACTCGAATTTTAAAGAAATTTAGAAACTAAAGTAGTTTTCTTTATGATGTAATATAGATAGCAGGAAGAAATAAATAATTTTGGACAAGAATCTTTATGAAAATATCCTCAGAAATATCAAAGATATTTATGATGATATTTTGGAATTTCTAAGTTTGAAGGTTGATGAAGAAAATTTGTCCGCAAGAATTTAGAGTCATGAGTAAGGTATTCGCTAAAGATTTCATCAGAAACAGAATCATCAGGATTCTTAATGTACAAGTTTAGTCCTTGTGATTTGTTCAGAGACTCCTTCGTAGTTTGCTCAATTAGTTTTTCAGTTTCAAACTTTTTCTGAGCTTTGCCAACATACAATTCTTTATCATCAACTTTCGACTGTTGAGGTCGTTTACGGTTGTCTACGGAATCTGCTGCTTCATTCAGCTTTTTCAACATTCAGAGTATTGATTTGTAGACTGAGTGCTTTTCAGAATTTCATAATGAAAGATCATAATACTAAGAGATGAATGTTATACATATAACTGTTGATGTAGATATGCTGGGAGTTTTCAAAGCACTGATTGTTGATTCCTAGTAATTGGTATGTCAATTCTCGTTACAAGATGCGGATGAGTATATGATAGGGTTTCAATGAATAAATATAATGATTTATCATAGAGATTTAAGTCAAGAAGTAGCGAGGTTGCTGGTAAGTTTACTGCTAATGTGGTGGAATATAAACGGTTCCCCGGTAACGATGACGAAAGGCAAACTTATATATCAAGGTTATAATAAGACCAATCCGGATGAAAAGTCGAAGTTGACTTGCTGAAGCTGTGACAAAACTGGCTATTTTGAAAAGGAATTGCAATGTTATTTTTGGTAATAACAATGCCAAATGATTTAGCACAGATACGTGTTAAACATTTACTCAGGTTCCGAGTGTTTTCAGGTGCATAATTATATGCATCCATCTTTTTTTTCGTAGATGAAGTGTGGTTGGTTCATCCTCTCGATTGAGGTGTTTTTAAGAATTATGAAATGTTTGAACGCAGATTGGAATCGTCAAGATACGAATGAGGTTTAAGATGAAATCAAGTGGCAAACTTGAAGAATTATTTAGTTTCATATGTTATAATCAGTATTTTAATTCTTTTTAATTGTCCAATGTTATTAGTCCACAGTCAATAGTCCACAGTTAACAGTCCAGTAATTCATATATAGTTTAATATATTATATTTGAATTAATTAATACGTGTCGTGACCCGTATATGTCTCAGACTCGATCACAACTCAAACTATATATATTATTTAAGAATCAACCTCAACCCTGTATAGCGAACTCGATCATTACTACATATAGAGTGTCTATGGTTATTCCAAATAATATATATAGATGCGTCGATATGATATGTCAAAACCTTGTATACGTGTCCCGATATTTAAATGCGTAAAATAAATAACAGAAATTAAATGACGATAAATAAAGTGCGTAAAGTAAATAACAGAAATTAAATGACGATAAATAAAATTGCGAGAATTAAAATTGCGATAAAATAAATTGCGATAATTAAATGTACAATAAGGAATTAACAGTTAGCTAGGAACAATTAGCTAGGATTTTGTTAGCGTGGATTCTTAACAAAATTTCTCATAGTTAATTTGTTTGTTTCTAACAAATTTTATTTTGTCCAATGTTTTCTTTATTATGCCACTTGTCGGATTCTGATAGGTCAACATCCAAATATGAAATTGAATGAAAATGGTTATTATGTGGTGAACGGATACGTATATCGGTGGATGTAAGTAGGATAGTAAATGACTGTTGAATCAGATTCGAAGAATGTACAGTGTAACTTATTAATGTGGAATCTAAATATTCCTCGGGTATTACCTACCCGTTAAAATATTTTCACCATTAACAGTTTGTACAAATGAATTTTTAATTACAATCTTTGTGAAAACATATATACATATATATTTTCTTCAGATGTAATCATGGATTTAATGAGTTAATATGATATTAATCTCATTTGCTTTTCGGTTTGAGCTAGAATAAATAATCTCTAAGACTTTAGAGGTTACATAATCGTCATGAAGAATGAAGATAATTGATGTAGAACGATATAACGATGATTATACTCGAGGTACAGAATGAGATGTTGAGGTATGAAGTGTTGATGGTACTGGTGCTGTTACTGATAGTACTGTTGGTGCCGATGATGTTGCTGAAGCTGGTAAATTTTGCACCATATTCTCCAAATTAATTACACGAGCGCGAAGTTCGTTGACTTCTTCTATTATTCCGGTTGGTTTGTCGGTCGGAACGAGCGGATGAATAAAGTTTAGAATTTGTGAGATTATATAATCATGGCGAGATATTCTGTAGATGAGGGTGAAAATGGTGTTTCGTACAGGTTCGCCGGTAAGTGCTTCAGGTTCTTCGCCAATAGGGCAATGTGGCGGATGGAAACGATCACCTTCTTTTTGTCTCCAATGATTGAGGAGGCTACGAACCCATCAGATGAATTGGGGATGGATGATTGGTTGATTCATTCTGGTGACACTGCTTTCGGAGCTTAGGTGAAACTCCATATCGGAATAGCTGCCGGAATAACTATCGGAATAGCTATCGAAATCTGAGGGACTCGAACTGGTTGAGGGATTCATCTCGTACGATCAGATGAAGGATTTTCGATAAGAAATAGATTATAGGATGTAGATTTGTACCCTACAATACATAATTTATATATGCATATATAATACTAAAATCCCATAAGTTACAGGGTAATCTACGGAATCTGTCTGGCAAAGGTAACAATAACAGATGCGCTAAGATATGAATTTTGTCTATACACTATTCATGCAATCAATGCAGTAAGATGTGTCTAGACTAAGAATGATAAGCCAATGATTCCCTAAGAATGATGAGTAGGTAATTTTCGACACGAAATGATAAGCAAAACTTTTGACATGCAGACACGGTCGAAGTCCAGACTCACTAATGCATCTAAACAACTATCAGTTAGACACACTAATGCAAGACCTGGTTCGCTAAGACCATCGCTCTGATACCAACTGAAATGCCCCGTCCTAATCCATCTGGACGAAGTCATCAGCATTTGATCCCAGAGCGATGATCGACTCCAAGTAATATCCTTAAAATGAGAAAATGCACAGCGAAAGATTTCTTTCATACCTGAGAATAAACATGCTTTCAAGTGTCAACCAAAAGGTTGGTGAGTTCATAGGTTTATCATAAAATAATAAAATTCATCATTTTGATAGAACACAAGATTTAAATGCTGCATGATACAAATGGGCCCGAATCCTATACCCACCTGTAATGTACATGCGATATCTTTTAAATACAGTACACCTTTCTCGTGTAAGAAATCATCTGTCATAAATCTTAGTAACCGTACACATATCTTGTGCACAAAAAATAACATACACATAACTCGTGTATAAAATCATTCTCTCGATACATAACATTCATATCAATTGGTGGCAATTATCATGTCCACATAATTCAATGGTGGCAATTATCATGTCCACATAATTCAATGGTGGCAATTATCATGTCTACATAATTCAATGGTGGCAATTATCATGTCCACATAATTCAACAATAATCCGCAGAACTTCTGTCTGCATAATAATTCATTCGAGGAATGTTTTGCTTGTGTCTATCTCGTCAAACATTTATAAAAGCATTTCATATATTCGCAGTTCAAAATGTATTTCAAAAGCATTTAATAAAGTAGTTGTAAAAGTAGCGCATGTATTCTCAGTCCCAAAAATGTAAAGAGTAAAAGGGAGCAAATGAAACTCACCATACTGTATTTTATAGTAAAAATACATATGACGACATTGAACAAAAGTAGGGTTGGCCTCAGATTCATGAACCTATATCAATTATATATATTAACACATATAATAACAATTAACAAGTTATTATATATATTTAATATATAGTATATTACATATTTAAATTAGTAATATATTTGTTCTTTCAATTGTAACATATATAGATATATGTTATATTAATATTATATATATAAGTATTTATTTTTATATGATGTTAGTAATAATAATGATAAAAATAATGTTAATTCTAATAATAATAATAATAATGATAATTTTAATAAAAATAATAAATTTTTAAATGATAAACTTATCCTTATCATCACGTTTTAACCATAATCCTAACACTTTAATAACGTTAATCATAATAGTAATATTGATAATACTAATAGTATTAGTAATACTAATGATTAATAACAATGATAATAATAATAATAATAATGATAATAATAATAATCATACTTAATCTTAACATTATAATAATATCATAATATTCATCATTTATAGTTATAGTATAAATGTAAATTTAAAACTTAAGTTTATAGTTTATACCCTCGGTTTAAATCGAGTAAGAGACGAGTAATGTTCAGAAGTGAAGCCCATCACCGAATCATATCATATCATTTTCTTAATCGTCACCATCATTACCGTATATCATAATCATCATCTCTTAATTACCATCATCTCATCATCATCATCAATATAATATCATCATAATCATCACGATGATCAAGATCTTCACATAATCATCATCAATATCATTTTAACGTCGACATCATTATCATTACCTACTACACGGTCGTTGCTTTTTCTCCTTCCCCACTTTCTATATTTGATGTCATCTATTACATCGTCCACCTCATTGTTTATTGCCTTTAATTGATGATCCATCATTTTTACAAAAAAGAAATCACGTGGGACTACGCTCACCCACCATAACATTAAGTATATGACAATCTTCCTTTTTAATGAGTTGTTCCCGAGAACAGATTTGGAAAGTCAAGTCTTTTAAATTCTCTTGGATCTAAATTAATAATGTCCACAATAGACTGTAACCAAGCGACTAACACAAGGTTATCAACTTGGTTATCAACTTCAGCATACGGAGATACTTTTGAATAACAAGTATGAAGTACCTCTCTAGAAACAATATCGGTAACAGGATCGCCAGACAACTTACGAGCAAAAGAGTGGCAATAGTAACAACGGGTTAATGGTAGTTGTTTAATCGTAGATTGTAGTGTATGATCGAGATAGTGATGATGAAGGTGGTTGCTTGCAGGTGGAAGAAGAAAGAAAGTAAAAAAATTGCAATGCGAAGGTGGTTTGATGGATTGAGTAAGGAGGTGAAGTGGGTTGTTGATTGTGGTGATCTAGTGGTGGATCAAGGTTGATGGTGGTCGAAGGTTGTGATGACCGATGGTGGTTAATGGTGTCATGGTGAGGATGGCGGTTCACCATGATGATTTAAGTGGCAACGATGGTGTGGTGATTAAATGGGTCGAACAAGAAATGAAAAATATTACTCACAATTACAAGTTAAATAGCAACTGTAGCGGCTCGATGATGGTTCACGGGCATAAACTGAAACGAAAACAGCAGCACTATACGATGAGTTGGGATGGTTGTTCGGTGGTTATGGACCATGGGTGGTGGTGTTTGGTTTGTTGAGAGTTTCGACTAACATTAGATAACCGAAGGGTGGTGTTTACTAGTAGCAACCACAGTGACGAGCAAGGGAGTAGTAGTAACCAATGGGTTTGTGATGGTTGTTAATTACAATCACATCTTTGTTTGAGAAGATGATAGATGGGTAGCGATATAAAGTAAAAAAATAAAAAATAATATTGTAGCTAATAGTAACATCACTCCACTAATTAAATTTACAATTACGTCTTTCATAATTGCTAGAATAATTGAATGTTAATACTATTTAATTAAAATGGGAGATTGTATAATCAAAATTAGGCCTATTTCAGATGGCATTGAAAGGAATGGCACATGCCAATGCCAGCGATATTACTACATCTTTCTTGTGGTCTAATAATGTTTACATTATCAAAATAAACTCTTTAGTATAAGTTTAAAACAATTAGATTAACTCTCCGCGCTCGATCCCAGGTAAAATATTCGAAATATTAAAATTTATCAAATTAGATTCTAAATACATTTTTGATAAGCCTATAATTTATATAACTCATTTTCGGATCGCCGTTTATTTTAAAATCATATAAGTTCGAATTGAACTTCTCTAATATCAATCGGAACATCAAACTAGCATTACAATCATTTAATATTTATTTTTAATATACTTTTATTTATATAAAGAGATATATTTTAAATAATAATTATTATAATATCCTATTGTTATTTTTATTTATTTATTAATTTTTAATAACAACAACATATAATACTTTAAGATATATTTCGAATTATTATTTATATATATACATACACACATATTTATTTACAATTAATTATTCGTGAATCGTCGGGAGTAGTCAAAGGTCAAATGAATTCATGAAAACAGTACAAAGTTTTTGAGATTCCACATTACAGACTTTACTTATCGTGTCGAAACCATATAAGATTCAAGTTTAAATTTGGTCGGAAATTCCCGGGTCATCACAGCGTTCATTACCATTGAACGTAAAATCCTAAGAATTCACTCGGAATTCATTAGGTCACCTGAACCAAATCGGGTGTCAACCGTAAGAATGGTGGTTGCATAGTATGGTCGAAGACTGGACCTTGTGCCAGACCGAAAAATTATAGGGTGATCTTTACTATTTCTCCTACAATGGATAGTAATTGCATCCGACACATTGTGGACCATGAATAAATGCATGTCATTAGACATTGCCTTAACAGTTTCTTGTTCATCGCTTTCCGTTACAACCGGACGGTAGTTTACCGAAAGGTAATATACGGAGCAAGTATACTGGACGTGTTGCTTTCCTAATACAAGGTTAGCAAGTGGGTGACACAAAACCGCAAGTTTTGAGCTAAAATTTTAAAATCTGAAACCCACACAACCCACAAAAATAATTTGCAAACACCGGTGAAGGGTTATTCCTGAAAACTTATCTAGGGTAAAAGCTAGATTGAATTATCAAAAGATCAAATGTTTTCATAAAGATCCAATTTCCTTAAAGGATCTAAATTTTCATAGTCAAGTGGGACTGTAAACCACATCGTTACTACCATTGTTTATACCGCTGTATCAAAATCATTAATGTATGAAGTGTGAAGAATAAAGAAGTGATTCGTGTGATTTAATTTCAAGTTCTGTATTGCTTGAGGACAAGCTGAAATGTCCCGTTCATATTGATTATAAACGTTCCATATTAATTGATTTCATTGCGAGGTTTTGACCTCTATATGAGACATTTTTCAAAGACTGCATTCGTTTTTAAAACAAACCATAACCTTTATTTTATCGACAAGGTTAACAAGACACCACTTAGATTATCCAGAAATGATAATCTAACAAATATCACACTTACACACTACCAATACATATTGGTTTACAAATATTAATATGTTACAACAAAATAGTTGGTGAGTTATAGGTTTAACCTATATTTATCAAATCATAATAATAGACCACAAGATTTCATATTTCAATATACATCCCATACATAGAGATAAAAATCATTCATAAGGTGAACACCTGGTAACCGACCTTAACAAGATGCATATAGAATATCCCCTATCATTCCGGGACTCCCTTCAGACATGATGAATTCGAAGTACTAAAGCATCCGGTACTTTGGATGGGGCTCGTTGGGCCCAATAGATCTATCTTTAGGATTCGCGTCAATTAGGGTATCTGTTCCCTAATTCTTAGATTACCAGACTAAAAAGGGGCATATTCGGTTTAATAATCCAGCCATAGAATGTAGTTTCATTTACATGTGTCTATTTTGTAAAACATTTATAAAACTGCATGTATTCTCATCCCAAAATATTAGATTTTAAAAGTGGGACTATAACTCACTTTCACAGATTTTTACTTTGTCGGAAAGTAAGACTTGGCCACTAGTCGATTCACAAACCTATAACAAATATATACATATATATCAAAGTATGTTCAAAATATATTTACAAAATTTTTAATACGTTTTGCTGTTTTAAGTTTATTAAGTCAGCTGTCCTCGTTAGTAACCTACAACTAGTTGTCCACAGTTAGATGTGCAGAAAATAAAGCAATATATATTATCTTGAATCAATCCACGACCTCATGTATACAAGCCTCAGGCTAGATCACAACTCAAAGTATATATAATATTTTGGAATCAACCTCAACCCTTATAGCTAACTCCAACATTACTGCATATAGAGTGTCTATGGTTATTCCGAAATATATATATATAGATGGGTCGATATGATATGTCAAAACATTGTATTCGTGTCTATGGTAACCCAAGATTATATAATATATTAGAATACACGTATAATACAATATGAGTTAGCTAGGATATGATTAATATAGATTTGTTACCAATTTTCACGTAGCTACAACTAGAAAAATTATCCAATCTTGTTTTACCCATAACTTCTTCGTTTTAAATCCGTTTTGAGTGTTTCAAGTTGCTATGGTTTCATATTGAACTTAAGATTATGAATCTAAATAGAAAAAGTATAAGCTTATAGTTAGAAATACAGGTTACAAGTCATTTTTGTAAAGGTAGTCATTTCAGTTGAAAGAACGACGTCTAGATTACCATTTTGGAAAACATACTTCCACTTTGAGTTTAACCATGATTTTTGGATATAGTTTCATGTTCATAAGAAAAATAATTTTCCCAGAAGAACAAATTTTAAATCAAAGTTATCATAGTTTTTAATTAACTAACCCAAAACAGCCCGCGGTGTTACTACGACGGCGTATATCCGGTTTTACGGTGTTTTTCGTGTTTCCAGGTTTTAAATCATTAAGTTAGCATATCATATAGATATAAAACATGTGTTTAGTTGATTTTAAAATTCAAATTATAAGGATTAACTTTATTTGCGAACAAGTTTAGAATTAACTAAACTATGTTCTAGTGATTACAAGTTTAAATCTTTGAATAAGATAGTTCTATATGTATGAATCGAATGATGTTATGAACATCATTACTACCTTAATTTTAGTAGGTAAACCTACTAGAAATGAGAAAAATAGATCTAGCTTCAAAGGATCCTTGGATGGCTTGAAAGTTCTAGAAGCAGAATCATGACACGAAAATAAGTTCAAGTAAGATTTCCACTCGAAATAAGATTGTTATAGTTATAGAAATTGAATCAAAGTTTGAATATGAGTATTACCTTGTATTATAAAGATATCTTACTGTAAATAAGAAAGATTTCTTGAGGCTGGATGATCACTTTACAAGATTGGAAGTAAGCTAGCAAACTTGGAAGTATTCTTGATTTTATGAAACTAGAACTTATAGAGTTTATGAAGAACACTTAGAACTTGAAGATAAAACTTGAGAGAGATCAATTAGATGAAGAAAATTTAAGAATGAAAGTGTTTGTTGGTATTTTTGGTCGTTGGTATATGGATTAGATATAAAGGATGTGTAATTTTGTTTACTTGTAAATAAGTCATGAATGATTACTAATATTTTTGTAATTTTATGAAATATTTTATGCTAATTGCCAAATGATGGTTCCCAAATGTGTTAGGTGACTCATAAGGGCTGCTAAGAGCTGATCATTGGAGTGTATATACTAATAGTAAATACATTTAGAAGCTGGGTATTGTACGAGTACGAATACGAGTGCATACGAGTAGAATTGTTGATGAAAATGAATGAGGATGTAATTGTAAGCATTTTTGTTAAGTAGAAGTACTTTTATAAGTGTCTTGAAGTCTTTCAAAAGTGTATGAATACATATTAAAACACTACATGTATATACATTTTAACTGAGTCGTTTAGTCATCGTTAGTCGTTACATGTAAGTGTTGTTTTGAAACCTTTAGGTTAACGATCTTGTTAAATGTTGTTAACCCATTGTTTATTATATCTAAAAAGATGTTAAATTATTACATTATCATGATATTATGATGTATTAATATATCTTAATATGATATATATACAATTAAATGTCGTTACAACGATAATCGTTACATATATGCCTCGTTTCGAAATCCTTAAGTTAGTAGTCTTGTTTTTACATATGTAGTTCATTGTTAATATAATTAATTATATGTTTACTTATCATAATACCATGTTAACTATATATATATATATATATATATATATATATATATATATATATATATATATATATATATATATATATATATATATATATATATATATATATATATATATATCCATATATATGACATCATATAGTTTTTACAAGTTTTAACGTTCGTGAATCACCGGTCAACTTGGGTGGTCAATTGTCTATATGAAACCTATTTCAATTAATCAAGTCTTAACAAGTTTGATTGCTTAATATGTTGGAAACACTTAATTATGTTAATAACAATTTCATTTAATATATATAAACATGGAAAAGTTCGGGTCACTACAGTACCTACCCGTTAAATATATTTCGTCCCGAAATTTTAAGCAGTTGGAGGTGTTGACGTATCTTCTGGAAATAAGTGCGGGTATTTCTTCTTCATGTGATCTTCTCATTTCCAGGTGAACTCGGGTCCTATACGAGCATTCCATCAAACCTTAACAATTGGTATCTTGTTTTGCTTAAGTCTTTTAACCTCACAGTCCATTATTTCGACGGGTTCTTCGATGAATTGAAGTTTTTCGTTGATTTGGATTTCGTCTAACGGAATAGTGAGATCTTCTTTAGCAAAATATTTCTTCAAATTCAAGACATGGAAAGTGTTATGTACAGTCGCGAGTTGTTGAGGTAACTCAAGTCGGTAAGCTACTGGTCTGACACGATCAATAATCTTGAATGGTCCAATATACCTTGGATTTAATTTTCCTCTTTTACCAAATCAAACAACGCCTTTCCAAGGTGCAACTTTAAGCATGACCATCTCTCCAATTTCAAATTCTATATCTTTTCTTTTAATGTCAGCGTAGCTCTTTTGTCGACTTTGGGCGATTTTCAACCGTTGTTGAATTTGGATGATCTTCTCGGTAGTTTTTTATATTATCTCCGGACCCGTAATCTGTCTATCCCCCACTTCACTCCAACAAATCGGAGACCTGCACTTTCTACCATAAAGTGCTTCAAACGGTACCATCTCAATGCTTGAACAGTAGTTGTTGTTGTAGGAAAATTCTGCTAACGGTAGATGTCGATCCCAACTGTTTCCGAAATCAATAACACATGCTCGTGGCGTTTGTATCGTCCTTTCGCTCTGCCCATCAGTTTGTGGATGATAGGCAGTACTCATGTCTAGACGAGTTCCTAATGCTTGTTGTAATGTCTGCCAGAATCTTGAAATAAATCTTCCATCCCTATCAGAGATAATAGAGATTGGTATTCCATGTCTGGAGACGTCTTCCTTTAAATACAGTCGTGCTAACTTCTCCATCTTGTCATCTTCTCTTATTGGCAGGAAGTGTGCTGATTTGGTGAGATGATCAGCTATTACCCAAATAGTATCAAAACCACTTGCAGTCCTTGGCAATTTAGTGATGAAATCCATGGTAATGTTTTCCCATTTCCATTTCGGGATTTCGGGTTGTTGATGTAGACCTGATGGTTTCTGATGCTCAGCTTTGACCTTAGAACACGTTAAACATTCTCCTACATATTTAGCAACATCAGCTTTCATACCCGGCCACCAAAAATGTTTCTTGAGATCCTTGTACATCTTCCCCGTTCCAGGATGTATTGAGTATCTGGTTTTATGAGCTTCTCTAAGTACCATTTCTCGCATATCTCCAAATTTTGGTACCCAAATTCTTTCAACCCTATACCGGGTTCCGTCTTCTCGAATATTAAGATGCTTCTCCGATCCTTTGGGTATTTCATCCTTTAAATTTCCTTCTTTTAAAACTCCTTGTTGCGCCTCCTTTATTTGAGTAGTAAGGTTATTGTGAATCATTATATTCATAGCTTTTACTCGAATGGGTTCTCTGTCCTTTCTGCTCAAGGCGTCAGCTACCACATTTGCCTTCCCCGGGTGGTAACGAATCTCAAAGTCGTAATCATTCAACAATTCAATCCACCTGCGCTGCCTCATGTTCAGTTGTTTCTGATTAAATATGTGTTAAAGACTTTTGTGGTCGGTATATATAATACTTTTGACCCCATATAAGTAGTGCCTCCAAGTCTTTAATGCAAAAACAACCGCGCCTAATTCCAAATCATGCGTCGTATAATTGTGCTCGTGAATCTTCAATTGTCTAGACGCATAAGCAATTACTTTCGTTCGTTGCATTAATACACAACCGAGACCTTACTTTGAGGCGTCACAATATATCACAAAATCATCGTTCCCTTCAGGTAATGACAATATAGGTGCCGTAGTTAACTTTTTCTTTAACAATTGAAACGCTTTTTCTTGTTCATCTTTCCATTCAAATTTCTTCCATTTATGCGTTAATGCAGTCAAGGGTTTTGCTATTCTGGAAAAGTCTTGGATGAACCTTCTGTAGTAACCAGCCAGTCCTAAAAATTAGCGTATATGCTTCAGAGTTTTTGGGGTTTCCCACTTTTTAACGGTTTCAATCTTTGCTGGATCCACCTGAATACCTTCTTTGTTCACTATGTGACCGAGAAATTGAACTTCTTCCAACCAAAATGCACACTTTGAAAACTTAGCGTACAGTTTTTCCTTCCTTAACAACTCTAGCACTTTTCTCAAATGTTCTTCATGCTCTTGGTCATTCTTTGAGTAAATAAGTATGTCATCGATGAAAACAATGACAAACTTGTCAAGGTATGGTCCACACACTCGGTTCATGAGGTCCATGAACACAGATGGTGCGTTGGTCAACCCAAACGGCATAACCATAAACTCGTAATGATCGTAACGCGTCCTAAAAGCAGTCTTTGGAATATCATCCTCCTTCACCCGCATATGATGATACCCAGAATGTAAATCAATCTTCGAATAAAATGACGAGCCTTGTAGTTGATCAAATAAGTCGTCGATTCTCGGTAGTGGGTAGCGGTTCTTGATGGTAAGTTTGTTCAACTCTCGGTAGTCGATACACAACATAAATGTACCATCCTTCTTCTTGACAAACAAAACAGGAGCTCCCCATAGTGATGTACTTGTTCGAATGAAACCACGCTCTAAAAGTTCTTGTAACTGACTTTGTAATTCTTTCATTTTGCTGGGTGAGAGTCTGTATGGAGCACGAGCTATTGGTACAGCTGCTGGTACAAGATCTATTTGAAATTCAACGGATCGATGTGGGGGTAATCCCGGTAATTCTTTTGGAAATACATCGGAAAATTCTTTTGCAATGGGAACATCACTGATGTTCTTTTCTTCAGGTTTAACTTCCTTGATGTGTGCTAGAATGACGTAACAACCTTTTCTTATTAGTTTTTGCGCCTTCAAGCTACTAATAAGATTTAATTTCGCATTGTTCTTTTCTCCGTACACCATTAAAGGTTTTCCCTTTTCACGCATAATGCGAATCTCATTTTTGTAACAAACGACCTCCGCTCTCACCTTTTTCAACCAGTCCATGCCAATTGTTATATCAAAACTCCCTAATTCGACTGGTATTAAATCAATTTTAAATGTTTCATCCCCCAGTTTAATTTCTCTATCCCGACATATATTATCTGCTGAAATTAATTTACCGTTTGCTAATTCGAGTAAAAATTTACTATCCAAAGACGTTAATGGGCAACTTAATTTAGCACAAAAATCTCTACTCATATAGCATCTATCCGCACCCGAATCAAATAAAACATAAGCAGATGTATTGTCAATAAGAAACGTACCCGTAACAAGCTCCGGGTCTTCCTGCGCTTCTGCCGCATTAATATTGAAAACTCTTCCACGGCCTTGCCCATTAGTATTCCCTTGGTTTGAGCAATTTCTAATAATGTGGCCTGGTTTTCCACATTTATAACAAACTACGTCGGCATTATTTGTTTCGACCTTATTTGTTTCTTTATTTTTATTGTTCTTTGGTCCGTAAATCTCACATTTTGCCGCGTCATGACTACTTCTCTTACACTTGGTGTAAACTGTTGTGCAAAACACATTCGGATGGTACTCTGCACACCTGAAGCATGGTTGTTTCTGTTGTTTGTTGTTATTGAGGTTGTTGTTCGGATTGTTATTGTTGTTGAAACGGTTGTTGTAGTTGTTGTTGTTGTTGGGACGTTTGTTGTAGTTATTGTTAGGATTGCGGTTATTGTTGCGATTGTTGTTGCGGTTGTGGTTGTAATTGTTATTGTTGTTGTACTGGTGACTCTTGTCACCGTTTTCCTCCCACTTCCTCTTGAGTTGTTTCATGTTGGCTTCTTCGGCCGCCTGTTCTTTAATTCTCCCCTCAATCTGATTTATGAGTTTATGAGCCATTCGACTTGCCTTCTGTATGGAAGGGGGCTCGTGTGAACTCACATCTTCTTGAATCCTTACTGGTAACCCTTTTACAAACGTGTCGATCTTCTCTTCTTCATCTTCGAACGCTCTCGGACACAATAGGCACAACTCTATGAATCGTCGTTCATATGTGGTAATGTCGAATCCTTGTGTTCATAACTCTCTAAGTTCTACCTTGAGCTTATTGACTTCGTTTCTAGGATGGTACTGCTCGTTCATCAATTGCTTGAATGCCGACCACGGTAGTGCGTAAGCAGCATTTTTTCCTACCTGTTCAAGATAGGTGTTCCACCACGTTAACGCAGTACCTGTGAAGGTATGCGTAGCGTACTTAACTTTGTCCTCTTCAGTACACTTACTTATGGCAAACACCGATTCGACCTTCTCGGTCCACCGTTTCAATCCAATTGGTCCTTCGGTTCCATCAAATTCCAAAGGTTTGCAGGCAGTGAATTCTTTGTAGGAGCATCCTACACGATTTCTTGTAGAATTAGTTCCACTGCTAGATCCAGAGTTATTGTTATTTTGCATCGCAGCCTGTACTGTGGCTATGTTTGCTGCAAGGAAAATACGGAAGTCTTCCTCGCTCATGTTCAAATTCTGACGAGTCGCCGGTGCCATTTCCTTCAAAAATAGCCCAAAAGAATTGAGTTAATCATATAGAATTTAAGAGTAGTCAATAGTATTTCGTAGCATAATATGAACTTATTTATAAAAGCTTTTTCTTCATATTAGCATTTTATAGTTTTAATTCGGGTAGTACCTACCCGTTAAGTTCATACTTAGTAGCTATTATATAATTCAACTACTACGATTCTATATGAAAAACTTATTACAATAATATTTCACTTTCAAACTTTTATACAATATTTTACAAACATACAAAACCACTATTATACATATAGGATGAAATATAGCACATAATAACTTGCTACACAGCAGCTATAAAGGTAATTCTAATTAATACGCAAGTTGTTCAGTAAAGGCAATAAAGACACGTAATTCATAAGTTCAGAAACAGGTCATGCATTCTGGTTTTACTAAAACGAATTCCCATCCTTGATCTTGTGTAAAGTAACCGTTATGACCATTGGCTAGGCAGCATGTTGTAATGTCGTCAAAAGGACGAGGGTTTCGTAATGCCCAACAGCCTCGTAGCAATCTAAAAACCTTGTTTCTTACCACAACTACTGAGTCCGTCACTTGTGGGAATGTTTCATTTAATAGTTGTAATCCGATGTTCTTTTTCTCACTTTGGTGAGAAGCGAACATCACTAACCCGTAAGCATAACATGATTCTTTATGTTGCATTTTAGAAGCTCTTTCTAATTCACGAACTCCTATGTTGGGATATGTTGAGTCAAAATAGGTTCTTAACCCGTAGCAAAAAATTGCATTTGGGTTCCTCGCATTTAACGCTTTAAAGAAAACACGGCGTAACTTACGGTCTCCCCAATGTGATATACCCCACCTATCAAAGGAAAGCCTTTTATAAACTAAGGCATTTCTGGAAAGTCTTTCAAATGTTTGACAAGTTAATTTCGCCATAACTAATTGTGCTGATGAATTCTGACCGACTCTAGACAAGATTTCATCAATCATATCCTCTGGTAGGTCTTCTAAAATATCGGTTGTTTACCCTTAACGTCCATTTTGTGTTTTTATACTGTAAAAATAGACGAGAGTTAGATTCATAAAAGATAATTAACAAACAATACAAGAAATTTTACATTTATCAAAAAAAAAATAACACAAGCACACTATATTACATATATTACATAACATGATTACAACTCTTTAATCCGACTCACTCGTTTCTTCTTCTTCGGACTTGGTTCGTTTTGCTAATTTTCTAGGGATATATGATGCTTCCCTAATATGAGCTATCGTTTTCCACAATGGTTTAGAAAAACCTGGTGGTTTAGAGGTTCCCGGGTTATTGTTACATTTTAGGAAATTCGAACGTTGCCGATACATATAAAGTTCATCGGGGTTGGAATCAAGTTTCTCTATTTTTATACCTTTTCCCTTATTATTTTCTTTTGCTTTATTAAATTGGGTCAAGATAATTTCTATAACATCATCGGAATCCTCATCGGGATCCGATTCATCAAAAAATTGGTAATCTTCCCAATATTTTGCTTCCTCGGCGGAAACACCATTGACCATTATTGACTTTGGTCCGTTGGTTGAGGATTTTCTTTTATTTAACCGATTTACTGTAGGTATCAATATTTCTTCCTCCAGAACCTCTTCTTCTTCTTCCAGTTCTTCCTCTTCCGGTTCCTCCTCTTCCAGTTCCTCCTCTTCCGGTTCCTCTTCTTTCGGTTCCTCTTCTTCCGGTTCCTCTTCGGGAATTTGTGAATCTTCCCAAAGTATATTTGACTCTTCATTATTATTAGGTGAGTCGATGGGATTTGTACTAGAGGTAAACATCTATCACACAATATCAAACACGTTAAGAGATTAATATATCACATAATATTTACATGTTAATAATATATAGTTTCCAACAAAAAAATTAAGCAATCGTTTTTTTTTTTGAAGAAAAACACGGTCGAAGTCCAGACTCACTAATGCATCCTAACAAACTCGGTAAGACACACTAATGTAAAAATTCTGGTTCTCTAAGACCAACGCTCGGATACCAACTGAAATGTCCCGTTCATATTGATTATAAACGTTCCATATTAATTGATTTCATTGCGAGGTTTTGACCTCTATATGAGACATTTTTCAAAGACTACATTCGTTTTTAAAACAAACCATAACCTTTATTTTATCGACAAGGTTAACAAGACACCACTTAGATTATCCAGAAATGATAATCTAACAAATATCACACTTACACACTACCAATACATATTGGTTTACAAATATTAATATGTTACAACAAAATAAATCTCGAATGCAGTTTTAAACAATATTATACAAGCATGATGACACCAAATCTTGTCCATGTAATAGCATGCAACAGCGGAAGCTCTTAATAATCACCTGAGAATAAACATGCTTTAAACGTCAACAAAAATGTTGATGAGTTATAGGTTTAACCTATATTTATCAAATCGTAATAATAGACCACAAGATTTCATATTTCAATATACATCCCATACATAGAGATAAAAATCATTCATAAGGTGAACACCTGGTAACCGACCTTAACAATAATGCATATAGATTTTTTACCAATTTTCACGTAGCTACAACAAGAAAAATTATCCAATCTTGTTTTACCCATAACTTCTTCGTTTTAAATTCGTTTTGAGTGTTTCAAGTTGCTATGGATTCATATTGAACTTAAGTTTATTAATCTAGACAGAAAAAGTATAAGTTTATAGTCGGAAATACAGGTTACAAGTCATTTTTGTAAAGGTAGTCATTTCAGTCGAAAGAACGACGTCTAGATGACCATTTTGGAAAACATACTTCCACTTTGAGTGTAACCATGATTTTTGGATATAGTTTCATATTCATAATAAAAATAATTTTTCTAGAATAACAAATTTTAAATCAAAGTTTATCATAGTTTTTAATTAACTAACCCAAAACAGCCCGCGGTGTTACTACGATGGCGTATATCCGGTTTTACGATGTTTTTCGTGTTTCCAGGTTTTAAATCATTAAGTTAGCATATCATATAGATATAGAAAATGTGTTTAGTTGATTTTAAAAGTCAAGTTAGAAGGATTAACTTTATTTGCGAACAAGTTTAGAATTAACTAAACTATGTTCTAGTGATTACAAGTTTAAATCTTCGAATAAGATAGTTTTATATGTATGAATCGAATGATGTTATGAACATCATTACTACCTTAATTTTAGTAGGTAAACCTACTGGAAATGTGAAAAATAGATCTAGCTTTAAAGGATCCTTGGATGGCTTGAAAGTTCTTGAAGTAGAATCATGACACGAAAACAAGTTCAAGTAAGATTTCTACTCGAAATAAGATTGTTATAGTTATAAAAATTGAATCAAAGTTTGAATATGAGTATCACCTTGTATTAGAAAGATATCTTAATGTAAATAAAAAAGATTTCTTTAGGTTGGATGATCACTTTACAAGATTGGAAGTAAGCTAGCAAACTTGGAAGTATTCTTGATTTTATGAAACTAGAACTTATAGAATTTATGAAGAACACCTAGGACTTGAAGATAGAACTTGAGAGAGATCAATTAGATGAAGAAAGTTGAAGAATGAAAGTGTTTTTAGGTGTTTTTGGTCGTTGGTATATGGATTAGATATAAAGGATGTGTAATTTTGTTTACTTGTACATAAGTCATGAATGATTACTAATATTTTTGTAATTTTATGAGATATTTCATGCTAGTTGCCAAATGATAGTTTCCACATGTGTTAGGTGACTCATAAGGGCTACTAAGAGCTGATCATTGGAGTGTATATACCAATAGTAAATACATTTAGAAGCTGGGTATTGTATGAGTACGAATACGAGTGCATACGAGTAGAATTGTTGATGAAAATGAATGAGGATGTAATTATAAGCATTTTTGTTAAGTAGAAGTACTTTGATAAGTGTCTTGAAGTCTTTAAAAAGTGTATGAATACATATTAAAACACTACATGTATATACATTTTAACTGAGTCGTTAAGTCATCGTTAAGTGTTGTTTTGAAACCTTTAGGGTAACGATCTTGTTAAATGTTCTTAACCCATTGTTTATTATATCTAAAGAGATATTAAATAATTACATTATCATGATATTATGATGTATTAATATATCTTAATATGATATATATACAATTAAATGTCGTTACAACGATAATCGTTACATATATGCCTCATTTCGAAATCCTTAAGTTAGTAGTCTTGTTTTTACATATGTAGTTCATTGTTAATATACTTAATGATATGGTTACTTATCATAATACCATGTTAACTATATATATATCCATATATATGACATCATATAGTTTTTACAAGTTTTAACGTTCGTGAATCACCGGTCAACTTGGGTGGTCAATTGTCTATATGAAACCTATTTCAATTAATCAAGTCTTAACAAGTTTGATTGCTTAACATGTTGGAAACACTTAATCATGTAAATAACAATTTCATTTAATATATATAAACATGGAAAAGTTCGGGTCACTACACAAGCAACGTTCAAGTGTGGGGATATTTGATAATGCTCTAAATGAACATATATTTAGTATCAATATCCATCCAATATGTAAAGCTTTTAATTGCAATTGTTCTATTTTTATGTAATATTCGTTTAAATAAATAAGTGCGAAGATAAAAGAAGAAAATGACGATTTGAAGACGCAAATGACCAAAAAGCTCAAATGTACAAGATATAATTCAAGTGGTTCCATTTATTGATAAGAAACGTCTAAAATTGACAAGAGTACGAGCCGCGGAACGCAGAGTACAAGATATCTCCGCGTACGAAAGGACTTTCGAAAATTCGGAACCGAGACATAAACTGAGCATCAACGCGCGAGGCAACGGAGCTAAAATTACGAGTCAACTATGCACAAGAATATAATATAATATATATATAATTATATAAAATTATATATATTATATTATATAATAAATAAATAAGAGCCGCCCACGTTTAAAGCATCATGTGAGCTGGAATCAACAGCCATGCGATCGCATGGCATATAGGAAGAAAGCCCATGAGATCGCATGGGCATGAAATCATGGTCAAGTGCTATAAAAGGCAACGTATTCAGCAAATGTAAAACACATCTTTTTTCCTTTCTTTCCTCTGATCAAATTATATATATTTATATTTATAATTTTAAGTTTAATTTAAGATTAATAATAATTGAGTTATTGTAAGAAATGTTTTAAGGTTTTGTAAGTCAGAACTCTGTCCACGTAACGCTACGCGATAAATAATCACTGTAAGCTATGTTCTTCCTTTTTAAATTAATGTCTTGTAACTAAGTTATTATTATGCTTATTTGAGCCGAAGTAATCGTGATGCTGGACTAAAAATTAAGATTGGGTTATTGGATTTTGTACCATAATTTGGGTTTGGACAAAAGACCGACACTTGTGAACATTGGACTATGGACTATTAATAGATGGGCGGTATTGTCTAATAACGAATGACAACTCGTTGGAATCTGTCAAACCTATCTTCAAATTAGTTAATCTAATAATTATTAAATGATTATGAATGTCCTATTTAGTGACGTTTATACGACATCTGTTACAATCATTTAATTTAATCAATTGGATTGGGTAATTTATTATTCATTATGGCCAAGTGAATAAATTAATGTATCATGGACTAATAAAAATAGGGGTGGATTACATACAAGGGTAATTGATGTAATTGTTAACAAAGTATTAAAACCTTAAATTACACGCAGTCGATAACCTGGTGTAATTATTAACAAAGTATTAAGACCTTGTTATAGTTCAAGACCCTAATTAGTTGGAATATTTGACTTCGAAAATAAGGTTAATTTGACGAGCATTTTATAATTATGACCGATGGACTATTATGGACAAAAACTAGATAGGTGTCAAATAAACCAGGACAAAGGACAATTAACCCGGGTAACAATTAATCAAAACGTCAAACATCATGATTACGTAAGTTTAAATAAGCATAATACTTTTATTTCATATTTCATCGTACCTTTATTTACTGTCATTTTAATTACTGCAATTTACTTTATCGCAATTTAAATTCTATCATTTATATTATCATCATTTATCTTTACGCTTAAAATATAAAATCGACAAACCGGTCATTAAACGGTAAAAACCCCCTTTTATAATAATATTACTATATATAATTATATATATTTTATATAAATATAGTTGTAAAAAATATAGCGTTAAACTCAGCTAGCACCCTGTGGAACGAACCGGACTTACTAAAAACTACACTACTCTACGATTAGGTACACTGCCTATTAGTGTTGTAGCAAGGTTTAAGTATATCCCATCTATATAAATAAATAAAACTTGTGTAAATTGTATCGTATTTCGTAATAAAAATAATACTATTTCGTACTACACCTCGCACACATCAATGGATATGGATGATCTAAATATTTGGTGGATCGGATATGGATAAAAATTTATCATCCACGGATATATCCGTTATCACCCGAAATAAATCTATATATACATATATACGTACTAAAATATATGCATATACATCTACACATCGATATACATTTACATATAACCTATAAATTCTTAGATTATTAATGAAAATAGGAGTTGTGATAGTCACAATTATTAAATTGTTACTAACAATATTCAAAGTTATATATTTAGATTAGTATAAACGTATATTTACTTACATTATAACGTATTTTCCTCAATTAAATTCACAATCGGTAGCAAATTACCATATTAACTATTAGACAAAAATGATGAATAGTACCATGGGTATTTTCATCATTTTGCCTTTTTTTAATAAACTTCCACTTTGTCAAAAAAACCCCCACACTTTGTTCAAACATTAAAACCGGCCCCCCAAACAGGGGGTAAAGTGCCAAATCAACATTTTCATAAAAAATCTTAAATAAACTCCACTCAAATATTCAACAGGTCATATCTTCTCGCTCGCAACGAGTTAAATTTTTCCGGCATCATCGTTAAACTCGAAATAATTTTACGAACACAATGTCACTAACTATAAGCAAAAAGGTTTCTTTAAAAAAAACGCTAAATTGGGGTACTTTTCATACACGTTGATTTTGCGTTAAATTTTTAAAAGTCGACAATTCCATAGCGAAATGTGGAGATGCACATATATTGTTAATTTAAAATAACATTTAAATCTTTCACGGGTTATACCTTTTAGTTCGACTCGAGTTGCACTTCAACGACATCATCGTTAGCCACGAAATAACTTTACAAACTAAACGCAATAAAATACATTGAAAACCGAACCCCCGACGCGAAGCGAGGGTTCGAAAACTAGTTACTATCAAAACATATGTAAGAAATCAAAAACATAAAGATTAAATATTCACATTTGTTATAATCTATATTAACTTGATAAAATCGTCGTTAGATTAACGTTTCATTTGATGTCCAATGGATATCCATTAACCCGCTTAATCCATCGGATTTGGATATGGACGGATGAACTGAAATTTAATGGATATGGATATGGATATGGATGAGCAAAAATTAAATGGATATGAATATGGATACGGCATTATTCGATCCATATCCGATCCATTGCCATCCCTAGTCGGGAGCTCATAGATCAACCCACTTCATTAGTTCATTTCCTTTTTACTTATGAAAGAATGAAACAAAGATGGGATACTTAAGATCCATTGAGTGTATATGAGTACTATTTAATTCATTGTTTAGATGGAATGCTTATGATCCATTGATCTTTCAATCTTACACTGGCTGATTCATTTGTAATACATTTAGATTTATTGATCTATTTTTATTAATGTTTTGTTCAAGAAAAATGAACAGATAATAAGTGATGCCAGTTAAAATAATATTTGATATTATTTTAATATTTAAAAAATGAGAAAATCTAATGAAATGGAAAAATAAAAAATAGTATAAAAGTAATACTTTTAATAAATAAGAGAATAATATTACAAGTTAAAAAAAATATTATTACAATTCTTAATATTCACGACTAATCCAAAAACATTCCACAACATCGTAACGAAGGCCCTCGTGCATTCTTCTATCACGTAATGTCTTAGTTTTTCTCATATATGTGTCACACCTTTCAATTCAAGTACTACTTTATAGGTTTTCAATTCGCATACGAAGTATTTTACTCTCTACTCTCAGTAATTTTAAAACCATTGTCTCCATTAGTCATGTTATGCAATATGATACAAAATTACAAGCATACACTATTATTTATATGATATTATGTATTAAAATTCCTCTGAATTTGGTAGTATGTGCTTAATTGCTTGATCATATGGGATGGAATTGGTCTAATCAGTGGACCATAAAATTGTTGGAAAATTAGTTTTGATGTGTGAATTAAAATTGATGTTAAAGGGTTGATATCTCGGTACGAGATTGGTTGAGTTTTTCCTGATTTGAGGGATTGAGCGAGTTTTAGTGCTCAAATTTGTGGATTTGATAAATCGCGGATGATGATTTAGTATTAAAGGTGATTCGTCGGGAAGAATTGCCTAGAGGAATTGGAAGAACGCATGATGTTTCCATGTATGCTAAGTGTTTGTAGTAGTTTTCGAATGTTGTGTGCGTTGCATGTCTCGGAATGCGTGCACGTGTGTATTTGATAAGTGGAACAATCTTCAAGATTTACGATAAATGTGGCGGAAGTCGTATTGGAACGTATGTTTGAGGACTATTGAGTGTTGGTCCGGTTGGTTAAGTGATGGAGATCACGGGGACGCGATCCAATTTAAGTGGGGGAGAGTTGTAAGACCTTGTTTCAGTTATAGTCCTGTTCAGTGAAGTGGGACGCCGTCCAAAATGGGGGACGCCGTCCAGTAAAAAAGGACTGGACGACGTCCAGGAATCTGGACGCCGTCCAGATGAATTGACGGGCCAGCTGTTGTAATTTGATTTAACGAGGGGTATTATGGTATTTTCACTTGAGGGTCAGTTTTGGAGCTACAAAACTGATCCATGGCCTATCTTATCCTCATTTCACCTCTTTCCCTTCACACATTTGCATCTAGAGAGAGAAAGAGTTTAGAGAGAGAGAGTGGTTGATTTGGAGAAGAAGGAGTTGGATTCTCACTAAAGCTCGGGTATTGAAGTTGTTCATCTCGTTCACGGCTACGTTGTGGTAGTATTGGTAAGTTCAAACTCCGAATTTCATTTGTTAGAATTGATATTCAAGTTAGGTTTTGAGCTTGATTAGTTGTGAAACCCTTTTAGATGATGAAGTGGGTTTATGGTGACTAGTTATTCTTGTCACTTGGCGGGTTTTGGGTTGGTTGACGTTTTGGCCATGATTAGGCTTTGATAATGGGTATAATCACTAGTGTTAGTGATTATGGAAGTGTTGGAACCCATTTGGGGGTTTTTGATTGACTAATTTTGAAATGGGTCAAAATTAGGGTTTGGTGTCAATTTGGGCAAGACGAGTGTTTAACACTTGTGTTTGGGTGTAATTGGCGTATTAGGACCATCTTCACTTGTGTTAGTGATTATTGGTTAGTTTTGGCGCGATTTGTGCTTGAAAGTGCATTTGGGTCGAAATTGCACTAAGGGTCAATTGGGTTGGTTTGTAAATCCACCCTAATTGTGTTGTTTGTATTGTGATAATGGAATATGTACTTTCCATTGACGTGTTGAGGGATTGTTCGGTTGCATTCATCAAGACGACAAGGTGAGTGTTAATATCCTATGTGCATATGTATGTGTAGGATGGTGGTTCTCGGTTATAGAGCTCACTTCACATATAGGTGGATTTGATGGACTTGTGTATAGGTCCAATTGGCACGGTTGTGAATTTTGGTTGACCACCTTTGGCGAGGTACACACTTGTGTGTACGCTATCACATGGACTTGTGATATGGAGTTATATAATCCCGATGTAGTGGGATTGGTATTGAGATACGGTTGAGTAACCCCGCTGATGTGGGTATTGATGAAGTAATGAATCTCGGGTAGTGCGGATTCATGATGACTCGGGTTGTTCGGTCATCTTATTGATGAGGTAGTGAATCTCGGGTAGTACGAATTCACTAAGGCACGGGTAATTCGACCAACCTCGGTTGTTGAAGTGGCGAAGGAAGTGAATCTCGGGTTGTGCGAATTCACTAAGGCTCGGGTTGTTCGGCCAACCTTCATGGGTTTAAGGTTAAGGGGTTAACCTTGTTGTATTACCGGTTGTATTCTTTTATATGCATATATATATATACTTATTGTATGTTGTAGCTAATCTTACGGATTTGGCTTGGTGGTACGTTAGGTATAACATTGCTTAGTTATGCTCGGATTGCGGTATGTGTTTACTATTTGTGCGTTGGCGATGCGTATTCATTTTATGCATATATATGTATGTAGTATATTCTCACTCACTAAGCGTTAACTTACCCTCTCGTTGTTTACATTTTTATAGATTCGCGTGGAGGCGGTGGCTCGGGTAAGCGTGAGGACTAGTGGACTTGCGTAGTTCGCTTTAAAAGACGTGCTTTTGGATTTGATTAGGATTAGGTAGCGTATCCCCAATCACCATGCTCGGTCTTTATTTTTGTGTTAAAACTCACGTGGTCGAAAACTTGCATTTTGTACGAAAGTAGTAAAACGGCCGATGTGGGCCCAGTGTTGTAAAACTTGTTTTATCGTGAAAATCTCTTAGTTTTAATTATTATAACATGTTGTGAAAACCGTTTCGTCTAAACGTGTCGGGAAGCGAGTTTTCCGCTCGCTTAAGTTGGACTCCGGGGACAGCCCCTGGCAGTTCATTTGGACGCCGTCCTGCCCTTCACTACTGGACGCCGTCCAGATGGTCTATATATATAAAAAAAAAATCTTGGTGTTTTGGTTGGATAACGGGTTGGGTCGTTACAAGTAGTAGAAAAAATGGCTCATGAAAAACACATACATATATACAACTTTACATAAGCTCTTGTAAGTATAGTGTTCATCCTTTTGAACAATCAAAGTGTGTAGCTTATGAAGAACAATATAGACAACTTTTTCAGGCAAGTGTTCACGTCCGGCAGTACTCTGCTTCGGACCGGTGTACCCTGGAAACAGACGAAGAATCTGTTTAAGGGAATTGTGTCAAACACAATCCCGGTTCAATCTTAAATTCGGTTAGCTCGTTTTAGTTTTCAGTTCTTATTCTATATATGTTTATAATGATTATATTGCTTGAGTAATATGTTATTATTTGATTTACTCAGTTTCAGTTTCGTATACTATATTCCTACAAACTTAAACAGATTTCTAAAACGAAATTGAGATGTTTGTTATTTTGATTCGGATTATAAACTGGATGTTTAATAAAACGATTTGGTAAAACCGTATTGTGTTGTTATCTATGATGATAGGAAAAGATATTTTAGAACTATGGCCTACGCTGATAGGCAGAAGTTTATATATGGTCATACTGAATGTTTTTGGCATTGTAATAAGTTTATATAGCCTTATTTGCCGTATTTTAATGTGTTGATTAATTGATATAAATTGATTGTTAATACGTTGTGAATTAAAATTGCATATCATTAAAGTGTAGCGACACATTATTAAATTGTTTTAACATATTATTTTAGAAAAGTTACACATGATATGTTACAATGTGTTTGAGATTTTTTTTTTCTTCTAATCCAAATATGATATGCTGGTCTTATAACATATATTGTGGTGAAGATATATTATTATAATGGTTAATGCATATTATAATTTGTGGTCATCGTTTGCGATTAATATGTTGATGATGATAATGATTTAGAACTGATGTTGTTCACACGTGTTAACTGATAAGACTTTTGCTTAAGATTTAATATATAATTTGATGTATGCATCCAATTATTTGATAAACCTCCACTAATAGTATCGTGTTATTATTCTAAATTCTAATTCTAATTCTAATTCTAATTCTAATTCAGTATAACAGCCCATGAATAGTAACTTGGGCATTTTGATCTTTTTACCTTGGCCTATATAAGTTCACACACTGGATTTTATACTCTTCACTTCACCTCCACCGCCATTCTTTGTTCTTCACATTCTCATCTGCACTCCCACAAGGTTCCGGCGATTTTAGAATCGCCACGTTCGTCTCCATCGCCGCCGATCCGATCGTCGTTGCTGCAATCACCACCACTATTACTCACCGTTGTTAACGTCTCCTCCTCCACCGTTGTCGTTGCTTTTACACCTGAGGGTTATAGATTTTGTAACTGGCATCACCGCCTTTGACGGTGGTGATGAAGGGCGATTTAGCCAATTTTCGTAGATAAATGGAAGTTACGATGATACTTCTTTGATTTACCATTTTTTCCCTTTTCTTAATTGATGTTCTTGAGGATAAAAAGTTAGGGTTCGTTGTTGCCGTCTACTCCTGTCACTGCAGGTTCCTTATTCGATTGTAGCGCAGGTTTGATTTGTTGATTTTCGTGATTTTTAGGGTTTGAACCGATTTCTACAGGCTTAAAAAAATACATTTTCTGTAGATGCTAAAATTGAAGGCCTAATTACTAAACATATTAACTCAATTAATCATATTTGTGCTTTTCTCTTTTTTATTCTACATCTACTGTTGTTATTTCTCATTACCTGCTATTATTTTTCATTACCTGCTGTTGTGATTATTTGATCAGTGATGTGAGTTTAGAACTGAAACTCATAGAAATTAGTTTTAATTATTTCATGCTTACTTAACTGATCATTGATTATTATGTGAGCTTAGGACTGCAACTATGGTTGAATTTGTTAAATATCAAGTGAATGCAATTTGTTTCATTTTGTGTGTTCTTTTAGTTTATTTATTGTTTAGTTTTCATATTATTGGAAGTTTGTGTATGTGCTATTTTGTTTTTGTATTTCAAGGTTTGGTATTTTGTGATTTTCATCTTGGTTTTAAGGTTTGTGTATGTAACTGGTATGTGATATTAGGTATAATGTGTAGTGACCCGAACTTTTCCATGTTTATATATATTAATTGAGATTGATATTTACATGATTAAATGTTTCTAACATGTTAAGCAATCAAACTTGTTAAGACTTGATTAATTGAAATATGTTTCATATAGACAATTGACCACCCAAGTTGACCGGTGATTCACGAACGTTAAAACTTGTAAAAACTATATGATGACATATATATGGATATATATATAGTTAACATGATACTATGATAAGTAAACATATCATTAAATATATTAACAATGAACTACATATGTAAAAACAAGACTACTAACTTAATGATTTTTAAACGAGACATATATGTAACGATTATCGTTGTAAAGACATTTAATGTATATATATCATATTAAGAGATATTCATACATGATAATATCATGATAATATAATAATTTAAAATCTCATTTGATATTATAAACATTGGGTTAACAACATTTAGCAAGATCGTTAACCTAAAGGTTTCAAAACAACACTTACATGTAACGACTAACGATGACTTAACGACTCAGTTAAAATGTATATACATGTAGTGTTTTAATATGTATTTATACACTTTTGAAAGACTTCAATACACTTATCAAAATACTTCTACTTAACAAAAATGCTTACAATTACATCCTCGTTCAGTTTCATCAACAATTCTACTCGTATGCACCCGTATTCGTACTCGTACAATACACAGCTTTTAGATGTATGTACTATTGGTATATACACTCCAATGATCAGCTCTTAGCAGCCCATGTGAGTCACCTAACACATGTGGGAACCATCATTTGGCAACTAGCATGAAATATCTCATAAAATTACAAAAATATGAGTAATCATTCATGACTTATTTACATGAAAACAAAATTACATATCCTTTATATCTAATCCATACACCAACGATCAAAAACACCTACAAACACTTTCATTTTTCAATTTTCTTCATCTAATTGATCTCTCTCAAGTTCTATCTTCAAGTTCTAAGTGTTCTTCATATATTCTACAAGTTCTAGTTACATAAAATCAAGAATACTTTCAAGTTTGCTAGCTCACTTTCAATCTTGTAAGGTGATCATCCAACCTCAAGAAATCTTTGTTTCTTACAGTAGGTTATCATTCTAATACAAGGTAATAATCATATTCAAACTTTGGTTCAATTTCTATAACTATAACAATCTTATTTCAAGTGATGATCTTACTTGAACTTGTTTTCGTGTCATGATTCTGCTTCAAGAACTTCGAGCCATCCAAGGATCCGTTGAAGCTAGATCCATTTTTCTCTTTTCCAGTAGGTTTATCCAAGGAACTTAAGGTAGTAATGATGTTCATAACATCATTCGATTCATACATATAAAGCTATCTTATTTGAAGGTTTAAACTTGTAATCACTAGAACATAGTTTAGTTAATTCTAAACTTGTTCGCAAACAAAAGTTAATCCTTCTAACTTGACTTTTAAAATCAACTAAACACATGTTCTATATCTATATGATATGCTAACTTAATGATTTAAAACCTGGAAACACGAAAAACACCGTAAAACCGGATTTACGCCGTCGTAGTAACACCGCGGGCTGTTTTGGGTTAGTTAATTAAAAACTATGATAAACTTTGATTTAAAAGTTGTTATTCTGAGAAAATGATTTTTATTATGAACATGAAACTATATCCAAAAATTATGGTTAAACTCAAAGTGGAAGTATGTTTTCTAAAATGGTTATCTAGACGTCGTTCTTTCGACTGAAATGACTACCTTTACAAAAACGACTTGTAACTTATTTTTCTGACTATAAACCTATACTTTTTCTGTTTAGATTCATAAAATAGAGTTCAATATGAAACCATAGCAATTTGATTCACTCAAAACGGATTTAAAATGAAGAAGTTATGGGTAAAACAAGATTGGATAATTTTTCTCATTTTAGCTACGTGAAAATTGGTAACAAATCTATTCCAACCATAACTTAATCAACTTGTATTGTATATTATGTAATCTTGAGATACCATAGACACGTATACAATGTTTCGACCTATCATGTCGACATATCTATATATATTTCGGAACAACCATAGACACTCTATATGTGAATGTTGGAGTTAGCTATACAGGGTTGAGGTTGATTCCAAAATATATATAGTTTGAGTTGTGATCAATACTGAGATACGTATACACTGGGTCGTGGATTGATTCAAGATAATATTTATCGATTTATTTCTGTACATCTAACTGTGGACAACTAGTTGTAGGTTACTAACGAGGACAGCTGACTTAATAAACTTAAAACATCAAAATATATTAAAAGTGTTGTAAATATATTTTGAACATACTTTGATATATATGTATATATTGTTATAGGTTCGTGAATCAACCAGTGGCCCAGTCTTACTTCCCGACGAAGTAAAAATCTGTGAAAGTGAGTTATAGTCCCACTTTTAAAATCTAATATTTTTGGAATGAGAATACATGCAGATTTTATAAATGATTTACAAAATAGACACAAGTACGTGAAACTACATTCTATGGTTGAATTATCGAAATCGAATATGCCCCTTTTTATTAAGTCTGGTAATCTAAGAATTAGGGAACAGCCACCCTAATTGACGCGAATCCTAAAGATAGATCTATTGGGCCTAACAAACCCCATCCAAAGTACCGGATGCTTTAGTACTTCGAAATTTATATCATATCCGAAGGGTGTCCCGAAATGATGGGGATATTCTTATCTATGCATCTTGTTAATGTCGGTTACCAGGTGTTCACCATATGAATGATTTTTATCTCTATGTATGGGATGTGTATTGAAATATGAAATCTTGTGGTCTGTTATTATGATTTGATATATATAGGTTAAACCTATAACTCACCAACATTTTTGTTGACGTTTTAAGCATGTTTATTCTTAGGTGATTATTAAAAGCTTCCGCTGTCGCATACTTAAATAAGGACGAGATTTGGAGTCCATGCTTGTATGATATTGTGTAAAAACTGCATTCAAGAAACTTATTTTGTTGTAACATATTTGTATTGTAAACCATTATGTAATGGTCGTGTGTAAACAGGATATTTTAGATTATCATTATTTGATAATCTACGTAAAGCTTTTTAAACCTTTATTGATGAAATAGAGGTTATGGTTTGTTTTAAAATGAATGCAGTCTTTGAAAAAACGTCTCATATAGAGGTCAAAACCTCGCAACGAAATCAATTAATATGGAACGTTTTTAATCAATAAGAACGGGACATTTCAGTTGGTATCAGAGCGTTGGTCTTAGAGAACTAGAATTTTGCATTAGTGTGTCTTATCGAGTTTGTTAGGATGCATTAGTGAGTCTGGACTTCGACCGTGTTTACTTGAAAAATGATTGCTTAACAAATTTTGTTGGAAACTATATATTTTTAACATGTGAATATTATGTGATATATTAATCTCTTAACGCGTTTGATATTATGTGATAGATGTCTACCTCTAGAACAAGTCCCATTGACTCACCTAATAATAATGAAGAGTCAAATGTAAATTGGAATGATTCGTGGACTGATTCACAAGTTCCCGAAGAGGAACCGGAAGAAGAGTCGGAACCGGAAGAATCGGAACCGGAAGAAGAATCGGAACCGGATGAAGAAATAGAACCGGTGGGGGAAATAATAAAACGGTTAAGTAAAAGAAAATCCTCAACCAACCGACCAAGGTTAATTATGGTCAATGGTGTTTCCGCCAAGGAAGCAAAATATTGGGAGGATTACCAATTCTCCGATGAATCGGATTCCGACGAGAATTCCGATGATGTTATAGAAATTACCCCAACTGAATTTAAAAAGGCAAAAGAAAATAATAAGGGAAAGGGCATAAAAATAGAGAAATCTAATTTCAACCCCGATGAACTTTATATGTATCGTCAACCCCCGAAGTCCTTAAGTTGTAACAATGACCCGGGAACCTCTAAACCACCAGGTTTTTCTAAACCAATATGGAAAACGACGGCTCGTATTAGGGGAACATCATATATCCTTAGAAACTTGGCAAAACGAACCAAAACCGAAGAAGAAGAAACAAGCGAGTCGGAATAAGATAGTTGTATTCGTGTGGTGTAATATATGTATTATAGTGTGCTTATGCTTTATGATATATGTAAAAATTGCTTGTATTAATAAGTATTTTTTTTATGAATCTAACTCTTGTCTATTTTATAGTATAAAAACACAAAATGGATAGACAACCCAATATTTTAAGAGACCTACCCGGAGACATGATTGATGAAATCTTGTCTAGAGTCGGTCAGAATTCTTCGGCACAACTATTTAAGGCGAGATCAGTTTGTAAGACATTCGAAGAACGTTCCAAGAATGCCTTGGTTTATAAAAGGCTTTCGTTCGAAAGATGGGGGATATCACATTGGGAAATCCATAAGTTACGATGTGTTTACTTTGACGCATATATTGCGGGGAACCCAAATGCTATTTTACGCAATGGGTTAAGAAATTATTTTGACTCAATATATCCGAATATTGGACTTCGTGATTTAGAAAAAGCGGCTAACATGCAACATAAAGAAGCATGTTATGCTTACGGATTAGTAATGTTCGCTTCTCACCAAAGTGAGAACAAGAACATCGGGCTACAACTATTAAACAAAATGTTCCCACAAGTGACGGAGTCGGTAATTGGGGTAAGAAATGAGGTTTTTAGATTGTTACGGGACTGTTGGACATTACGTAACCCTCGTCCCTTTGACGACGTTACAACACGCTGTCTTATCAACGGCCATAACGGTTATGTTCCACAAGATCAAGGATGGAAAGTAATCCTAGTAAAACCAGAATGCATGACTTGTTTCTGGACGTATGAATTACGTGTCTTTATTGCCTTTGCTGAACGACTTGTGTACTAACTAGAATTATCTTCACAACCATCTTGTATCAAATTTATTGTGTGCTATATTTCATACTATATGTAAAATAAGCGGTATTGTAAGTTTGTAAAATATTGTGTAAAAGTTTGAACGCGAAATATTATTATAATCAGTTTTTCATATAGAATTGTAGTAGTTGAATTGTATATTAGCTACTAAGTATGAACTTAACGGGTAGGTACTACCCGAATTTAAACTTATAAAACGCTAATATGAAGAAAAAGCTTTTATAAATGAGTTCATATTATGCTACGAAATACTATTAACTACTCTTAATATTCTGTATGATTAACTTGTTCCATTTGACTATTTTGAAGGAAATGGCACCGACTACTCGACACACCGTGAATATGAATGAAGAGGAATTTCGTACTTTTCTAGCTTCAAACATAGCCGCAGTACAGGCTACGCTACATACCAACAATAACCTTGGATCTAGCAGTACAGGAAATCGTGTAGGATGCACCTACAAAGAATTCACTGCCTGCAAACCTTTGGAATTTGATGGAACGGAAGGACCGATCGGATTGAAACGGTGGACCGAGAAGGTCGAATCGGTGTTTGCCATAAGTAAGTGTACTGAAGAGGACAAAGTGAAGTACGCTACGCATACCTTCACAGGTTCTGCGTTAACATGGTGGAATACCTATCTAGAGCAAGTGGGACAAGACGATGCGTACGCACTACCGTGGTCAGCATTCAAGCACTTGATGAACGAGAAGTACCGTCCCAGAATCGAGGTCAATAAGCTCAAGACAGAACTTAGAGGGTTACGAACCCAAGGATTTGATATTACCATGTACGAAAGACGATTCACAGAATTGTGCCTATTGTGTCCGGGAGCATTCGAAGATGAGGAAGAGAAGATCGACGCGTTTGTGAAAGGATTACCGGAAAGAATCCAAGAAGATATAAGTTCACACGAGCCCGCCTCCATACAACAGGCATGTAGAATGGCTCACAAACTAGTGAACCAGATTGAAGAAAGAATTAAAGAACAGACTGCTGAAGAGGCCAATGTGAAGCAAGTCAAAAGAAAGTGGGAGGAAAACGGTGATAAGAATCACCAATACAACAACAACAGCAATTACAACAATAATCGCAACAATTATCCCAACAATCGCAACATCAATCGCAACTACAACAAATGGCCCAACAACAACAACAACAACAACAACAACAACAACAACAACAACAACAATCATCCCAACAACAATAATAATCGCAACAACAACAACAATCAGAAGCAGCTATGCCAAAGGTGTGAAAAGTATCACTCGGGGTTCTGCACCAAATTTTGCAACAAGTGTAAAAGAAATGGTCATAGCGCGGCGAAGTGTGAGGTCTACGGACCAGGGGTTAATAGAACGAAATGAACAAATGGTGTCGGAACGAGTAATGGCGGAGCAAGTAGTGTCGGAGCAAGTTATGCCAATGTAGTTTGTTATAAATGTGGAAAACCGGGCCACATTATTAGAAATTGCCCGAACCAGGAGAACACGAATGGACAAGGCCGCGGAAGAGTTTTCAATATTAATGCGGCAGAGGCACAGGAAGACCCGGAGCTTGTTACGGGTACGTTTCTTATTGACAATAAATCTGCTTACGTTTTATTTGATTCGGGTGCGGATAGAAGCTATATGAGTAGAGATTTTTGTGCTAAATTAAGTTGTCCATTGACGCCTTTGGATAGTAAATTTTTACTCGAATTAGCAAATGGTAAATTAATTTCAGCAGATAATATATGTCGGAATCGAGAAATTAAACTGGTTAGCGAAACATTTAAGATTGATTTGATACCAGTAGAGTTAGGGAGTTTTGATGTGATAATCGGTATGGACTGGTTGAAAGAAGTGAAAGCAGAGATCGTTTGTTACAAAAATGCAATTCGCATTATACGAGAAAAAGGAAAACCCTTAATGGTGTACGGAGAAAAGGGCAACACGAAGCTACATCTTATTAGTAATTTGAAGGCACAAAAACTAATAAGAAAAGATTGCTATGCTGTTCTAGCACACGTCGAGAAAGTACAAACTGAAGAAAAGAGCATCAATGATGTTCCCGTCGCAAAAGAATTTCCCGATGTATTTCCGAAAGGATTACCGGGATTACCCCCACATCGATCCGTTGAATTTCAAATAGATCTTGTACCAGGAGCTGCACCAATAGCTCGTGCTCCTTACAGACTCGCACCCAACGAGATGAAAGAACTGCAAAGCCAATTACAAGAACTTTTAGAGCGTGGTTTCATTCGACCAAGCACATCACCGTGGGGAGCTCCTGTTTTGTTTGTCAAGAAGAAAGATGGTACATTCAGGTTGTGTACCAACTACCGAGAGTTGAACAAACTTACCATCAAGAACCGCTACCCACTACCGAGAATCGACGACTTATTTGATCAACTACAAGGCTCGTCTGTTTATTCAAAGATTGACTTACGTTTCGGGTATCATCAAATGCGGGTGAAAGAAGATGATATTCCAAAGACTGCTTTCAGAACACGTTACGGTCATTACGAGTTTATGGTCATGCCGTTTGGTTTAACTAATGCACCAGCTGTGTTCATGGACCTTATGAACTGAGTGTGTGGGCCATACCTTGACAAGTTTGTCATTGTTTTCATTGATGACATACTTATTTACTCAAAGAATGACCAAGAACACGGTGAACATTTGAGAAAGGTGTTAGAAGTATTGAGGAAGGAAGAATTGTACGCTAAATTTTCAAAGTGTGCATTTTGGTTGGAAGAAGTTCAATTCCTCGGTCACATAGTGAACAAAAAAGGTATTAAGGTGGATCCGGCAAAGATAGAAACTGTTGAAAAGTGGGAAACCCCAAAAACTCCGAAACACATACGCCAGTTTTTAGGACTAGCTGGTTACTACAGAAGGTTCATCCAAGACTTTTCCATAATAGCAAAACCCTTGACTGCATTAACGCATAAAGGGAAGAAATTTGAATGGAAGGATGAACAAGAGAAAGCGTTTCAGTTATTGAAGAAAAAGCTAACTACGGCACCTATATTGTCATTGCCTGAAGGGAATGATGATTTTGTGATTTATTGTGACGCATCAAAGCAAGGTCTCGGTTGTGTATTAATGCAACGAACGAAGGTGATTGCTTATGCGTCTAGACAATTGAAGATTCACGAGCAAAATTATACGACGCATGATTTGGAATTAGGCACGGTTGTTTTTGCATTAAAGACTTGGAGGCACTACTTATATGGGGTCAAAAGTATTATATATACCGACCACAAAAGTCTTCAGCACATATTTAATCAGAAACAACTGAATATTGAAAGGACCCGTTCATATACATTATAAACGATTCACAATAGTTGATTACATTGCGAGGTATTTGACCTCTATATGATACATTTTACAAAAATTGCATTCGTTTTTAAAAGACAATTTTTCTTTACATCAAAAATTGACAGGCATGCATACCATTTCATAATATCCACTATCCAACTATAAATTGATTTAATAATAATCTTTGATGAACTCAATAACTCGAATGCAACGTTCTTCGAAATATGCTATGAAAGACTCCAAGTAACATCTTTAAAATGAGCAAATGCACAGCGGAAGATTTCTTTAACACCCGAGAATAAACATGCTTTAAAGTGTCAACCAAAAGGTTGGTGAGTTCATTAGTTTATCATAATCATTTATTTCCATCATTTTAATAGACCACAAGAATTTCATTTCCAGTTCTCATAAATATATGTCCCATGCATAGAGACAAAAATAATCATTCATATGGTGAACACCTGGTAACCGACATTAACTAGATACATATAAGAATATCCCCTATCATTCCGGGATCCTCCTTCGGACATGATATAATTTCGAAGTACTAAAGCATCCGGTACTTTGGATGGGGTTTGTTAGGCCCAATAGATCTATCTTTAGGATTCGCATCAATTAGGGTGTCTGTTCTCTAATTCTTAGATTACCAGACTTTAATAAAAAGGGGCATATTCGATTTCGATAATTCAACCATAGAATGTAGTTTCAATTACTTGTGTCTATTTCGTCAAACATTTATAAAAGCGCATGTATTCTCAGTCCCAAAAATATAAAGGGTAAAAAGGTAAATGAAACTCACCATACTGTATTTCGTAGTAAAAATACATATAACGTCATTGAACAAGTGCAAGGTTGGCCTCGGATTCACGAACCTAAATTAATTATATATATTTATGTGTTGGTCAATATTTGTCTAACAAATTAGGTCAAGTCATAGTGTACCACAATCCTAATGCTCGAGACTAATATGCAAAAGTCAACAAAAGTAAATTTGACTCAAAATAATTTCCAAAAATCTATACATGATTAATATATAGTTTAAATATCGTCGTTTTATATTTTTAAATATTTTTAAAAGATTTATTAGAGTAAATAATATAATTTATTTATTAATAAATAAAATTTTATATTATATTTATATAATAAAATATACTTTTATATATATTAAGTAATAAAATTTATAGGGTTCATTTAATATTATAAAGATAATATGATAGGTATTATTAAAGTAAGTTATTACACGTAGTAAAATATGTTTGTATTAAATATTTATTTGATAAAATAATATCTATAATGATAGTAAGTAAAAGTTGTATTATTTTGTAATAATAATTATTTTATAAAAATATCAATATTTATAATTACTAAGATGACATTATGATAAAACGATAATTCTAATTATGATAACTTTAATATTTACGATAATTTTTAATATTATCTTTAAAATAATAATTCTATTTAAAATAATAATAATAATAATGATATTTTATAGTAACAATGACATTTCTATTAAAATGATAATTTTTGTTAAAATGATAGTTTTAATACTAACGATAATTTTAATAATAATAGTAATGATAAAAATAATAAGAACGATAATTTTATCTAAATCAATATCTTATAATATTTTAATTTCATCATGATACTCTTACCCATTATTTCCTAATCGTTTCGTTTAATAGCTTTTAATCGTCTTTTATATCGTGTTCGTAATAATGATAATAATAGTAATCAAAATAATTAGGTGTTACAAATATTTATTTTAATTACACTAATATTAATAATGATAGTTACTATAACATTATTAACGATAATACTAATAATTATCTTAATGATAATATAGTAATAATAATAATAACAATAACAATAACCATTTTTAAATAATGATATATATATTAATAATGATAATAATAATAATAATAATACCAATAATAATAATAATAATAATAATAATAATAATAATAATAATAATAATAATAATAATAATAATAATAATAATAATAATAATAATTGGATAATAATAATAATAATACTAATTATAACTTTAACGATAATAACGATAGTAATAATAAAAAAAATAACAATTTTTAATGATAAATCCTTTTATTGATAAAGATAATAATAATAATAATAAGATAAAATTAGAATGACGATAATAACGACGATAATAATAATCATTTTTAATAATAATACAAAAATTCGATGGACTATAACTTCAAATCCGTTCATCGAAATCATTCGATATCTAAATGAAAAGTTCTTAATTTTTCGCTAGCTTTCCAACGACATGCATATCTTATACCTTATCTCAGTTGCATATATAACTAATTCAGGATTCAACATAACCTAACTAAAGGCAATATCAAAAGTACAAATATGCATAATCCTATATACTCGAGCACTAGTCAGGGATACACTATTAGTATGTAAAAGTTAAATTATGAGTACTCACGTATCAATATTGAGATTCAATATTGCAGGAAAGGTACGTAGACGCAACGGAGATGATAAACACTATATTGATCTCACGAGCATACCCATGAACCATACCCAACCACCTCCATAGCTATAACCCATAATTTCCTTAATCCAATCCCACTCGAAAAACAATTTCGAAATTACTCGGACAGCATTCTGACGTAATATTTTATGTATACTAATAATATCTTAAAATAATACGGAGTAAATATATATATATGTAAATCGATTGAGAGAGTTTAGAGAAAAATATTTTCAAGTTTTTTATGAAATAATGAAACCTATTGAATTCTATTTATAATAGATTTTTGAATTATTAAAGTGAATTATTAAAGTGAATTATTAAAGTATGAATTATTAAAGTGAATTATTAAAGTATGAATTATTAAAGTGAATTATTAAAGTATGAATTATTAAAGTGAATTATTAAAGTATGAATTATTAAAGTGAATTATTAAAGTTAAAGTAAAGTAAAAATAAAGTAAATGTAAAGTTTAAGTATAGTAAAAGTATAAAACTATGTACGTATAATACACGAATAAATATATATAATATTAATTTAAATCGTTATATATATTTAATAAAATAAAATATAAATATCGTTATCTTTATCATACTGGTTAAGTAATGAGTTGTCAAAAGTGGTTCCAGATATTTATAAAAGTTATATACGTTTTAATAATAAAATTCTTTTTAAACTAAAAACGTTTTTGTACGTTTGAAACTAAATCAAATAAATATAATAATTTTGTTTTTCAAAACCAAATATATTTTTAAGAATCATTTTGTTTAAAGGTTAAAATAATGGAAATCGTTATATCATAAAATGTTTTTGAAAAGTAGAATCATATATATTCATAATAGGTTTGAAGTTTTTAAATTACAGTTTGTTGGTGAAGCATGGGATAAAGTTCAAAGGTTAAATAAACGTATGAAATCATCTTAATGAAAAATGTCGAGTTACATAACTTGTCGATATCCAACATCTAAGTTATTTACACTTCACGTTCTTACTTATAAATCACTTTACCATTTTTCGAATGTTGTCAAAAAGAATAGATTTCTTAAATCACAGTGGACCTTATAACATAGACCCGTAATCATATCATAATGTATCTGATAAATCAATCATTTGATATTATCTTCTAATTTCATCGATAAACATATTGAAACAAATACGTTCATGTAAAGTATTATACGCTTAATACTTTATTAATATTCTCAAGTTATAATATATATATACATATATATACATATTTATTTATATATAACAGTTCGTGAATCGTCGAAATTTGGTCGAGGTTATAATGAATGTATGAACACAATTTAAAATTCTTGAGATTTAACTTAACAAACTTTGCTTATCGTGTCAGAATAATATAAAGATAAAGTTTAAATTTGGTTGGAAATTTCCGGGTTGTCACAGTACCTACCCGTTAAAGAAATTTCGTCCCAAAATTTGAGTGGAAAGGTCGTGAATGATAATAAGTATGTTTTCATGATGCATACAGGCTGAAAATTAGAGTTTTATCATCAGCGAATAATTTGGATAAACAATCCATTTATATGAAGAGTACGAATGAAGCTAACATAGAAGAGTGAAATGAGTAAGTGTAGATTCATCTTATCATTTGACGTAGATATGATTGATTTCCAGATTTCAAGGGATTTGAAGAAAATCTTTGTAATAAGATTTGATTCTCCGGTAACAAAAGGAATTAGGATCCGCTTTAAATGCGATTGTCCATTTTAATTCTTCTGTCAGAGATTTTCTTATAAATTCACCTCCTTCGTTTTCTTACAACTCACACCTTCTGTTGATGCATTTTATGCAAGTCCCTAGACATCTACCCACGTCCATTGCAGGTACAACAGTTTATAGGCCACCATGATCGTTCGTTATTATCCTATCCGTGTTTGTATGTGGTTACAGCAACTGCAGGAACGAGATTTGGATGTTTAACTATGTTAGACTTAGTCAGACGTCCGAGTGAAGCCTCACTCGTACGGCTGACAGGCTCATACGCACGGTTGATGCTGAGCTAAGTCACAATTACAACCTAAATAAGAAGACACGAGTGAGTGATCACCCGTACGGCTGATGAAGCCAACTCGCATGTGTGATGGATGAATCGTACGGGTGAGTCAACAGCAGGGGTATATAAAGTCTTATGTTCTTCATTTTAGGTTAAGCCTCTCATTTGTTACACACACTCAGATCTGGTGAGCTCCTCCGATTCTCTCTCAACCCAAATCACCCAGGTAGTGAATAATAGCTCTAGGTGTTGATCTAATCACACTTGATTTAGTTGTGGTATGACTAAATTAATCCCAAAAAGCTTAACCAATTCACTAGAGGGTTTGATTCACTTATTCCGTCATTGTGTGTGTTAAATCTGTTGATTTCTAAGTTCCTAGTCATGTTTCATCACCTTCTATTCTTTCCCCCTCAACTCATATTTTAAAGTATTCATCAATATGCTCCATCCATTTCTGATTCTCGATATACTTATAACTTTCATATCGGTCATTCTTCTTTTTCATCTATCACCGGAAGAATCTATTTACTTCTACTATACTCTTGGGTTTATAGTGTTTCTAGTTCTCCCGTGTCTTTATATTGCTATATGCATCGATATATATGGTTTATAATTTTTGGTTTGTAGTTGGGCTTTATATCTTCCCTTATATTTCAAAGTCTCTGTTTCTATCTTCTATAATCATTGTCATCCACAGTTAATGCTCTCTTTTATTTGCTGCAATTTATACCCCAATTTCTATTTCGGAGTTTTGTCCTTTCGTTTCTTCTTCTTGCGATTAAGCAACGCTTGTAATGGTCCAGAATTCACAGATATGAATTTCGGAATGAACATTGTTAATGTTCTAGGAAGGAAATTGTGATGGCACGATCTTGACTTGTCAAATTACTAGAATACCTTGTAAAAGGCCGAATCATCAAGAAATATTTTCTTGATATTTTAGAGGTTAAATAGAATACAAGAGTCGTATAACATGGCACATGATGATGTTATGATCTGTGAATCATCACGTTCCATTTAGAAACTCAGCATGAATTACTGTAATATAATCACGTTGATCAAGTGTCATTATATTATACTAACTCATGCTTCAGTTTCCAACACTACTTCAAAAACATTCATATTTTAAACTCAAAGGTTTACAGAGTATAGGAACTAAACAGTTTCCTTTTTGATGTAATACAGATAGCGCAAAGAGATAAATGATTCCAGATAAGAATAGTTATGGAAATATCTTCAGAAATATAGAGGATATTTATAATGAAAGATACGATGATATCTTAGAATTTCTAATATCAGAGGATGATGAAGAATATTGTCTGTAAGGTTTAGTGTCAGGAGCAAGGTATTCGTTAATGACTTCAGCAGACACTGAATCATTTGGATTCTTTGAAGTCAGGTTCAGTCTTTGTGATTTGTCCACAGCCTCTTTCATACTTTGCTCAATCCGTTTTCCAGTTCCAAAACTTCTCTATTTCTGAGCTTTGTTAATACACTAATCTTTATCATCAAACTTTTTACTGCTAAGGTCGTTTACAGCTTTTGTTGCTTCATCAGCATTTCGAGAACTAGTTCGCGGTTCAGAGTGTTTTTCAGAAACTTCACATTCGAAGTATGTAAGCCTTGGAAATAGACGTTATGTATAGCTGTTGGCGTCAACATGCTGTGAGATTTCAAAATACTGATTGCTAATTCCCAATGATTCGTATGGCAATTCTCGTTACAAGAGGCAGATGAGTAAATGATGAGGTTTCGATAAATATAAAGATTCTTCAGAATGCCCAAGATCAGTGAAGTTGTTGGTAAGTTTATTGCTAATGTGATGGAATATGAAAGGTTCTCCGGTAACAAAAGGGTAATCACATATATCAAAATTATGATAAGGCTACTCCGAATGGAAAAAATCGAAGTTGTCTTGCTGGAGCTGTGATATAATTTGCTACTTTGCAAAGGAATTGCAAGGTTATTTTGGCTAATAAATGCCAAAAGATCTTACACAGATATGTGTTGAATTATGACTTTGGTTTCGAGAGCTTTTTAAGTACATAACTGTGGGTAATATGTGGTTGGATCATCATCTCGATTGCTCATTATTTGAAGTGTCTTCAGAGATTTTCGAAGGGTTTGAACACAGAATGTAATCGTTTGTATACATTTGATGTTCTAACACACTTTTGAAGTCAAAGTATAGCTTTGAAAGATGTAGGAATCTAAAAGTGATGGTACCGGTTATATCTCGAATTGAATTCTGAGATTTTAAAATCAGAATATGTAATTGGGTTTGAATGAGTATGGTTGTTTTGATTTCTATGAAAGAATGTATATTATTGTGAAAGTAGGAAGTATAATTGATAATTTGCTTAATCTGATTCGAAGAATGTAACATATTAATTGTGAATTTATATATATCTCTCGGGTATTACCTACCCGTTAAAAAATTTTCACAATTAATATTTTGTACATTAGAATTTTATTACAGTCTTTATGAAAATATATATGTATATATTCTCCTCAGATGTAACATAGATTTTAATGAGTTAATACTAAATTAAACTCATTCGATTTACGGTTGGAACTAGAATTGAATAATTCCTTGAAGGCTTTAGAGGTTACATAAGTATTTCTTCAATAATATTGAAATTATAAATCAATACTTCGTTATTTGTTGAGATGTGATGTTGGTTTTCGTTAAATTCTTGTAAACTTCGCAAAGTACGAATGATGTTATCTGAAAAGTTTCGTTACATCAATGATGAAGTGTAAAATCAAATATATACTTGATTTATTAGGAATTGGAACTTGTTGAATTGAGACAGAGATTGTAGTTAACGATGGTTAAGTTGCGGGCGAGGGACGTACATTATTGCATATTTGTAATATGAATTAACCGAGTAGTTAAGATTCACACACAATAGCTTAGCACGGAAAGATTTATTTTTTATTTCAAATATATATATATATATATATATATATATATATATATATATATATATATATATATATATATATATATATATATATATATATATATATATATATATAAAATATATATATAATTTCTTCAGAGGGAATGAGTTAATTCTTCATAACTTGTTGATACAATATAAACGTTATTGATTCGTAATGATGTCCACAGTGATTCTTAAACTGACGGAGTTTGCAATGTTATAGGTGTTGTTGATTCTGATGTTGACTGTACTGACGATGCTGGTGACGTTGACGGTACTGTTGATGTTGTTGGTAAAACAATTTTAACTTGTTAATCACACACCATTTTTGTCAGGGTTTCTACTCTTCCTTCTATCATTTTGGTTCGCTTAACTGATTTATGGTTAGGGCTAGATTAGATAATCTCTAAGACTTTAGAGATTATATAATCGCCGCGGAATGTTTCTCCAATGAAGTTATGAATTAATACTTCATCAGTTATTGTTGTTGGTACTCCATGGTATCTATGGTGCGTATGACGTTGATGCTCGTGGGACAGATTGTGAAGTTGAGGTTTACAACGCGGTTGTGGTTGGAGGTGGTAATGGTACTGTTGGCGTTGATGATGGTGGTACTGGTTATTCTGCTGATGCTGCTGCTGGTGTTTGTAATCTCTGCACCATATTCTCCAAAGCCACTACCCGAGCGCGAAGTTCGTTGACTTCTTCTATTATTCCAGGATGATTGTCGGTCGGAACGAGCGGATAAATAAAATCTAGAATTTGATGTAGTATATAATCGTGACAAGATACCCTGGAAATGAGAGAGAAAATGGTGTCTCGAACAGGTTTGCCGGTAAGTGCTTCAGGTTCTTCGCCAAGAGGGCAATGTGGTGGATGGAAAGGATCGCCTTCTTCTTGTTTCCAATGATTGAGGAGGCTACGAACCCATCCCCAATTCATCCAGAATAGGTGATGACTGATTGGTTGATCCATTTCGGTCACACTGCTTTCAGAGCTTGAGTGAGATTCCATTTCGGAATCCGAGTGACTTGAACTGATGACAAATTCTATTTCGTACGATTGGATAAAGGATTTTCGATATAAAATGATTTTTCGGCTATCGGGTGGTATTCTATTTACATAGGATATCTATATATAGAGATCAAAAGATTTCATAGATTACGGAGGAATTTGCGGGATATGTCAGGCAAAGTTTAAGTAACAGATACGATAAGATATGATTTAGCAGATACGCTAAGATATGAATTTTGTCTATACACTACTCATGCAATTAATGTAGCAAGATGTGTCTAGACTAATAATGATAAGCAGGTAATTTCCTATGGATGATAAGCAGATGATTTTCGACTAGAAATGATAAGCAAAACTTTTGACATGCAGACACGGTCGAAGTCCAGACTCACTAATGCATCCTAACGACTTATCAGTTAGACACACTAATGCAGAACTGGTTCGCTAAGACCACCGCTCTGATACCAACTGAAAGGACCCGTTCATATACATTATAAACGATTCACAATAGTTGATTACATTGCGAGGTATTTGACCTCTATATGATACATTTTACAAACATTGCATTCGTTTTTAAAAGACAATTTTTCTTTACATCAAAAATTGACAGGCATGCATACCATTTCATAATATCCACTATCCAACTATAAATTGATTTAATAATAATCTTTGATGAACTCAATGACTCGAATGCAACGTTCTTCGAAATATGCTATGAAAGACTCCAAGTAATATCTTTAAAATGAGCAAATGCACAGCGGAAGATTTCTTTAACACCTGAGAATAAACATGCTTTAAAGTGTCAACCAAAAGGTTGGTGAGTTCATTAGTTTATCATAATCATTTATTTCCATCATTTTAATAGACCACAAGAATTTCATTTCCAGTTCTCATAAATATACGTCCCATGCATAGAGACAAAAATAATCATTCATATGGTGAACACCTGGTAACTGACATTAACTAGATACATATAAGAATATCCCCTATCATTCCGGGATCCTCCTTCGGACATGATATAATTTCGAAGTACTAAAGCATCCGGTACTTTGGATGGGGTTTGTTAGGCCCAATAGATCTATCTTTAGGATTCGCGTCAATTAGGGTGTCTGTTCCCTAATTCTTAGATTACCATACTTTAATAAAAAAGGGCATATTCGATTTCGATAATTCAACCATAGAATGTAGTTTCAATTACTTGTGTCTATTTCGTCAAACATTTATAAAAGCGCATGTATTCTCAGTCCCAAAAATATAAAGGGTAAAAAGGTAAATGAAACTCACCATACTGTATTTCGTAGTAAAAATACATATAACGTCATTGAACAAGTGCAAGGTTGGCCTCGGATTCACGAACCTAAATTAATTATATATATTTATGTGTTGGTCAATATTTGTCTAACAAATTAGGTCAAGTCATAGTGTACCACAATCCTAATGCTCGAGACTAATATGCAAAAGTCAACAAAAGTAAATTTGACTCAAAATAATTTCCAAAAATCTATACATGATTAATATATAGTTTAAATATCGTCGTTTTATATTTTTAAATATTTTTAAAAGATTTATTAGAGTAAATAATATAATTTATTTATTAATAAATAAAATTTTATATTATATTTATATAATAAAATATACTTTTATATATATTAAGTAATAAAATTTATAGGGTTCATTTAATATTATAAAGATAATATGATAGGTATTATTAAAGTAAGTTATTACACGTAGTAAAATATGTTTGTATTAAATATTTATTTGATAAAATAATATCTATAATGATAGTAAGTAAAAGTTGTATTATTTTGTAATAATAATTATTTTATAAAAATATCAATATTTATAATTACTAAGATGACATTATGATAAAACGATAATTCTAATTATGATAACTTTAATATTTACGATAATTTTTAATATTATCTTTAAAATAATAATTCTATTTAAAATAATAATAATAATAATGATATTTTATAGTAACAATGACATTTCTATTAAAATGATAATTTTTGTTAAAATGATAGTTTTAATACTAACGATAATTTTAATAATAATAGTAATGATAAAAATAATAAGAACGATAATTTTATCTAAATCAATATCTTATAATATTTTAATTTCATCATGATACTCTTACCCATTATTTCCTAATCGTTTCGTTTAATAGCTTTTAATCGTCTTTTATATCGTGTTCGTAATAATGATAATAATAGTAATCAAAATAATTAGGTGTTACAAATATTTATTTTAATTACACTAATATTAATAATGATAGCTACTATAACATTATTAACGATAATACTAATAATTATCTTAATGATAATATAGTAATAATAATAATAACAATAACAATAACCATTTTTAAATAATGATATATATATTAATAATGATAATAATAATAATAATACCAATAATAATAATAATAATAATAATAATAATAATAATAATAATAATAATAATAATAATTGGATAATAATAATAATAATACTAATTATAACTTTAACGATAATAACGATAGTAATAATAAAAAAAATAACAATTTTTAATGATAAATCCTTTTATTGATAAAGATAATAATAATAATAATAATAAGATAAAATTAGAACGACGATAATAACGACGATAATAATAATCATTTTTAATAATAATACAAAAATTCGATGGACTATAACTTCAAATCCGTTCATCGAAATCATTCGATATCTAAATGAAAAGTTCTTAATTTTTCGCTAGCTTTCCAACGACATGCATATCTTATACCTTATCTCAGTTGCATATATAACTAATTCAGGATTCAACATAACCTAACTAAAGGCAATATCAAAAGTACAAATATGCATAATCCTATATACTCGAGCACTAGTCAGGGATACACTATTAGTATGTAAAAGTTAAATTATGAGTACTCACGTATCAATATTGAGATTCAATATTGCAGGAAAGGTACGTAGACGCAACGGAGATGATAAACACTATATTGATCTCACGAGCATACCCATGAACCATACCCAATCACCTCCATAGCTATAACCCATAATTTCCTTAATCCAATCCCACTCGAAAAACAATTTCGAAATCACTCGGACAGCATTCTGACGTAATATTTTATGTATACTAATAATATCTTAAAATAATACGGAGTAAATATATATATGTAAATCGATTGAGAGAGTTTAGAGAAAAATATTTTCAAGTTTCTTATGAAATAATGAAACCTATTGAATTCTATTTATAATAGATTTTTGAATTATTAAAGTGAATTATTAAAGTATGAATTATTAAAGTGAATTATTAAAGTATGAATTATTAAAGTGAATTATTAAAGTATGAATTATTAAAGTGAATTATTAAAGTATGAATTATTAAAGTGAATTATTAAAGTTAAAGTAAAGTAAAAATAAAGTAAAGGTAAAGTTTAAGTATAGTAAAAGTATAAAACTATGTACGTATAATACACGAATAAATATATATAATATTAATTTAAATCGTTATATATATTTAATAAAATAAAATATAAATATCGTTATCTTTATCATGCTGGTTAAGTAATGAGTTGTCAAAAGTGGTTCTAGATATTTATAAAAGTTATATACGTTTTAATAATAAAATTCTTTTTAAACTAAAAACATTTTTGTACGTTTGAAACTAAATCAAATAAATATAATAATTTTGTTTTCCAAAACCAAATATATTTTTAAGAATCATTTTGTTTAAAGGTTAAAATAATGGAAATCGTTATATCATAAAATGTTTTAGAAAAGTAGAATCATATATATTCATAATAGGTTTGAAGTTTTTAAATTACAGTTTATTGGTGAAGCATGGGATAAAGTTCAAAGGTTAAATAAACGTATGAAATCATCTTAATGAAAAATGTCGAGTTACATAACTTGTCGATATCCAACATCTAAGTTATTTACACTTCACGTTCTTACTTATAAATCACTTTACCATTTTCCGAATCTTGTCAAAAAGAATAGATTTCTTAAATCACAGTGGACCTTATAACATAGACCCGTAATCATATCATAATGTATCTGATAAATCAATCATTTGATATTATCTTCTAATTTCATCGATAAACATATTGAAACAAATACGTTCATGTAAAGTATTATACGTTTAATACTTTATTAATATTCTCAAGTTATAATATATATATACATATATATACATATTTATTTATATATAACAGTTCGTGAATCGTCGGAATTTGGTCGAGGTTATAATGAATGTATGAACACAATTTAAAATTCTTGAGATTTAACTTAACAAACTTTGCTTATCGTGTCAGAATAATATAAAGATAAAGTTTATATTTGGTTGGAAATTTCCGGGCTGTCACAAATATGAGGCAGCGTAGGTGGATTGAATTGTTGAATGATTACGACTTTGAGATTCGTTACCACCCGGGGAAGGCAAATGTGGTAGCCGACGCCTTGAGCAGAAAGGACAGAGAACCCATTCGAGTAAAATCTATGAATATAATGATTCACAATAACCTTACTACTCAAATAAAGGAGGCGCAACAAGGAGTTTTAAAAGAGGGAAATTTAAAGGATGAAATACCCAAAGGATCGGAGAAGCATCTTAATATTCGGGAAGACGGAACCCGGTATAGGGCTGAAAGAATTTGGGTACCAAAATTTAGAGATATGAGAGAAATGGTACTTAGAGAAGCTCATAAAACCAGATACTCAATACATCCTGGAACGGGGAAGATGTACAAGGATCTTAAGAAACATTTTTGGTGGCTGGATATGAAAGTTGATGTTGCTAAATACGTAGGAGAATGTTTGACGTGTTCTAAGGTCAAAGCTGAGCATCAGAAACCATCAGGTCTACTTCAACAACCCGAAATCCTGGAATGGAAATGGGAAAACATTACCATGGATTTCATCACTAAATTGCCAAGGACTGCAAGTGGTTTTGATACTATTTGGGTAATAGTTGATCGTCTCACCAAATCAGCACACTTCCTGCCAATAAGAGAAGATGACAAGATGGAGAAGTTAGCACGACTGTATTTGAAGGAAGTCGTCTCCAGACATGGAATACCAATCTCTATTATCTCTGATAGGGATGGCAGATTTATTTCAAGATTCTGGCAGACATTACAGCAAGTATTAGGAACTCGTCTAGACATGAGTACTGCCTATCATCCACAAACTGATGGGCAGAGCGAAAGGACGATACAAACGCTTGAAGACATGCTACGATCATGTGTTATTGATTTCGGAAACAGTTGGGATCGACATCTACCGTTAGCAGAATTTTCCAACAACAACAGCTACCATTCAAGCATTGAGATGGCGCCGTTTAAAGCACTTTATGGTAGAAAGTGCAGGTCTCCGATTTGTTGGAGTGAAGTGGGGGATAGACAGATTACGGATCCGGAGATTATACAAGAAACTACCGAGAAGATCATCCAAATTCAACAACGGTTGAAAACCGCCCAAAGTCGACAAAAGAGCTACGCTGACATTAAAAGAAAAGATATAGAATTTGAAATTGGAGAGATGGTCATGCTTAAAGTTGCACCTTGGAAAGGCGTTGTTCGATTTGGTAAACGAGGGAAATTAAATCCAAGGTATATTGGACCATTCAAGATTATTGATCGTGTCGGACCAGTAGCTTACCGACTTGAGTTACCTCAACAACTCGCGGCTATACATAACACTTTCCACGTCTCGAATTTGAAGAAATGCTTTGCTAAAGAAGATCTCACTATTCCGTTAGATGAAATCCAAATCAACGAAAAACTCCAATTCATCGAAGAACCCGTCGAAATAATGGATCGTGAGGTTAAAAGACTTAAGCAAAACAAGATACCAATTGTTAAGGTTCGATGGAATGCTCGTAGAGGACCCGAGTTCACCTGGGAGCGTGAAGATCAGATGAAGAAGAAATACCCGCATCTATTTCCAGAAGATTCGTCAACACCTTCAACAGCTTAAAATTTTGGGACGAAATTTATTTAGCGGGAGGGTACTGTAGTGACCCGAACTTTTCCATGTTTATATATATTAATTGAGATTGATATTTACATGATTAAATGTTTCCAACATGTTAAGCAATCAAACTTGTTAAGACTTGATTAATTGAAATATGTTTCATATAGACAATTGACCACCCAAGTTGACCGGTGATTCACGAACGTTAAAACTTGTAAAAACTATATGATGACATATATATGGATATATATATAGTTAACATGATACTATGATAAGTAAACATATCATTAAGTATATTAACAATGAACTACATATGTAAAAACAAGACTACTAACTTAATGATTTTTAAACGAGACATATATGTAACGATTATCGTTGTAAAGATATTTAATGTATATATATCATATTAAGAGATATTCATACATGATAATATCATGATAATATAATAATTTAAAATCTCATTTGATATTATAAACATTGGGTTAACAACATTTAACAAGATCGTTAACCTAAAGGTTTCAAAACAACACTTACATGTAACGACTAACGATGACTTAACGACTCAGTTAAAATGTATATACATGTAGTTTTTTAATATGTATTTATACACTTTTGAAAGACTTCAATACACTTATCAAAATACTTCTACTTAACAAAAATGCTTACAATTACATCCTCGTTCAGTTTCATCAACAATTCTACTCGTATGCACCCGTATTCGTACTCGTACAATACACAGCTTTTAGATGTATGTACTATTGGTATATACACTCCAATGATCAGCTCTTAGCAGCCCATGTGAGTCACCTAACACATGTGGGAACCATCATTTGGCAACTAGCATGAAATATCTCATAAAATTACAAAAATATGAGTAATCATTCATGACTTATTTACATGAAAACAAAATTACATATCCTTTATATCTAATCCATACACCAACGACCAAAAACACCTACAAACACTTTCATTCTTCAATTTTCTTCATCTAATTGATCTCTCTCAAGTTCTATCTTCAAGTTCTAAGTGTTCTTCATATATTCTACAAGTTCTAGTTACATAAAATCAAGAATACTTTCAAGTTTGCTAGCTCACTTCCAATCTTGTAAGGTGATCATCCAACCTCAAGAAATCTTTGTTTCTTACAGTAGGTTATCATTCTAATACAAGGTAATAATCATATTCAAACTTTGGTTTAATTTCTATAACTATAACAATCTTATTTCAAGTGATGATCTTACTTGAACTTGTTTTCGTGTCATGATTCTGCTTCAAGAACTTCGAGCCATCCAAGGATCCGTTGAAGCTAGATCCATTTTTCTCTTTTCCAGTAGGTTTATCCAAGGAACTTAAGGTAGTAATGACGTTCATAACATCATTTGATTCATACATATAAAGCTATCTTATTTGAAGGTTTAAACTTGTAATCACTAGAACATAGTTTAGTTAATTCTAAACTTGTTCGCAAACAAAAGTTAATCCTTCTAACTTGTAACGACCCGTCAAAATCGCTATTGACGCGGCACGTTAATCATTGATTCCACAGTGAGGTTTTGACCTCTATATGATACGTTTTGATAAAATATTGCATTCATTAAAATAAGTGACTTTCTAAACATAGAAAGTTATAAACATGTGGGCGAGTGCTTAGGTATAAGCAAAACCCCGAAATACATAAGTCTTTAATTTACAGGTTGACATCACAGTCCAATTATTTATTACACAACGCAGTTTTATTTTGAATGCAATAAACTTTGTACAAAGCATGAGAGACTCCATGCAGGCAACAAGCACATCACAGCGGAAGCATTCTAAGGACCTGAGAATAAAACATGCTAAAAAGTCAACACGAATGTTGGTGAGTTATAGGTTTAATTGCTCGAGTCATAAACATATATAAAGATAGACCACAAGATTTCATCAAAAGTTTATCAATAGATTCTACGTAACAGAGCACCCTGGTAACTAAACTTAACGCTATAGTGATAATTACCCCATTCGTTTTAATACACGCAAACCAACGTGTCTTAAACTCAAATAACATACGTCCGTTAAAAGGCTAGCGCTCTAGCTCGGACGGGGATGTCAAGCCCTATGGATCCATATACAATTATTCGCGCCCACCAGTCCATATCCTATGTACTGGCAGCTACTAGTTACCAAAGCTAAGGGATTTTCGGTTTAACTCAGTGTAGAATTTAGTATGTACTTGTGTCTTATCGCGTTTAAAATAAATTGCATGTATTCTCAGCCCAAAAATATTTAAAGTATTTAAAAAGGGATCTATAACTCACAGTTCAATATTGCGATTCAATATTGTAGGCAAATTGCGTAGACGTAATGATGGTAGACGACTGTATGGTTGGTCTTGGATTCAAGAACAATACCCCGAACAATACCCAATATTTCCTTATTTTAAAACGGTTTGAAACCCGAATTAAAAATACCCTCGAATATACTTTATTATTATTAAACTTAAAATTAAAATTATAATTATAATTATAATTATAAAATTTACGTACATAAATTTTTATGAAATATTTCGTCGAGCAAAACTGACCTTTTATAGTACTTTTCGATTTACTGTAGCTCATGCGATCGCATGAGTTTTCAGTGTTTTTGCCATGCGATCGCATGGCCGCCTTTTTCTGTTTCTGTTTGCTAGTTCGCCGACATCAAATAGTGTTTACTGTAGCAAATAGTGGTACTGTAGCAAATAGTGTTTTACTGTAGCAAATAGTGTTTACTGTAGCAAATAGTGTTTTACTGTAGCAAATAGTGTTTACTGTAGCAAATAGTGTTTTACTGTAGCAAATCACTGTAGCAAACTCGTTTTTCACTGTAGCACTGTAGCAAAATACGGTTTCACTGTAGCAAATAGTGTTTTACTGTAGCAAATTAATTTTTACTGTAGGAAAGTCGTTTTTACTTGTACATATATATATACATACATATAATTGTTCATGAATCGTCGAGAGTAGTCAAAGGTAATTGTATATATGTAACAGTTCTAAAATTTTGAGACTCAATCTAACAGACTTTGTTTAACGTGTTAAAATAATAAATCGTATAGAGAATTGGTTTAAATAAGTCAAAAATTTTCGGGTCATCACAGTACCTCCCCGTTAAAGAAAATTTCGTCCCGAAATTTTGAGTAGTACCTGTTTCATGAGCGATATCAGTGAACAAATGTGGATACTTTTGCTTCATTTGATCTTCACGTTCCCAAGTAAACTCGGGTCCTCGTCTTGCGTTCCAACGAACCCTAACTATCGGTATTTTGCTTTGTTTTAATTGTTTGACCTCACGGTCCATGATTTCAACAGGTTCTTCGATAAAATGGAGTTTATCATTGATTCGTATTTCATCAAGAGGAATTACGACATCCTCTTCAGCTAAACATTTCTTCAAATTTGACACGTGAAATGTGTTGTGAACACTACTAAGTTCTTGCGGTAGCTTTAATCGATAAGCAACTGTTCCAATTCTTTCGGTGATTTCAAAGGGTCCTACGTACCTAGGACTTAGCTTTCCTCGTTTACCGAATCGTACAACGCCTTTCCAGGGTGACACTTTCAACATGACTTTGTCGCCCACTTGAAATTCTAGCAGTTTTCTTCTTACATCAGCATAACTCTTTTGGCGACTCATGGCCGTTTTCAATCGCTGTTGTATTTGAATGATCTTTTCGGTGGTTTCATGAATAATTTCTGGTCCAGTAAGTTGTCTTTCTCCTACTTCACTCCAACATATAGGAGATCTGCACTTTCTACCGTAAAGTGCTTCAAATGGCGCTGCGTTGATGCTCGTATGATAGCTGTTATTGTATGAAAATTCTGCCAACGGTAAGTGTCGATCCCAACTGGTTCCAAAGTCAATCACGCATGCCCGTAACATGTCTTCCAATGTTTGTATTGTTCTTTCACTTTGACCATCTGTCTGTGGGTGATAAGCAGTGCTCATATCTAATCGAGTTCCCAATGCTTTTTGTAATGACTGCCAGAAACGTGATGTGAATCGGGTGTCGCGATCAGATATGATAGAGATGGGTACACCATGCCTGGAAACTACTTCCTTCAAATATAGGCGTGCTAATTTCTCCATACTGTCTGTCTCCTTTATTGGTAGAAAGTGAGCTGATTTAGTTAGACGATCAACTATCACCCAAATAGTATTATGACTACTTGTAGTCCTTGGCAATTTCGTAATGAAATCCATGGTTATTCTTTCCCATTTCCACTGCGGAATTTCTGGTTGTTGCAGTAATCCTGACGGCTTTTGGTGCTCAGCTTTGACCTTTGCACACGTTAAACATTTGCTTACATAAGTAGCAATTTCTGTTTTCATATTAGGCCACCAATAAAACTTCTTGAGATCGTGGTACATTTTTCCGTTTCCTGGGTGAATTGAGTACCTCGTTTTGTGTGCTTCATCCAGTACTAGTTGCCTTAGGTTACCATGTTTTGGTACCCATATCCTACCAGCAAAATACAGGGTTCCATCGGCTTTTTCTTCAAGTTGTTTTTCTAACCCTTTGCTTATTTCGCCTTTTCCGTTTTCTTCTTTTAAAGCCTCTAACTGTGCTGCTTGAATTTGCTTTGTGAGATCAGTACGAATTGTAATATTCAAAGCTCGGACCCTAAGAGGTTTTACTCTTTCTTTTCGACTTAGGGCATCAGCTACAACATTAGCCTTTCCGGGGTGGTAACGGATTTCACAATCGTAATCGTTTAACAACTCTACCCAGCGACGTTGCCTCATATTGAGTTGTTTTTGATCAAAAATATGCTGAAGACTCTTATGGTCGGTGTACACTGTACACTTGGTGCCATATAGATAGTGTCTCCATATTTTGAGTGCAAAAACTACTGCTCCAAGTTCTAAATCGTGCGTCGTATAGTTCTTTTCATGAATTTTTAGTTGTCGTGAGGCATATGCGATGACTTTTGTGCGTTGCATTAATACACATCCTAAACCTTGGCGTGAAGCATCACAATAGATCACGAAATCATCATTTCCTTCCGGTAATGACAAAATGGGTGCAGACGTTAACTTCTTCTTTAATAACTGGAATGAGGATTCCTGTTCTGTGGACCAATCATACTTCTTTCCCTTTTGAGTCAATGCAGTTAAGGGTTTGGCGATTCTAGAGAAATCTTGAATGAATCTTCGGTAGTAACCAGCAAGACCTAAGAATTGGCGAATTTGTGTTGGAGTCTTCGGGGTTTCCCATTTACTAATGGCTTCGATCTTGGCGGGGTCAACTTTAATTCCATGTTTACTGACAACATGGCCCAAAAATTGTACTTATTGTAACCAGAAATCACACTTCGAAAATTTTGCGTACAATTCTTCTTTCTTGAGTATCTCTAGTACCAGTCTTAAGTGTTGCTCATGTTCTTCCTTGTTCTTCGAGTAAATCAATATGTCGTCGATAAAAACAATGACAAATTTGTCTAAATACGGTCTACAGATGCGATTCATTAGATCCATGAATACTGCTGGAGCATTAGTTAATCCAAAAGGCATGACTAGAAACTCATAGTGACCGTAACGGGTTCTGAACGCGGTTTTAGGAACATCTTCTTCCTTCACTCTCAGTTGATGATATCCGGAGCGTAGATCAATCTTAGAATAAACACTTGATCCTTGCAATTGATCAAACAAATCATCAATCCTCGGTAATGGGTACCGATTCTTGATCGTTAATTTGTTTAATTCTCTGTAATCTATGCACATTCTCATAGATCCATCCTTCTTCTTGACGAACAGAATAGGAGCACCCCAAGGTGAAAAACTAGGACGAATAAATCCACGGTCCGATAATTCTTGCAACTGGTCTTGTAATTCTTGCATTTCTGAAGGTGCAAGTCTATATGGAGATCGGGCTACAGGTGCAGCTCCTGGTATGAGATCAATCTGGAATTCTACACATCTGAGTGGAGGTAGCCCCTGTAATTCTTTTGGAAATACTCCGGGATATTCTCTTACAACTGGCATGTCATCAATGCTTCTTTCTTCAGTATCGATCTTCTTTACGTGTGCCAGAATAGCATAACAACCTTTTCTTATAAGTTTCTGGGCCTTCATGCAGCTGATAAAGTTCAGTTTTGAGTTGTTCTTCTCCCCATAAATCATTAATGACGTTTCATCCTTACGAGGGATGCGGATTGCTTTCTCAGCGCAAACAACTTCCGCTCTTGTTTTGGACATCCAGTCCATGCCAACGATTACATCAAAACTTCCTAATTCTACGGGTATCAAATCAATTTTGAAGGTTTCACCAGCGAGATTCATTTCGCAACCATGGCAAATTTTATCGGCTTTTATCAGTTTACCATTAGCTAATTCAATAGTATATTTATCGTCTAGAGGTAATGATGCACATTTTAGTTTAAAACTAAAGTCTTTACACATATAACTTCTATCAGCACCCGTATCAAACATAATAGAAGCTAGTTGATTATTAACGGTAAACGTACCCGTGACAAGATTAGGATCCTCACGTGCTTTACTGGCACTAACATTAAATGCCCTCCCACGTGCGGGTTCTTTGTTCTTCTCCTTATCAGGGCATTGATTTATAAAGTGACCAGACTTCCCGCATCCATAACATTTCTTGACATCGGTCGATTTTGTCTTTACTTCAGAAACGGTGGCATAACAATCTTTCGCCACATGTCCTTTCTTGTTGCACTTATCACAGACCACTTGGCAATAGCCTGCATGATGTGTGTAACACCTTTTGCAGAACGGATGAGGTCCCTTATAGTTTGGACTTGCATTTGCCCCATCTTGTTTACCTTTAAAAGTTTCTTGTTTCTTCAGGTGAGTACTTTTGCTCTTATAGTCTTCCCATTTCCTCTTTCCTTCAGTTGTCTTGACTTCGGTAATTGGTGCCTTAATCGAACTCTCTGTGATCTGGTCCATGAGTTGGTGTGCCATTGTCATGGCTTCCTGCATCGTATTTGGTTTGGACGATGTAACATTTCCTTTGATATTGATCGATAAACCGTCAATATACATTTCTATCTTTCGCTTCTCGTTTGGCACCAATTCGGGACACAACAATGCTAGTTCCATGAAACGCTTTTCATAGTTATTGAGATTCGCGCCGATAACCTTCAGATTACGTAACTCAGATTCCATTTTTCTGATCTCGTTTCGAGGACAGTACTCCTCGATTAGCATCTTTTTCAGTTCTTCCCAAGAGATATCATATGCCGTATCTATTCCTTCTGCTTTAGCATAATTGTTCCACCAAGTAAGTGCACCATCTTGCAACGTGCACGAAGCATACTTTGACTTGTCTCCGTTCGCACAATTACTGATTTTGAAAACGGACTCCATCTTTTCAAACCATCGGGTTAGACCGACTGGTCCCTCGATTCCACTAAACGTCTGTGGTTTGCATCCTTGAAAAGTTTTGTATGAGCATCCGTTTCGTGAGTTTGTGTTTACGGCTGCTGCTTTGGCTGCTGCTTCGTGTAGTGACCCGAACTTTTCCATGTTTATATATATTAATTGAGATTGATGTTTACATGATTAAATGTTTCCAACATGTTAAGCAATCAAACTTGTTAAGACTTGATTAATTGAAATAGGTTTCATATAGACAATTGACCACCCAAGTTGACCGGTGATTCACGAACGTTAAAACTTGTAAAAAAAACTATATGATGACATATATATGGTTATATATATAGTTAACATGATATTATGATAAGTAAACATATCATTAATTATATTAACAATGAACTACATATGTAAAAACAAGACTACTAACTTAATGATTTTGAAACGAGACATATATGTAACGTTTATCGTTGTAACGACATTTAATGTATATATATCATATTAAGAGATATTCGTACATCATAATATCATGATAATATAATAATTTAAAATCTCTTTTGATATTATAAACATTGGGTTAACAACATTTAACAAGATCGTTAACCTAAAGGTTTCAAAACAACACTTACATGTAACGACTAACGATGACTTAACGACTCAGTTAAAATGTATATACATGTAGTGTTTTAATATGTATTTATACACTTTTGAAAGACTTCAATACACTTATCAAAATACTTCTACTTAACAAAAATGCTTACAATTACATTCTCGTTCAGTTTCATCAACAATTCTACTCGTATGCACCCGTATTCGTACTCGTACAATACACAGCTTTTAGATGTATGTACTATTGGTATATACACTCCAATGATCAGCTCTTAGCAGCCCATGTGAGTCACCTAACACATGTGGGAACCATCATTTGGCAACTAGCATGAAATATCTCATAAGATTACAAAAATATGAGTAATCATTCATGACTTATTTACATGAAAACAAAATTACATATCCTTTATATCTAATCCATACACCAACGACCAAAAACACCTACAAACACTTTCATTCTTCAATTTTCTTCATCTAATTGAACTCTCTCAAGTTCTATCTTCAAGTTCTAAGTGTTCTTCATAAATTCCAAAAGTTCTAGTTTCATAAAATCAAGAATACTTTCAAGTTTGCTAGCTCACTTCCAATCTTGTAAGGTGATCATCCAACCTCAAGAAATCTTTGTTTCTTACAGTAGGTTATCATTCTAATACAAGGTAATAATCATATTCAAACTTTGGTTCAATTTCTATAACTATAACAATCTTATTTCAAGTGATGATCTTACTTGAACTTGTTTTCGTGTCATGATTTTGCTTCAAGAACTTTGAGCCATCCAAGGATCCATTGAAGCTAGATCCATTTTTCTCTTTTCCAGTAGGTTCATCCAAGGAACTTAAGGTAGTAATGATGTTCATAACATCATTCGATTCATACATATAAAGCTATCTTATTCGAAGGTTTAAACTTGTAATCACTAGAACATAGTTTAGTTAATTCTAAACTTGTTCGCAAACAAAAGTTAATCCTTCTAACTTGACTTTTAAAATCAACTAAACACATGTTATATATCTATATGATATGCTAACTTAATGATTTAAAACCTGGAAACACGAAAAACACCGTAAAACCGGATTTACGCCGTCGTAGTAACACCGCGGGCTGTTTTGGGTTAGTTAATTAAAAACTATGATAAACTTTGATTTAAAAGTTGTTATTCTGAGAAAATGATTTTTATTATGAACATGAAACTATATCCAAAAATTATGGTTAAACTCAAAGTGGAAGTATGTTTTCTAAAATGGTCATCTAGACGTCGTTCTTTCGACTGAAATGACTACCTTTACAAAAACGACTTGTAACTTATTTTTCCGACTAGAAACCTATACTTTTTTGTTTAGATTCATAAAATAGAGTTCAATATGAAACCATAGCAATTTGATTCACTCAAAACGGATTTAAAATGAAGAAGTTATGGGTAAAACAAGATTGGATAATTTTTCTCATTTTAGCTACGTGAAAATTGGTAACAAATCTATTCCAACCATAACTTAATCAACTTGTATTATATATTATGTAATCTTGAGATACCATAGACACGTATACAATGTTTCGACCTATCATGTCGACACATCTATATATATTTCGGAACAACCATAGACACTCTATATGTGAATGTTGGAGTTAGCTATACAGGGTTGAGGTTGATTCCAAAATATATATAGTTTGAGTTGTGATCAATACTGAGATACGTATACACTGGGTCGTGGATTGATTCAAGATAATATTTATCGATTTATTTCTGTACATCTAACTGTGGACAACTAGTTGTAGGTTACTAACGAGGACATCTGACTTAATAAACTTAAAACATCAAAATATATTAAAAGTGTTGTAAATATATTTTGAACATACTTTGATATATATGTATATATTGTTATAGGTTCGTGAATCAACCAGTGGCCAAGTCTTACTTCCCGACGAAGTAAAAATCTGTGAAAGTGAGTTATAGTCCCACTTTTAAAATCTAATATTTTTGGGATGAGAATACATGCAGGTTTTATAAATGATTTACAAAATAGACACAAGTACGTGAAACTACATTCTATGGTTGAATTATCGAAATCGAATATGCCCCTTTTTATTAAGTCTGGTAATCTAAGAATTAGGGAACAGACACCCTAATTGACGCGAATCCTAAAGATAGATCTATTGGGCCTAACAAACCCCATCCAAAGTACCGGATGCTTTAGTACTTCGAAATTTATATCATATCCGAAGGGTGTCCCGGAATGATGGGGATATTCTTATATATGCATCTTGTTATTGTCGGTTACCAGGTGTTCACCATATGAATGATTTTTATCTCTATGTATGGGATGTGTATTGAAATATGAAATCTTGTGGTCTATTGTTACGATTTGATATATATAGGTTAAACCTATAACTCACCAACATTTTTGTTGACGTTTTAAGCATGTTTATTCTCAGGTGATTATTAAGAGCTTCCGCTGTCGCATACTTAAATAAGGACAAGATTTGGAGTCCATGCTTGTATGATATTGTGTAAAAACTGCATTCAAGAAACTTATTTTGTTGTAACATATTTGTATTGTAAACCATTATGTAATGGTCGTGTGTAAACAGGATATTTTAGATTATCATTATTTGATAATCTACGTAAAGCTTTTTAAACCTTTATTGATGAAATAAAGGTTATGGTTTGTTTAAAAATGAATGCAGTCTTTGAAAAACGTCTCATATAGAGGTCAAAACCTCGCAACGAAATCAATTAATATGGAACGTTTTTAATCAATAAGAACGGGACATTTCAGTTGGTATCCGAGCGTTGGTCTTAGAGAACCAGAAAATTTGCATTAGTGTGTATTATCGAGTTTGTTAGGATGCATTAGTGAGTCTGGACTTCGACCGTGTTTTCTTTAAAAATGATTGCTTAACATTTTTGTTGGAAACTATATATTTTTAACATATGAATATTATGTGATATATTAATCTCTTAACGTGTTTGATATTATGTGATAGATGTCTACCTCTAGAACAAGTCCCATTGACTCACCTAATAATAATGAAGAGTCAAATGTAAATTGGAATGATTTGTGGACTGATTCACAAGTTCCCGAAGAGGAACCGGAAGAAGAGTCGGAACCGGAAGAAGAATCGGAACCGGAAGAAGAATCGGAACCGGATGAAGAAATAGAACCGGTGGGGGAAATAATAAAACGGTTAAGTAAAAGAAAATCCTCAACCAACCGACCAAAGTTAATTATGGTCAATGGTGTTTCCGCCAAGGAAGCAAAATATTGGGAGGATTACCAATTCTCCGATGAATCGGATTCCGACGAGAATTCCGATGATGTTATAGAAATTACCCCAACTGAATTTAAAAAGGCAAAAGAAAATAATAAGGGAAAGGGCATAAAAATAGAGAAATCTAATTCCAACCCCGATGAACTTTATATGTATCGTCAACCCCCGAAGTCCTTAAGTTGTAACAATGACCTGGGAACCTCTAAACCACCAGGTTTTTCTAAACCAATGTGGACAACGACGGCTCGTATTAGGGGAACATCATATATCCCTAGAAACTTGGCAAAACGAACCAAAACCGAAGAAGAAACGAGCGAGTCGGAATAAGATAGTTGTATTCGTGTGGTGTAATATATGGAATATAGTGTTCTTATGCTTTATGATATATGTAAAAATTGCTTGTATTAATAAGTATTTTTTTTTATGAATCTAACTCTTGTCTATTTTACAGTTTAAAAACACAAAATGGATAGACAACCAAATATTTTAAGAGACCTACCCGGAGACATGATTGATGAAATCTTGTCTAGAGTCGGCCAGAATTCTTCGGCACAACTATTTAAGGCGAGATCAGTTTGTAAGACATTCGAAGAACGTTCCAAGAATGTCTTGGTTTATAAGAGACTTTCGTTTGAAAGATGGGGGATATCACATTGGGAAATCCATAAGTTACGATGTGTTTACTTTGACGCATATATTGCGGGGAACCCAAATGCTATTTTACGCAACGGGTTAAGAAATTATTTTGACTCAATATATCCGAATATTGGACTTCGTGATTTAGAAAAAGCGGCTAACATGCAACATAAAGAAGCATGTTATGCTTACGGATTAGTAATGTTCGCTTCTCACCAAAGTGAGAACAAGAACATCGGGCTACAACTATTAAACAAAACGTTTCCACAAGTGACGGAGTCGGTAATTGGGGTAAGAAATGAGGTTTTTAGATTATTACGGGACTGTTGGACATTACGTAACCCTCGTCCCTTTGATGACGTTACAACACGCTGTCTTATCAACGGCCATAACGGTTATGTTGCACAAGACCAAGGATGGGAAGTAGTCCTAGTAAAACCAGAATGCATGACTTGTTTCTGGACGTATGAATTACGTGTCTTTATTGCCTTTGCTGAACGACTTGTGTACTAGCTAGAATTGTCTTCACAACTATCTTGTATCAAAGTTATTGTGTGCTATATTTCATGCTTTATGTAAAATAAGCGGTATTGTAAGTTTGTAAAATATTGTATAAAAGTTTGAACGCGAAATATTATTATAATCAGTTTTTCATATAGAATTGTAGTAGTTGAATTGTATATTAGCTACTAAGTATGAACTTAACGGGTAGGTACTACCCGAATTTAAACTTATAAAACGCTAATATGAAGAAAAAGCTTTTATAAATGAGTTCATATTATGCTACGAAATACTATTAACTACTCTTAATATTCTGTATGATTAACTTGTTCCATTTAACTATTTTGAAGGAAATGGCACCGACTACTCGACACACCGTGAATATGAATGAAGAGGAATTCCGTACTTTTCTAGCTTCAAACATAGCCGCAGTACAGGCTGCGCTACATACCAACAATAACCTTGGATCTAGCAGTACAGGAAATCGTGTAGGATGCACCTACAAAGAATTCACTGCCTGCAAACCTTTGGAATTTGATGGAACCGAAGGACCGATCGGATTGAAACGGTGGACCGAGAAGGTTGAATCGGTGTTTGCCATAAGTAAGTGTACTGAAGAGGACAAAGTGAAGTACGCTACGCATACCTTCACAGGTTCTGCGTTAACATGGTGGAATACCTATCTAGAGCAAGTGGGACAAGATGATGCGTACGCACTACCGTGGTCAGCATTCAAGCACTTGATGAACGAGAAGTACCGTCCCAGAACCGAGGTCAATAAGCTCAAGACAGAACTTAGAGGGTTACGAACCCAAGGATTTGATATTACCACGTACGAAAGACGATTCACAGAATTGTGCCTATTGTGTCCGGGAGCATTCGAAGATGAGGAAGAGAAGATCGACGCGTTTGTGAAAGGATTACCGGAAAGAATCCAAGAAGATATAAGTTCACACGAGCCCGCCTCCATACAACAGGCATGTAGAATGGCTCACAAACTAGTGAACCAGATTGAAGAAAGAATTAAAGAACAGACTGGTGAAGAGGCCAATGTGAAGCAAGTCAAAAGAAAGTGGGAGGAAAACGGTGATAAGAATCACCAATACAACAACAACAGCAATTACAACAATAATCGCAACAATTATCCCAACAATCGTAACATCAATCGCAACTACAACAAACGGCCCAACAACAACAACAACAACAACAACAACAACAACAACAACAACAACAGCAACTACAACAATCATCCCAACAACAATAATAACCGCAACAACAACAACAATCAGAAGCAACTATGCCAAAGGTGTGAAAAGAATCACTCGGGGTTCTGCACCAAATTTTGCAACAAGTGTAAAAGAAATGGTCATAGCGCGGCGAAGTGTGAGGTCTACGGACCAGGGGTTAATAGAACGAAAGGAACAAATGGTGTCGGAACGAGTAATGGCGGAGCAAGTAGTGTCGGAGCAAGTTATGCCAATGTAGTTTGTTATAAATGTGGAAAACCAGGCCACATTATTAGAAATTGCCCGAACCAGGAGAACACGAATGGACAAGGCCGTGGAAGAGTTTTCAATATTAATGCGGTAGAGGCACAGGAAGACCCGGAGCTTGTTACGGGTACGTTTCTTATTGACAATAAATCTGCTTACGTTTTATTTGATTCGGGTGCGGATAGAAGCTATATGAGTAGAGATTTTTGTGCTAAATTAAGTTGTCCATTGACGCCTTTGGATAGTAAATTTTTACTCGAATTAGCAAATGGTAAATTAATTTCAGCAGATAATATATGTCGGAATCGAGAAATTAAACTGGTTAGCGAAACATTTAAGATTGATTTGATACCAGTAGAGTTAGGGAGTTTTGATGTGATAATCGGTATGGACTGGTTGAAAGAAGTGAAAGCGGAGATCGTTTGTTACAAAAATGCAATTCGCATTATACGAGAAAAAGGAAAACCCTTAATGGTGTACGGAGAAAAGGGCAACACGAAGCTACATCTTATTAGTAATTTGAAGGCACAAAAACTAATAAGAAAAGGTTGCTATGCTGTTCTAGCACACGTCGAGAAAGTACAAACTGAAGAAAAGAGCATCAATGATGTTCCCATTGCAAAAGAATTTCCCGATGTATTTCCGAAAGAATTACCGGGATTACCCCCACATCGATCCGTTGAATTTCAAATAGATCTTGTACCAGGAGCTGCACCAATAGCTCGTGCTCCTTACAGACTCGCACCCAGCGAGATGAAAGAACTGCAAAGCCAATTACAAGAACTTTTAGAGCGTGGTTTCATTCGACCAAGCACATCACCGTGGGGAGCTCCTGTTTTGTTTGTCAAGAAGAAAGATGGTACATTCAGGTTGTGTATCGACTACCGAGAGTTGAACAAACTTACCATCAAGAACCGCTACCCACTACCGAGAATCGACGACTTATTTGATCAACTACAAGGCTCGTCTGTTTATTCAAAGATTGACTTACGTTCCGGGTATCATCAAATGCGGGTGAAAGAAGATGATATTCCAAAGACTGCTTTCAGAACACGTTACGGTCATTACGAGTTTATGGTCATGCCGTTTGGTTTAACTAATGCACCAGCTGTGTTCATGGACCTTATGAACCGAGTGTGTGGACCATACCTTGACAAGTTTGTCATTGTTTTCATTGATGACATACTTATTTACTCAAAGAATGACCAAGAACACGGTGAACATTTGAGAAAGGTGTTAGAAGTATTGAGGAAGGAAGAATTGTACGCTAAGTTTTCAAAGTGTGCATTTTGGTTGGAAGAAGTTCAATTCCTCGGTCACATAGTGAACAAAGAAGGTATTAAGGTGGATCCGGCAAAGATAGAAACTGTTGAAAAGTGGGAAACCCCGAAAACTCCGAAACACATACGCCAGTTTTTAGGACTAGCTGGTTACTACAGAAGGTTCATCCAAGACTTTTCCAGAATAGCAAAACCCTTGACTGCATTAACGCATAAAGGGAAGAAATTTGAATGGAATGATGAACAAGAGAAAGCGTTTCAGTTATTGAAGAAAAAGCTAACTACGGCACCTATATTGTCATTGCCTGAAGGGAATGATGATTTTGTGATTTATTGTGACGCATCAAAGCAAGGTCTCGGTTGTGTATTAATGCAACGAACGAAAGTGATTGCTTATGCGTCTAGACAATTGAAGATTCACGAACAAAATTATACGACGCATGATTTGGAATTAGGCGCGGTTGTTTTTGCATTAAAGACTTGGAGGCACTACTTATATGGGGTCAAAAGTATTATATATACCGACCACAAAAGTCTTCAACACATATTTAATCAGAAACAACTGAATATGAGGCAGCGTAGGTGGATTGAATTATTGAATGATTACGATTTTGAGATTCGTTACCACCCGGGGAAGGCAAATGTGGTAGCCGATGCCTTGAGCAGGAAGGATAGAGAACCCATTCGAGTAAAATCTATGAATATAATGATTCATAATAACATTACTACTCAAATAAAGGAGGCGCAACAAGGAGTTTTAAAAGAGGGAAATTTAAAGGATGAAATACCCAAAGGATCGGAGAAGCATCTTAATATTCGGGAAGACGGAACCCGGTATAGGGCTGAAAGGATTTGGGTACCAAAATTTGGAGATATGAGAGAAATGGTACTTAGAGAAGCTCATAAAACCAGATACTCAATACATCCTGGAACGGGGAAGATGTACAAGGATCTCAAGAAACATTTTTGGTGGCCGGGTATGAAAGCCGATGTTGCTAAATACGTAGGAGAATGTTTGACGTGTTCTAAGGTCAAAGCTGAGCATCAGAAACCATCAGGTCTACTTCAACAACCCGAAATCCCGGAATGGAAATGGGAAAACATTACCATGGATTTCATCACTAAATTGCCAAGGACTGCAAGTGGTTTTGATACTATTTGGGTAATAGTTGATCGTCTCACCAAATCAGCACACTTCCTACCAATAAGAGAAGATGACAAGATGGAGAAGTTAGCACGACTGTATTTGAAGGAAGTCGTCTCCAGACATGGAATACCAATCTCTATTATCTCTGATAGGGATGGCAGATTTATTTCAAGATTCTGGCAGACATTACAGCAAGCATTAGGAACTCGTCTAGACATGAGTACTGCCTATCATCCACAAACTGATGGGCAGAGCGAAAGGACGATACAAACGCTTGAAGACATGCTACGAGCATGTGTTATTGATTTCGGAAACAGTTGGGATCGACATCTACCGTTAGCAGAATTTTCCTACAACAACAGCTACCATTCAAGCATTGAGATGGCGCCGTTTGAAGCACTTTATGGTAGAAAGTGCAGGTCTCCGATTTGTTGGAGTGAGGTGGGGGATAGACAGATTACGGGTCCGGAGATTATACAAGAAACTACCGAGAAGATCATCCAAATTCAACAACGGTTGAAAACCGCCCAAAGTCGACAAAAGAGCTACGCTGACATTAAAAGAAAAGATATAGAATTTGAAATTGGAGAGATGGTCATGCTTAAAGTTTCACCTTGGAAAGGCGTTGTTCGATTTGGTAAACGAGGGAAATTAAATCCAAGGTATATTGGACCATTCAAGATTATTGATCGTGTCGGACCAGTAGCTTACCGACTTGAGTTACCTCAACAACTCGCGGCTGTACATAACACTTTCCACGTCTCGAATTTGAAGAAATGTTTTGCTAAAGAAGATCTCACTATTCCGTTAGATGAAATCCAAATCAACGAAAAACTCCAATTCATCGAAGAACCCGTCGAAATAATGGATCGTGAGGTTAAAAGACTTAAGCAAAACAAGATACCAATTGTTAAGGTTCGATGGAATGCTCGTAGAGGACCCGAGTTCACCTGGGAGCGTGAAGATCAGATGAAGAAGAAATACCCGCATCTATTTCCAGAAGATTCGTCAACACCTTCAACAGCTTAAAATTTCGGGACGAAATTTATTTAACGGGTAGGTACTGTAGTGACCCGAACTTTTCCATGTTTATATATATTAATTGAGATTGATGTTTACATGATTAAATGTTTCCAACATGTTAAGCAATCAAACTTGTTAAGACTTGATTAATTGAAATAGGTTTCATATAGACAATTGACCACCCAAGTTGACCGGTGATTCACGAACGTTAAAACTTGTAAAAAAAACTATATGATGACATATATATGGTTATATATATAGTTAACATGATATTATGATAAGTAAACATATCATTAATTATATTAACAATGAACTACATATGTAAAAACAAGACTACTAACTTAATGATTTTGAAACGAGACATATATGTAACGTTTATCGTTGTAACGACATTTAATGTATATATATCATATTAAGAGATATTCGTACATCATAATATCATGATAATATAATAATTTAAAATCTCTTTTGATATTATAAACATTGGGTTAACAACATTTAACAAGATCGTTAACCTAAAGGTTTCAAAACAACACTTACATGTAACGACTAACGATGACTTAACGACTCAGTTAAAATGTATATACATGTAGTTTTTTAATATGTATTTATACACTTTTGAAAGACTTCAATACACTTATCAAAATACTTCTACTTAACAAAAATGCTTACAATTACATTCTCGTTCAGTTTCATCAACAATTCTACTCGTATGCACCCGTATTCGTACTCGTACAATACACAGCTTTTAGATGTATGTACTATTGGTATATACACTCCAATGATCAGCTCTTAGCAGCCCATGTGAGTCACCTAACACATGTGGGAACCATCATTTGGCAACTAGCATGAAATATCTCATAAGATTACAAAAATATGAGTAATCATTCATGACTTATTTACATGAAAACAAAATTACATATCCTTTATATCTAATCCATACACCAACGACCAAAAACACCTACAAACACTTTCATTCTTCAATTTTCTTCATCTAATTGAACTCTCTCAAGTTCTATCTTCAAGTTCTAAGTGTTCTTCATAAATTCCAAAAGTTCTAGTTTCATAAAATCAAGAATACTTTCAAGTTTGCTAGCTCACTTCCAATCTTGTAAGGTGATCATCCAACCTCAAGAAATCTTTGTTTCTTACAGTAGGTTATCATTCTAATACAAGGTAATAATCATATTCAAACTTTGGTTCAATTTCTATAACTATAACAATCTTATTTCAAGTGATGATCTTACTTGAACTTGTTTTCGTGTCATGATTTTGCTTCAAGAACTTTGAGCCATCCAAGGATCCATTGAAGCTAGATCCATTTTTCTCTTTTCCAGTAGGTTCATCCAAGGAACTTAAGGTAGTAATGATGTTCATAACATCATTCGATTCATACATATAAAGCTATCTTATTCGAAGGTTTAAACTTGTAATCACTAGAACATAGTTTAGTTAATTCTAAACTTGTTCGCAAACAAAAGTTAATCCTTCTAACTTGACTTTTAAAATCAACTAAACACATGTTCTATATCTATATGATATGCTAACTTAATGATTTAAAACCTGGAAACACGAAAAACACCGTAAAACCGGATTTACGCCGTCGTAGTAACACCGCGGGCTGTTTTGGGTTAGTTAATTAAAAACTATGATAAACTTTGATTTAAAAGTTGTTATTCTGAGAAAATGATTTTTATTATGAACATGAAACTATATCCAAAAATTATGGTTAAACTCAAAGTGGAAGTATGTTTTCTAAAATGGTCATCTAGACGTCGTTCTTTCGACTGAAATGACTACCTTTACAAAAACGACTTGTAACTTATTTTTCCGACTAGAAACCTATACTTTTTTGTTTAGATTCATAAAATAGAGTTCAATATGAAACCATAGCAATTTGATTCACTCAAAACGGATTTAAAATGAAGAAGTTATGGGTAAAACAAGATTGGATAATTTTTCTCATTTTAGCTACGTGAAAATTGGTAACAAATCTATTCCAACCATAACTTAATCAACTTGTATTATATATTATGTAATCTTGAGATACCATAGACACGTATACAATGTTTCGACCTATCATGTCGACACATCTATATATATTTCGGAACAACCATAGACACTCTATATGTGAATGTTGGAGTTAGCTATACAGGGTTGAGGTTGATTCCAAAATATATATAGTTTGAGTTGTGATCAATACTGAGATACGTATACACTGGGTCGTGGATTGATTCAAGATAATATTTATCGATTTATTTCTGTACATCTAACTATGGACAACTAGTTGTAGGTTACTAACGAGGACATCTGACTTAATAAACTTAAAACATCAAAATATATTAAAAGTGTTGTAAATATATTTTGAACATACTTTGATATATATGTATATATTGTTATAGGTTCGTGAATCAACCAGTGGCCAAGTCTTACTTCCCGACGAAGTAAAAATCTGTGAAAGTGAGTTATAGTCCCACTTTTAAAATCTAATATTTTTGGGATGAGAATACATGCAGGTTTTATAAATGATTTACAAAATAGACACAAGTACGTGAAACTACATTCTATGGTTGAATTATCGAAATCGAATATGCCCCTTTTTATTAAGTCTGGTAATCTAAGAATTAGGGAACAGACACCCTAATTGACGCGAATCCTAAAGATAGATCTATTGGGCCTAACAAACCCCATCCAAAGTACCGGATGCTTTAGTACTTCGAAATTTATATCATATCCGAAGGGTGTCCCGGAATGATGGGGATATTCTTATATATGCATCTTGTTATTGTCGGTTACCAGGTGTTCACCATATGAATGATTTTTATCTCTATGTATGGGATGTGTATTGAAATATGAAATCTTGTGGTCTATTGTTACGATTTGATATATATAGGTTAAACCTATAACTCACCAACATTTTTGTTGACGTTTTAAGCATGTTTATTCTCAGGTGATTATTAAGAGCTTCCGCTGTCGCATACTTAAATAAGGACAAGATTTGGAGTCCATGCTTGTATGATATTGTGTAAAAACTGCATTCAAGAAACTTATTTTGTTGTAACATATTTGTATTGTAAACCATTATGTAATGGTCGTGTGTAAACAGGATATTTTAGATTATCATTATTTGATAATCTACGTAAAGCTTTTTAAACCTTTATTGATGAAATAAAGGTTATGGTTTGTTTAAAAATGAATGCAGTCTTTGAAAAACGTCTCATATAGAGGTCAAAACCTCGCAACGAAATCAATTAATATGGAACGTTTTTAATCAATAAGAACGGGACATTTCACTTCGGCTGTTGCTTTTGCTGCCTCGGCTGCCGCAATTCTTTCATTCACACGTTTCTCGACTAGTTGCTCAAACTCAGCATCCGACATTTGAGACATGTTTCTTCAATAAACACAACAGATATAATTTAATCATATAGAATATTATAGGTAAAATGAGTTGTCAATAGTTAATCGTAGCATATTAATAATATGAACCGATTATTATAAAAGCTTTTTCTTCTTATTAGCATTTTATAATTATTTCTAGGGTATTACCTACCCGTTAAGTTTATACATAATAGCTAGTACAAGGAATTAACTACTAAAATCCTAATAATATTCCACTATGAAAAATTATAGCGAGTTACTACATTATTATGTAATAATAATAATAAGAAGTAGTAATAATACAAATAATCATTCCATGCATTTATTATTAATAAACCAAAATAATACAATACCATACAATACTGATATTTTACATATGCTTATTTTACATAACAAGATAGAGTAGCACACATAAGCAATAAAATAGCGCATGGAAGATTTATGGTTGCGAGGTCGTTCATTCAGAACTATCAGAAACTTCTTCCCATTTGGTTCTCTCTGCCAATTGTTTGTGTGCACATGGTCCGACAGACATTCTGGCAGTGTATTTTATTTTTAGTTGGGGTTTTGAGGTACCCGTTACCTCAGTGGGTTTTATACAATAAGGGTGGTTACGGATCGAATGGTCCTGTTCTTTTTTAATAACTAAGGACATTTTATTATTGTGGTTGTTTTTATTATCTATTGCAAGTTGGAATTTCTCCTTAGTGATCTCTTTTATTTCATTAGCGACATCCTCCTCCTTACTGATCTCGTCTGATGACGAACTGTCTGAGTCATGTGTAGGAGAATATGACGACGAACTGCAAGAATATGTACCGGTGGTCATGAACCGAAATCTGCCAGGCGTAATCGGCATAACCCGCCCGTCGGCGGTATATCTGGACCAATGTCCATATTTGTTTAAAAATGGACGATCCTCTTTTACTCCAGGGATCATGGGTCCATGCCAACGATACTGTGGCTCCGGAAAACTAAAGCTGGGTGGAGCTGGAACCTCCTCTGGGTTTACCGGGAGTTGAGATTCCCCTGCTAACACAATTTCTTCTTTAATAGGTATTTGAACGCCCTTTTCAGTTGTGGATAGAATAGATTCAGTGTCCGATTCCGAGTCGTACAAAATGATAGGATTAGAAGAAGTCATCTATCACATAATTGAAACAACAATTACGTTAGCATATAAATATATTACATATAATGTTTTTGACCAAATGATAAGCAAAAATCAGTAAAAACAAATATGTTCATAGTCCAGACTCACTAATGCATCCTAACAATTACCAGTTAAACACACTAATGTAATTTCTGGTTCCCTATGACCTCAAGCTCGGATACCAACTGTAACGACCCGTCAAAATCGCTATTGACGCGGCACGTTAATCATTGATTCCACAGTGAGGTTTTGACCTCTATATGATACGTTTTGATATAATATTGCATTCATTAAAATAAGTGACTTTCTAAACATAGAAAGTTATAAACATGTGGGCGAGTGCTTAGGTATAAGCAAAACCCCGAAATACATAAGTCTTTAATTTACAGGTTGACATCACAGTCCAATTATTTATTACACAACGCAGTTTTATTTTGAATGCAATAAACTTTGTACAAAGCATGAGAGACTCCATGCAGGCAACAAGCACATCACAGCGGAAGCATTCTAAGGACCTGAGAATAAAACATGCTAAAAAGTCAACACGAATGTTGGTGAGTTATAGGTTTAATTGCTCGAGTCATAAACATATATAAAGATAGACCACAAGATTTCATCAAAAGTTTATCAATAGATTCTACGTAACAGAGCACCCTGGTAACTAAACTTAACGCTATAGTGATAATTACCCCATTCGTTTTAATACACGCAAACCAACGTGTCTTAAACTCAAATAACATACGTCCGTTAAAAGGCTAGCGCTCTAGCTCGGACGGGGATGTCAAGCCCTATGGATCCATATACAATTATTCGCGCCCACCAGTCCATATCCTATGTACTGGCAGCTACTAGTTACCAAAGCTAAGGGATTTTCGGTTTAACTCAGTGTAGAATTTAGTATGCACTTGTGTCTTATCGCGTTTAAAATAAATTGCATGTATTCTCAGCCCAAAAATATTTAAAGTATTTAAAAAGGGATCTATAACTCACAGTTCAATATTGCGATTCAATATTGTAGGCAAATTGCGTAGACGTAATGATGGTAGACGACTGTATGGTTGGTCTTGGATTCAAGAACAATACCCCGAACAATACCCAATATTTCCTTATTTTAAAACGGTTTGAAACCCGAATTAAAAATACCCTCGAATATACTTTATTATTATTAAACTTAAAATTAAAATTATAATTATAATTATAATTATAAAATTTACGTACATAAATTTTTATGAAATATTTCGTCGAGCAAAACTGACCTTTTATAGTACTTTTCGATTTACTGTAGCTCATGTGATCGCATGAGTTTTCAGTGTTTTTGCCATGCGATCGCATGGCCGCCTTTTCTGTTTCTGTTTGCTAGTTCGCCGACATCAAATAGTGTTTACTGTAGCAAATAGTGGTACTGTAGCAAATAGTGTTTTACTGTAGCAAATAGTGTTTACTGTAGCAAATAGTGTTTTACTGTAGCAAATAGTGTTTACTGTAGCAAATAGTGTTTTAATGTAGCAAATAGTGTTTTACTGTAGCAAATCACTGTAGCAAACTCGTTTTCACTGTAGCACTGTAGCAAAATACGGTTTCACTGTAGCAAATAGTGTTTTACTGTAGCAAATTAATTTTTACTGTAGGAAAGTCGTTTTTACTTGTACATATATATATACATACATATAATTGTTCATGAATCATCGAGAGTAGTCAAATGTAATTGTATATATGTAACAGTTCTAAAATTTTGAGACTCAATCTAACAGACTTTGTTTAACGTGTTAAAATAATAAATCGTATAGAGAATTGGTTTAAATAAGTCAAAAATTTTCGGGTCATCACATAACTTGACTTTTAAAATTAACTAAACACATGTTCTATATCTATATGATATGCTAACTTAATAATTTAAAACCTGGAAACACGAAAAACACCGTAAAACCGGATTTACGCCGTCGTAGTAACACCGCGGGCTGTTTTGGGTTAGTTAATTAAAAACTATGATAAACTTTGATTTAAAAGTTGTTATTCTGAGAAAATGATTTTTATTATGAACATGAAACTATATCCAAAAATTATGGTTAAACTCAAAGTGGAAGTATGTTTTCTAAAATGGTCATCTAGACGCCGTTCTTTCGACTGAAATGACTACCTTTACAAAAACGACTTGTAACTTATTTTTCCGACTATAAACCTATACTTTTTCTGTTTAGATTCATAAAATAGAGTTCAATATGAAACCATAGAAATTTGATTCACTCAAAACGGATTTAAAATGAAGAAGTTATGGGTAAAACAAGATTGGATAATTTTTCTCATTTTAGCTACGTGAAAATTGGTAACAAATCTATTCCAACCATAACTTAATCAACTTGTATTGTATATTATGTAATCTTGAGATACCATAGACACGTATACAATGTTTCGACCTATCATGTCGACACATCTATATATATTTCGGAACAACCATAGACACTCTATATGTGAATGTTGGAGTTAGCTATACAGGGTTGAGGTTGATTCCAAAATATATATAGTTTGAGTTGTGATCAATACTGAGATACATATACACTGGGTCGTGGATTGATTCAAGATAATATTTATCGATTTATTTCTGTACATCTAACTGTGGACAACTAGTTGTAGGTTACTAACGAGGACAGCTGACTTAATAAACTTAAAACATTAAAATATATTAAAAGTGTTGTAAATATATTTTGAACATACTTTGATATATATGTATATATTGTTATAGGTTCGTGAATCAACTAGTGGCCAAGTCTTACTTCCCGACGAAGTAAAAATCTGTGAAAGTGAGTTATAGTCTCACTTTTAAAATCTAATATTTTTGGGATGGGAATACATGCAGGTTTTATAAATGATTTACAAAATAGACACAAGTACGTGAAACTACATTCTATGGTTGAATTATCGAAATCGAATATGCCCCTTTTTATTAAGTCTGGTAATCTAAGAATTAGGGAACAGACACCCTAATTGACGCGAATCCTAAAGATAGATCTATTGGGCCTAACAAACCCCATCCAAAGTACCGGATGCTTTAGTACTTCGAAATTTATATCATATCCGAAGGGTGTCCCGGAATGATGGGGATATTCTTATATATGCATCTTGTTAATGTCGGTTACCAGGTGTTCACCATATGAATGATTTTTATCTCTATGTATGGGATGTGTATTGAAATATGAAATCTTGTGGTCTATTATTATGATTTGATATATATAGGTTAAACCTATAACTCGCCAACATTTTTGTTGACGTTTTAAGCATGTTTATTCTCAGGTGATTATTAAGAGCTTCCGCTGTCGCATACTTAAATAAGGACGAGATTTGGAGTCCATGCTTGTATGATATTGTGTAAAAACTGCATTCAAGAAACTTATTTTGTTGTAACATATTTGTATTGTAAACCATTATGTAATGGTCGTGTGTAAACAGGATATTTTAGATTATCATTATTTGATAATCTACGTAAAGCTTTTTAAACCTTTATTGATGAAATAAAGGTTATGGTTTGTTTTAAAATGAATGCAGTCTTTGAAAAAACGTCTCATATAGAGGTCAAAACCTCGCAACGAAATCAATTAATATGGAACGTTTTTAATCAATAAGAACGGGACATTTCATAATGTTTATATTGTTATGTCACTTTTTGGAAGTTATAGGGATGCTGGATTTGTTTCAGATTTTCTGTAACCTACTATTGTTGTTGTTGTTTGAAACATTATTAGGGAACATCTTTTCTTTTACATGTTATGAAGGTCTTTTTTGGTTTCTTAATTAAGATTAGTACTTAATTTTATATGTATAATAACTTGGCAAAGTACTAATGGTATATGCAATGAAGAATTGTTTCTGGTATAACCTCCTAATTTTAACTTTATTAGAGTATCATTATTTCTTAGCGTCAATATTGATGATCTTTTACATGATTTTCCTTGATATGTATGTTTCTTCCTTTGTTTGTTGTTGTTTCATGTATTTTGGCCTTTTCTAGATATGCAATTAGTAAATAAATAACGTATGACCGTTAGTTGTTTGAGGATTTATTTATTTTTAGGAGTTTAAGATTCACATTCAATTGGTTTCCGCTCTAATCGAATAGGATTTTCCAATCCACTCCTCATCATGATGTTCACGTGTTTGTTGGAGGGTTAATATGCACTTCTTCTTTAAAGCTTACGGTAATTACAATATCGTTTTTATCAAGATTGTATTCATTATTATTTTGGTTGATTTTCTTTCACATTGCTATTGGTGTTTCAGTGTTTGTGATACTTCGATTTGAATTACTGGCTGGATTCGAAAGCATGGCTACATCAGCAGCAAAGCATAGATATGCATTCGTATCAGGTACTAATTTTCACCATTTTTAAACAAAAATGATGCGTTACTAAAAAAAACTAAGCTCTGTTGTGATTGGTTGTGTTTTAGACATATATAATGATTGATTGCTGCAGGTAAAGAAAGATCAATTCATTGCTTGATTTTGGTTTAATACAATTTCAAAAGTTGGTATGTAATTAGTGCGCGAGAAAGGTATACCATAATCTAATGGTTGTTTATTTGTAATTATTATATAACAGTCTTGGGTATGATTAGTAATGAAGTTCCTTCGAAGTTACTGTAATTGATGTATTCACTTAATAGTAGGATCATGGTGGTCTTTCAAGATATTGGCTTTCATAAAATTAATAGCATCCACCCTTCTATAACTATCTTTTGCTTAGCAACTAAGTACACTATGTACATAGCTGTATTTTTTGCTTAACAATACGAAATACATAAAAACGTAACCACGCAGCGTAGCCCGTCGGGCCACATCTCTAGTTTACATAAATGGTTATGGTCGTATGAACAGTTGTTATAATAACACTATTTGTTAGCAACATTTGGTTACATCTATTTATTCGATTGTGTTATTGATAGTTGTTTATCAATTTTTCAAGATTTTGAATGGAATCTCAGCTTCGAGCACTCCAATATTCATGACCTCCGCTAATATTGTCATTGATGGGACAGTACCACCGCTTTTTAATGTGGGTATTTCTCATGTTGAGAAACTTGAAAAGTTTACTGGTGTGAACTTTAAACGTTAGCAGTAAAAGATGTTCTTTTATCTGACTACGGTGAACCTTACGAGGTTCTTGACTGAAACTTGCGAGGTTCATGACTGAACCTTGCAAATCATGATGCTCAAATTGTGAGCGTGGTTCAGGCTTGGAATCATTCAGATTACTTGTACGCAAGTCGATCGTTCTATAACGTGTATTCGAACAGTCTTCGGATCGTTTTCGGACTGATTTCGAACTGTATTTCGATCTGTTTCCAGACAATATTAGACACTGGTTATAGACTGTCTTCGGGACAGTATTCGGACAGTTTTAGACTGTTATTAAACTGGATATAAAATTGTTTGTTTAACAGTTGGGCTTAAACATGTTTGGTTTAACCAATTTTGTCGAAACGGTTTAGTTTAATCGTTTAGTATAAACCTTTTGGTTTTAACATGTTTAGTTACATGTTTGTGTTTAAACCTGCTTGGTTTAACTAAAGGGTTGAAACCTGTTCGGTTTACCTTTTGAGTTGAAACATTTTTAAGGTGATACCTGTTTAGTTACCCTTTGAGTTTTTACCTGTTTGGTTTACTTGTTTGGGTCGAAACCTATTTGGTTTACCCAGTTGGGTTTAAACCTATTTGGTTTACTTGTTTAGGTTAAACCTGCTCGGTTTACCTATTTGGTTGAAACCTGATTGGTTTGATCTAGTTGAGTTGAAACATGTTTAGTTTAACTCAGTTTGTTCACGGTAAAATAAAACTTTATTTGGGTTGAAAACCTAAATTAGTTCAGTTCACGTGGTATTTTCTGACTGCAATTTTCTGTTTTGCTAAAACAGTTTATTTTAGTTTATATTTTAGAGTGATGATCCTGGAAAAATTGTCTTCTGGATAGGAATTGAATAATGTGTTGTATGTTCCCGAGATTTGTTAGGAATCTGGTGCCCGGATGTTTGTTGAACAAGTTTGGCATTTAAAAATAAAATAAAATTTGAAAATATGTTCAAAAGGTCATGTTGACCAAGAGTGAATGTATATTTAAAAGGGTTATGCCCTATAAATGTGAAACTTGTGTTGAAGCCAAATTAACGAGATGATTTTCAGTTGAACGAATAACCAAACCTCTTGATATGGTCCACACCGATGTGTGTGATTTGAAATTCATTCCAATGAGGAATGGAAACAAGTACTTCATTACGTTTATCGATGATAGCACGAAGTATTGTTATGTTTACTTGTTGAAAAGTAAAGATGAAGCAATTGAGAAGTTTATTTCCAAAAAAAAAAGTTGAGAATCAACTTAGACGGATAATCAAGGTTATTCGTAGTGATAGAGGTGGTGAATATGTCACACTTTTTGCTGAATTTTGTTCACAAAATGGCATTAGATATGAATTCACTGCACCTTACTCACCCTAATCGAATGAGACTATTGAACCAAAGAATAGAACCTTGAAAGATATGGTGAATGCCATGTTGTTAAGATCTGGTGTAAGCCAGTAAATGTGGGGGATGTCATCCTATCAGCAAACTATCTTTTAAATAAGATAACCAAAAAGAATAGGGATGAAACCCTATACGATTTATGGTGGAATAGAAAACCATCCTATGATTACCTCAAAGTGTGGGGGTGCCTAGCAAAGGTAGTTGTTCCACTACCTAAGGCACAAAAGATATGTTCAAAGACTTTTGACTGCATATTTATCGGAGGTGCTGAACACTGTAGTCCTTATCGCTTCCTTGTGCATGCATCCAAGATTTTGGATATAGACAAAGGTTCGATAATAGAATCGGAAAACGTTTCATTCTTTGAAAATGTATTTCTATACATTACAAATGAACGTCGAAGTTCGTCTAGAATAGACGATGTAGGTGTTGAGGATGAGACACCTAATGAGCTAGTTCTAAAGGAACTTCCTCGATAAATGACATACGCATTATGCTTACAGAGGAATTAAGACTGAATGTATAAAAGATATACATGATATTTGAAACCCTCTTAAATGGTATATTTAAGACGGTGTTTATGTATATGAAGTCGATTTTTTCATGATGCAAGGGATATGCTATGACATTCCTTATGAGAAAGGCTATGGAGAATATGAATGATGCGTCTTTTATTCTAAAGATTTAGACATAAAGTCTATGGAGTACTAGACTTGGACTTGTTAATGATGATCATCTGCAGAGATCAATTAACAACTAATATTTCATTGTGTTAAATTTATTTAAAGAAAAAATCGCTTTCATTAAGTAATAAAAGCATCTGGTATATTGTGGAACCAGATTTGTAAACGTCACTGATGATATGAATTATTCCATTTATGTGGGATTATGATATTGAAGATAATTATTAAATAAAGATGTCAATCTTTATTATATTATTATTATCTTTAGATTGGAATTACCTAATCAGAATTCAGATGTGAAAATATAATTTGAGTGCGAGAACTTTGTTAAGTTTTCTAAATTCGACGTCTCTAGGTCAAACCTAGAATATGACTAAGAATTGCTCAAATACAAATCACAAAAGATGTAAATCTTATGTGTGGACATTTGAATGCTTCACTGATTAGAATCATATTAGATATATATGATAATGATATCAAGTTGCAAGACATGTGGGGGAAGCTTTGAACGGATAAGCAGTAACCCTTGTTAGTTGTGTAAAATGAACACAATAGCTTGAAAATGTGGGGGTGTCTTGTATTTGATATCAAGAACATGATGCATGATAATGCGTTCTATCGTATCGAATGAGTTGTACTCGATCCAAATTAGCATATGCTGTAAGCAAGCTGAGTAGATACAAGAGTAATCCAAGTACATCTCATTGGAGTTGTATGATTCTAGAGCGACAAGTGGATATGTATTTACACTTGGAAGCGTTGTTATTTCGTGAAAATCGTGTAAACTAATGGTTATTGCTAGATCCACGATGGAATCAGAATTCATCGCTTTGGATAAAGCTGGTGAAGAGGTAGAATGGCTACGTCAATTTGTTAAGGATATACCAAAATGGCCAAAGCATGTGTCGGCCATACGTATACATTGTAATAGCCAATCGGTGATTGGTAGAGCTCATATTACAATGTATAATGGTAAGACTGACGTAGACATAATAAAGTACGACAACTAATCTCTAGAGAAATATCAATATTGACTATGTAAATTCAAAGGATAATATTGCGGATCCGCTAACAAAAGGCTTAAGCAGAGAGCTAGTGTATGAGCCGTGCGTGGGAATGGGACTAAAGCCCATGAAAGGCTAAGTTTGTATGAAGGAAAACCTAACTCAGTTGACTGGAGGTCCCAAGATCTGAGTTCAATAGGACAACCTACTTGTATGAACTGGCGAAGTTACTGCAGGGGAGTTAATTACTAAACTAGCAACCCCTAACTTTTTTAAAGGGAGTTTACTAATTAAGAGTAGACTTCCTAGTCCATTCCTAAAAGTGACATGTAAAAGGATAAGTCCATGGCTTTTAATGATTCAACTGAAATAACCATGCGTGGTTGATCAGTAGCCATTCGGTGGTGAATCACCTATGTGAGAGAGAAGTGGGGTCGCTTCGAAGGGTATTGTTGGGGCACAATACTTGATAAGCTCTCGCAGAACCAGGCTAATGTTCATGACCATAACGAACATAACTATGAGGACTTGACTTTGTCAGGGAGAGTTTTTGTGTGAAGCGTATTATCGCCTACACAAATGGCAGACGAGTTCAAAGACATCGCCGTCTACTCAGAGCCAGTAGACTAAGTGCGTTTCATGAGTGAAGGTTCAAAGGGTAACATCTACCTATCGTATGCAAGATTCAACTGCTGGAAATTTTGTTTGAACATGTGTGTGTTGAGATCGATTTAAACTCATTGAGGTGTAAATGAGGTTTACACCAATTATTAGCGTATATTATAATGATATGTTTATGTAGTCGGTGGCCAAGGCTACATAACATAACGTTATATATCCAAAATATGAGATATAAATGCTCGAGAGCTGTTGAAGTGAGCTACGTTGAATGAGAAGTCCGGTAACTGTTAGTGTGTAAGTTATCAATTTCATTCGTGTGGGGAATTGTTGGAAAATTAGTTTTGATGTGTGAATTAAAATTGATGTTAAAGAGTAAGTTTGAAGATTGCAATTATTGTGACTCTTCATATCTTTAACTTGTCAATAATAATGACATTTTATTGTCTTTAAGTCACCATCCTTTTATTTTCTTCCAAGACATATAACAAGAGATGTAGTCTCTAGTTGAAGTAGTAGAAAAAATGGCTCATGAAAAACACATACATATATACAACTTTACATAAGCTTTTGTAAGTATAGTGTTCATCCTTTTGAACAAGCAAAGTGTGTAGCTTATGAAGAACAATATAGACAACTTTTTCAGGCAAGTGTTCAAGTCCGGCAGTACGCTGTTTCGGATCGGTGTACCCTGGGAACAGACGAAGAATCGGTTTAAGGGAATTGTGTCAAACACAAGCCCGGTTCAACCTTTAATTCGGTTAGCTCGTTTTAATTTTCAGTTCTTATTCTATATATGTTTATAATCTGATTATATTGCTTGAGTAATATGTTATTATTTGATTTACTCAGTTTCAGTTTCGTATACTATATTCCTACAAAAATTCCCTATGTTACTAAATGTGCCGATTCCTAACAGAGATGAGAGTGATAAATTATTTTGGAAGACACATGATGGAAGCCTAGTAGAGTTCTCTGCTAAACAAGCATGGGAATCTATCCGTCCACATGCGTCAAAGGTTGATTGGGCCGAATTTGTTTGGTTTGCTAATGCGATCCCCCGTCATTCCTTTATTACTTGGTTACTTGTTAAAGAGAAGCTAAAGACTCAAGACAAGATGAAGGATTGGGATGTAGTAGATGCGTATTCGTTGCTTTGCTCGTTATGTAAGTTACAGCATGATTCTCATAACCATCTATTTTTTGAATGCAAATTTTCATTGGAGGTCTGGGAAAGGGTGAAGCGGCTCATTGATATTCCGGGTATTGGGAACAAATGGAAAGAGATTGTTCAACAGTTTGTGCCGGTTGCTAAAAGGAAAGTGGCTCGAGTCATAGTTGCCAAAATAGTGTTCACAGCAACGGTATATTTCGTATGGCAAGAACGTAATGCAAGGTTGTTTCGAGGGGAATCACGAAATCCAACCCAGGTTTTCAACATCATCTTTGGAACTGTGAGATTAAAGCTGATGTCGGTGAAGTTTAAAGAGTCTCCTCACGTGCACAAGTTGAAGATGGCTTGGAAAATATAATGTGCTCGTGTTGTTTGTGGTTGTTCTTTGATTTGTGTCGGTTGCTTTTTATGTAGCCTTTGACATTTTTCATGTTTTCGAGTTTATTTGCTCGTTGACATTTTTGTAATTGTGAATTTATAATAATATTTACTGGGTGTACACCATTTACCAAAAAAAAATTAGTGCTAGGTAGTTAACCTATGTTCTTATGTAATATATTATCAATTATTATCATTTATTATTTAATTTAATATTCATCTGAATTTTGATAGTATGTGCTTAATTGGGATATCAATGCTAAGTAGTTAACATATGTTCTTATGTAATAAATGTCATTATTATTCCCCTATCTATTTAACACGGGATTTATACAAACCATTTTCATATATCTTGAACAAACTACAAATACTTCATACAGATTATTGATAATGAAGATTGAACTTCTCATTGCTCTTTTCCTAGCCACAACTTTGATATATGGTATGTTCGCTCCTTAATTATATGAAATTGAATATGTAACAATTTCGCTCATAACAAAAATCAAATAACATTAATTCATTGCAGGTGTTCGTTCGACCGTTTTCACGATTAAAAACAATTGCAATCACGCAATAGCACCCGGCATTCTAACCGGCTCGGGGACCCCTGTAACATCAGGGTTTGAACTAGGACCTGGAGCCTCAAACGCTGTTGACATATCCGGGTCATGGTCAGGTAGAGTTTGGGCTAGATATGGTTGCTCAAATAACGGTGGAAAGTTTAGTTGTGCAAGTGGAGATTGTGGTTCGGGTCAAGTAGAATGCAATGGTGCTGGTGGAGCCCCACCCGCAACACTTGCTGAATTCACATTATCCGATGCTAGTGGTAAAGACTTTTATGATGTTAGTAATGTTGACGGATTTAATTTGCCCGTTTCGATAAATGCACAAGGTGGTGGATGTGCATCAACCGATTGTTCGGCCAATATAAACGCTAAATGTCCATCTGACCTTGCGGTGAAAGATGGATCAGGTGGAACGATCGGATGTAAAAGTGCGTGTGTGGCGTTTAACACAGATGAATATTGTTGCAGGGGAGATTTTGGAACACCTCAAACATGTCATCCAACAGATTATTCAAAGTTATTTAAGGGGCTTTGTCCTAAGGCTTATAGTTATGCTTATGATGATGGTTCAAGCACTTTTAGTTGTGCTACCGGTGGTAATTATGTTATTACATTTTGTCCATGAGATCATTGCAACGAAAAATTGAAAACTTGAATATCGAGTAATGAATGTTACATTTACCAATTTTTTAGCATATTATTTTCTATAAACCGTTACATTATATATATATATATATATATATATATATATATATATATATATATATATATATATATATATATATATATATATATATATATATATATATTAATTATAATATGATACGTCACTAGTTTTTGATGTTGAAACTTACAAAATGACATCTTAGATCATCTTTGATGTGTTAAAAAGTGTGTTTTTTGACATTATAATAGTAATGAAAAAACGCATGCACAATGACGTTTCATTGTAAATATAATCATATATCTATATAATTTCGTATTTATAAATATTTTTTGATTAATAATATTATTATTAAATGGATATCATTATAAGGAATAAAACTACTAGTAACGGTTGCACCAATCTAAAGTCAGTCAGTTTCAGAGATTGACACCACAACTAGCAAGCTTCCTTGCTAGCACCAATGCTCTAGCATCCACCATTTCACAAATTAATGGCATTTTTCATCAAGCTGCTGTGTGCGTCTTTGTTGTACAACATGCAGTAAAAGTGATACTTTGTATCACTTAATTAATTGAGGTGGATACATATAATGATGACGGGATATGTTATGAATATTAGTGAAATGTGATAACTGAAGAGAAGATTAAAGAGATTGGAATGGGCGTAGAAGTCTCCATTTTCGGGGGTTTAACAAGAAACAAAATGTAAAGAAGCATGTTTTTCACCAATTACCATATTATAATCACCAATTTACCAATCATAGAGGACAAATAGAAAGAAAAAAAAATCTATGACAGAATTTTAGTAAAAGCATGTTTTTCACCAGTAATTACAGGATGACGGGCCCACTTACCTCTTACCTGTAGGCATCATCTTGTTTGAACAAATTAGCATACAGTTAGTGGAAGTTAGAATTGTATTATGGGTGGCAAAATGGGCGGTCAGCTTTTGTCACAGGTCAGACAGTTCAAACGAGTCACAGGTCATTGTAATTTCAAACAATACCAGTGAAGTATCAAATTACACAAGATACATAAAAAATACAGTAAAACATAAATATATATAATTTTTCAGAAAACAGTTCAAAGACATCATCAACCTGAACCAATGCTTGAAGTTTCTCAAGCTTATTCGCCGAGGCTAGACAAAAATTAAAAAGCCTAGTAATAAGTATGCCCGAGGTTTAAACACCAAAAAAAAAAAAAAAAAAAAAAAAAAAAAAAGTAATATCCCCTGTGAATTAAACACAACCAATGGAACCATTACTCATGAGAAATCAGTAATATTATTTTATACCCATTAATAAAATTAGTATTTGTAATCCTTAACATGAAGACTCTCAGTAGCCCCATCAACAGCAGCACCACCCTGATATTTTCCAAGTGTTGCATCAGAATTCGCCTTGCATCGAACAAGAAACGCGTCTTGAGCCGCCTTCACATTTTCTTCCTTACCAGCCCACGCCTTGAGTGTACTCTGTTGTAACGCACGTCCAAACGAAAAAGTCAAACTCCACGGCTTCTTACCCTTCAACTGGTTCATCGCATTCAAGTTGACTGTAGCCTCTTCCTCACTTTGACCACCAGACAAGAACACGACAGCTGGGACCGCTGCAGGCATGGTTCGTTGAAGTGCACGGACTGTGTACTCAGCCACAACTTCGGGTGCAACCTTTTTCGCATCAGATCCTGGTGTAACCATGTTGGGTTTCAAAAGTGTACCCTCGAGAAGCACATGGTGGTCATTAAGAGCCTTGTAGCAAGCAGCTAGAACACGTTCTGTTACATCAGCACACTTGTTGATGTCATGAGGTCCATCAACGAGGATTTCGGGCTCAACAATTGGGACTAGCCCGTTTTCTTGGCAGATGATAGCGTATCGGGCTAACCCGTTAGCGTTTTCGTTAATGGCTAGCTGGGATGGCTCGTTAGGGCCGATCTTGAGGACAGCACGCCACTTGGCAAACCTAGCACCGGCTGAGTAGTATTGGGCGCACCGCTGGCCAAGACCGTCTAGACCTTGAGTGGTGGTCTCACCATTGGTTCCGGCTAGCTCGACTGTACCCTTGTCGACCTTGATTCCGGGAAGGACATTCGCCTCCTTCATCACATCAACAAAAGGCTTACCTGCAACAATTATTACATGTATATTATAAATAGAGAATACCAAATATGCTCAATTGAAGTCACTCAACTAGAATTCCTATTTCTTCTAATTTTATTTTATTTTTATTTTTTTTTGAAAGGCAAGTAAGTTTTATATATATATATATATAAAATACACGAAACAAAGTAGCAAGAAGCTAGACAAGACACGAGACCACGCACAAACACACAAACAAACATAAACTGGAACACACTAGCACGAGAACACTAAAGGAAACTCGCACACCCCTAGCCCAACTACCAAAGATCCACACCGAAATGAATACCACGACTAGTTATTTAATCTATGTTATGAGCAACAAGCAACTTCATCATCGTCCTCTTCTAATTTTAAGTGTTAAATTACTATAAATTTTATTTAAGACAAAATATCACCGATGGTCTCTGTGGTTTATAACGGAGATCTGTACTTTTTCCATCATGGATGGTCTCTGTGGTCACGGGTGATTAAAATGCAAAACACAGGGACCATCCTTGACCCAAAAAAAACAACACTGGGACCATGAGTGTAAACCGATACAAAACACAGGGACCATTCGTGATATTTTGTCTCTATTAAACCTGAACTGCAACTAAATTTGGGTGTTGTTACCAGAACACATACAATTCCTATTAAAGTCTACCAATAGTTAATAACCTGCAAAGTTTATATACAAAAATTACTAATAACAAAATTTGATCATCAATTTGCTCAAGAAGTTTTCTAACTCTACCCCTAGTTTTGATTTATGATAACACATTGGCAGATGTTGATATGTTAAATGTTTGTACCTGCAGCGGTTTTTTGGTAGAGAGTTTCTTCGAAAAGAATGATTCCGCTAAGGCAATCCATGGCACCAGGGGTGCAGAAAAGAAGCTCGCGAAGGGCTCGCCTGTTTGACTCAACGTTCTCGACATTGATGCTAGCAAGACGCTTTCCAATTGTGCCAGTTGATTCATCAGCAGCTAAAATACCTTTTCCGGGTGTACCAATGTATGTAGCATTGGCAATAAGTTCATCTGATATACAACAACAACATTCAGTGTAAATAACTGATCATATTAATTTACTGCAAACTAGTTATTAGCAAAATCAACATCAATTGCATTTAAACCGTGAAGTTACAACCAATTAAAGCATAAACTACAAGCAAAATAAAGCATGTAGACAAATTAATAGTAACACTTTGTAGTAATTTTAAGATTGGTCATGAATCTCAACTTATATTTCCATTCTAATGGAAAAAATTGAAGTATATATTATTATTTTATTTTAAATATAATAATAAAATAATAATAATAAATAAAGCATATACTGTTAAAAAAAATAAACGGTTATCAAGTACTGTAATCCAAATGGCATCTCAAAACATTTTTTGAATTTTTTCCATTAAGTTTTTTATGATGATCCATGATCATGATATAATATAACATAAAAAATATCAAAATCAGTCAGATTATCAACAATCACAAACGAAATTAAAAAACCTGCTAATTAATATTAATCACAGATGTTACAATACAAAATTAAAATGGTAACAAAACAGATGATGAAAATAAGGAATCATACCAGCGTACTTTCCCTTGTAACAAGACATGATTATGAGATTTGATTTTGATTAAAAAATAATAATAAATAGGTTGAGAAGGAGAGAATGATATGAAAAAAGAAGATTGTTTGAGGGTTTATATATAAAGAGAAGAAGGTGGGAGGATCGGATTTGTCGCTGCTTTTTTTCTTTTTCATCAAGTTGTTTTATTAAACCGCTTTCTATGCCGGTTTTTAATACTTTTTTTTTGTATGTAAATTATTTTGTTTTCTTAATTAACGGTTTGGTATAATTTTGAGTTTTAATTTTGATTTGATACGTATTTTGTCTATATATAACTTTGTTTATTATCTCAAATTATTTATTCTTTTTATTTTATTTATACCTTGTCCTAATAATTGTTAATTTTAATGATTACTTAATTAATATCAAAAATTATCTATCTAACCATTATTAATTATTTTCAATTTAATTTTCAAATAAACCCATTTTAACTAACAAATATATATTTAGTAAATGTATTATAAATCCAGTAAAACTTACTATTACATGACAATTTTCAATCGAAACGCAAAAACTCGTAACTCACAGGGCTACAATTTTAAATTTTGTAATTACTTGAATATAGTCTTTTTTTTTTAATTGTTATACTTTTATTTTATATAGTTTAATTGTTTGATCTAAATGCTTATATAAATTTCAAAATTTCTTTAGTTTTTTAACTATATTAAGTAGTTGATTAAATTTGAAAGAGACAAAGCTTGCTTATATAAGCCGTAGGTTGTAATTTGATTGCACTTTGACGTCCAAATTTAGTAGAGATCCAATGACGTTATCCTTAGCCCCAAAGTATGTTTTGTATGTAGCTCTCTAAGTTATGCACTGTTATTTTATACTAACGTCATCGCTAATTCAAGAGTTTATCATCAGTCAAAAAGACATTTAAAATTTCGTTGATCTTAGCCTTGACCCTCCCAATACAGATGTTTAAGTTCCGCCACTGCTTACTGTATGTAACAATAAAAAAACACCATTTTGTTATTGTAGATTTAATATTTAAACTAGTTGTGGAGCCCTCGCTTCGCGCCGGGGGCTCCGTTTTGAATGCGAGTTAAAAAAAAAGTCTAGATCTATTTTGTAAAAAAAAAATAAAAAAAAAATCGACATCTAACATTGAAGGGTTGTTCCTTTTGTGAAAGTTGCTTCTTTTATCGTTGAGGAAGAAAAGAGAAAAAAAAAGTTAGTTGATTTTTTTGTAAAAAAGTATTTTTTCGACATCTTTTGGTAACATTGAAGGGTTGGTTCTTTTACGAAAGTTGCTTATTTTATCGTTGGGGACAAAAAAAATTGTAAAAAAAAGAATGTTTTTTGACATCTTTTGGTAGCATTGAAGCGTTGTTCATTTTATGAAAGTTGCCTCTTTTATCGTTGAGGAAGAAAAGAGAGAAAAAAAAGTTAGTTGATTTTTTTTGTAAAAAGGTATTTTTTTTTCGACATCTTTTGGTAACATTGAAGGGTTGGTTCTTTTACGAAAGTTGCTTATTTTATCGTCGGAGACAAAAAAAAATGGTAAATGACGAAAATACCATTGGTTACTATTGGTGAATAATGAAATAGAGTTTTGTCTATTAGTATATATATATAAATAATAGTAGTACTAATAACAAAAATAATGAATAGTTATTAGATAGTAAAAAGTATGTGGTCGATTTATAATGGATGAGAAGTGTAATGGTGAATTTATGAAATGTGAAAAGTTTGTGGTAAGTTTATAAAAGTTATAAAGTTAATTATTATAGAGGTGTGGTTGAATTATAAAAAAAGTAAAAGGTTTGGTGGTTGAATTATAAAAAGTAAAAAATGGGTGTGCGTTTGTGAAGTTTAAAAAGTTAACTAGTCATTTTAAGTATGTCTTTTAGATATGTAGGTATAATATAACAATTAATACATTATTACTTCTTATAACAATATTAAATAAGAGACAAATTAGACAATTCATAAATATATCTTATCTTACTAATATATCTGAAATCCAACAAAATGTCAAACCAGACAGTTTTTATGGAACGAAATGAGTATTTATTATAGTTTACAATCAGTTGCTAAGATATTGATATTATGATGTTGTCATCAACCATGCTTAGTTTCCATTGTTTCAATAATACACATGTGATATGATTGCCAAATGGATACTAATTTAGTTACAAAAATCAATAGATTTTCTTTTAAATATCATATAAAGTCTTCGCATAAACCTCAACTGTAGTTAAAGGTGTCTCGGCTTCACAATTTATGAAAGAGTGATGTTTAATAACATTATTTTTCTCTTTGATTCGATCCGAAAATAGTTCCGAATACATACTTCGATATTTTTTAGAAGCTGGAGGAAGTGTTTATAACTTAGGATGCACTTGATTACCTTTTAAATGAATGGTTAATGTTGAATCATTTAGCGTTCAACACGTTTGTTTTTGAAGTCTAAATAACATATGATACTAAATCTTTAAACTTTAGTGCCGAACCATTCAAAGTTGAGATTTCTAGTTAACCATTAAACACTAAATATTATTAATATCGTCTTTAAAATGTATTACAAACATATTAAATAACTATATTATTTTTTATTCATGTAGAAGGTTAATAGCGTAATTTTACATTATTTGCATCGTTCATTCAAAATGATTAGTAAACTTGTTATTGTGATTCAGAACTAACTATACTCGGTACTTTAAAATTATTCAGATTATGAATAATTTGACGTTCAATCATTTTGTTTTGTCAAACATACACTAATTGCGTGTGATACAATTTCCATTAATAATAATAATATTATTATTATTATTATTATTATTATTATTATTATTATTATTATAATAATAATAATAATAATAATAATAATCAACTTAAAAGTATTAAAACTTACAAAAAATTAGTGGGGAGCCTAGAGACAATCTGGGCCCCCACACCTCTAGCAATAGCAAAACCTATCCTAGTAAAAATATGAGCAGCAGCACCGGCACCAATATCTTGCGCCATCGAACTCTTCTGAACCCGCTTTAGCAAAGAAACAGCATCCTTTTCTAATTCCCCAAGGGAAGAAAATGAGAAAGGAATGAAACCATAACCAATCGTCTGACAGCTAGATTCGTACTTGACCCGCTTCCGACGAGCCGCATCAACCACAGCACGTCCAGGGACAAAGTCAGAAAGCCCAGACTGTGTCAAAGGAGAAGACCCTGTCAAGTCAACACAAACATCGCGACCACAATCCCAGGAATAAAGTAACACATCTGCAGGTCTGAGGGCCCTGTCGTTCCCTCCAGACAACCCAATGTCAACCTCCTTTCTCGCTGAAATCCCAGATCGATAACAAACATCAACAAGGGAATCCCGAACAACATTATGTCGATGCTTAATACCCACCATACCAGCACAAGACACCGCGTGATCCCCGAAAATATCCCCAGTAAAAACCCTTGAACAGGCAGAGCATGCCGTCGAGATAGAGAACAATGGAACACCTAATCGGTAGCACAACACACATCGGTAAGTCTTTGCGTTCATCGTCTGACCCAACCCCAAAATTGGGACTGCCCTTAGCCAAGCAGAGGTGTGATCACCCTGCTGCGATTTCCATAAGGCCGATTGTCGGGGAGATAACGAAAAAGTGGATTCTGCAGAAGCGGTAACCTTTGTGAAATAAACATCTGCCAATTTCTTCATGAGTATTGGGGCAGCGACCTCACTCGAATTACCTAAAATATCAAACCCAACTGTTTTATTAAACAGACCCAATGCATCTTCAAAAGCACGACCAAGACCAACAATACTCGCATGACGTAGTAGCTTGGTCTGCAATCCAGCAGACTGTAATCGAGAAGCCAGAAAAGCATAATGACGAACATCTCCCGCAGAATAAACACCAAGCCCTCCAAATGCAAATGGCAAGGTGGCAAGCCGCCACTGCCAATCACCAAACCCAGGCCCTGAAGCAGTAACAATACGCTCCAAGGAAGATCGAAGAGCTCCATCGAAAGCGCGTTGAGCCGCCTCAAATATACTAGGAGGACAAGTACGCAAGGAAAAGTAGAGTTTAGAAACTCCCGTACATGCCCTAAGCAACAACAACTCACACTGAGGATCATCAAGCTTAGCAACCTTATCCATAAGCGCAATGGACTTGGTCACCCTTTGCATCACCAGTTCACTACAAAAACCAGGATCGGAACTTGCGGGGGCCCCAAGCAACTTAACACCATTTAAAGGCCGAGCGATATTAGGAGGAAAGACACCTACTTGCCTGCTGCGAGGGTCCTCAGTAGGCCAGAAAATTTCAGTTTTTTCAACGTTGAGATGCAGCCCAAAACGAGGCCCATCCTCCATAATCAAATGCAAAACCTTCCCCACCACCAAAGTGTCCCCAATAATAGTACCATCATCCAAATACCACGCCTGAAGACAAACCTCAAAATTATCTCTGATTTTAGAAACTAAGGGTTGTAGGACCAAAGCAAAAAGCAGCGGACCAAGGGGATCACCCTGTTGCACCCCCTGAGAAGACCATAATGTGTGGTTCCCATAATACAATCTGCCTGGATTAGAGTAGCAAAATTCAACCCACCGAGAAAGGCTCGGACAAAGGCGGCGAACTTCACGTAACATGACCGTACGATCAACTAGATTGAAGGCATTTTGAAAATCAACTAATAACATAGAGAGGCCAACATCAGAGCCACGATCCTCAATCAGCCGATTCACAGCATGAAGAATAGCCTCACCACCTGAAGAAACACCAACACCAAACTGAAGACCATCGAAGTAACTTCCCAAAGACTGGCCAACCATAGCAGCGCCAACCTTCGAAACAAGACGTCGCCAAACAGTACCCACAGCTATAGGACGAAGACCACCGCCGGGCTTGACAAGCGGTGTGAGGGGAGCACTAGCAATATACTCTCCTAATTCCATAGGGCACCTTCCAGCTAGAAAGAGATTAACGACTCCGGTAATAGAGCCAACCAACTCATCCGAGACTGCCACAGCAGCACCACTCAAGCAATCCAAAAGGTGTTGTGCACGTAAACCATCCCTACCACATGAAGTGCCCCGAGGAAAACTTTTAATCTGGCCCAAAACAACAGCAGAAGTCGTAACGAGGTGAAGGTGATCAACCGTCATATCAGGCAAGGATGGAGCGATAGAAGAAGGGTGCTTAGACAGCAAGTCCGCCAGTGTGGCGTCATTATAAGGAGCAACGCCTGATGAAGAAAGAACACGAGCTGCAGCGGTGTAATGGCCATCACAAATCTTCCTACGACACTGCTTAATAATAAAATTATTATTATTATTATTATAATAATAATAATAAACTTAAAAGTTTTAAAACTTACAAAAAATTAGTGGGAAGCCTAGAGACAATCTGGGTCCCCACACCTCTAGCAATAGCAAAACCTATCCTAGTAAAAATATGAGCAGCAGCACCGGCACCAATATCTTGAGCCATCGAACTCTTCTGAACCCGCTTTAGCAAAGAAACAGCCTCCATTTCTAATTCCCCAAGGGAAGAAAATGAGAAAGGAATGAAACCATAACCAATCGCTTGACAGCTAGATCCGTACTTGACCCGCTTTCGACGAGCCGCATCAACCACAGCACGTCCAGGGACAAAGTCAGAAATCCCAGACTGTGTCAAAGGAGAAGACCCTGTCAAGTCAACACAAACATCGCGACCACAATCCCAGGAATAAAGTAACACATCTGCAGGTCTGAGGGCTCTGTCGTTCTCTCCAGACAACCCAATGTCAACCTCCTTCTTCGCTGAAATCCTAGATCGATAACAAACATCAACAAGTGAATCCCGAACAACATTATGTCGATGCTTAATACCCACCACACCAGCACAAGACACCGCGTGATCCCCAAAAATATCCCCAGTAAAAACCCTTGAACAGGCAGAGCATGCCGTCGAGATAGAGAACAATGGAACACCTAACCGGTAGCACAACACACATCGGTAAGTCTTTGCGTTCATCGTCTGACCCAACCCCAAAATAGGGACTGCCCTTAGCCAATCAGAGGTGTGATCACCCTGCTGTGATTTTCATAAGGCCGATTGTCGGGGAGATAACGAAAAAGAGGATTCTGCAGAAGCGGTAACCTTTGTGAAATAAACATCTGCCAATTTCTTCATGAGTATTGGAGCAGCGACCTCACTCGGATTACCTAAAATATCAAACCCAACCGTTTTATTAAACAGACCCAATGCATCTTCAAAAGCACGACCAAGACCAACAATACCCGCATGACGTAGGAGCTTGGTCTGCAACCCAGCAGACTGTAATCGAGAAGCTAGAAAAACATAATGACGAACATCTCCTGCAGAATAAACACCAAGCCCTTCAAATGCAAATGGCAAGGTGGCAAGCCGCCACTGCCAATCACCAAACCCAGGCCCTGAAGCAGTAACAATACGCTCCAAGGAAGATCGAAGGGCTCCATCGAAAGCGCGTTGAGCCGCCTCAAATATACTAGGAGGACAATTACGCAAGGTAAAGTAGAGTTTAGAAACTCCCGTACATGCCCTAAGCAACAACAACTCACACTGAGGATCATCAAGCTTAGCAACCTTATCCATAAGCGCAATGGACTTGGTCACCCTTTGCATCACCAGTTCACTACAAAAACCAGGATCGGAACTTGCGGGGGCCTCAAGCAACTTAACACCATTTAAAGGTCGAGCAATATTAGGAGGAAAGACACCTACTTGCCTGCTGCGAGGGTCCTCCGTAGGCCAGAAAATTTCAGTTTTTTCAACGTTGAGATGTAGCCCAAAACGAGGTCCATCCTCCATAATCAAATACAAAACCTTCCCCACCACCAAAGTGTTCCCAATAATAGTGCCATCATCCAAATACCACGCCTGAAGACAAACCTCAAAATTATCTCTGATTTTAGAAACCAAGGGTTGTAAGACCAAAGCAAAAAGCAGCGAACCAAGGGGATCACCCTGTTGCACCCCCTGAGAAGACTATAAGGTGTGGTTCCCATAATACAATCTGGCTGGATTAGAGTAGCAAAATTCAACCCACCGAGAAATGCTCGGACAAAGGCGGCAAATTTCACGTAACATGACCGTACGATCAACTAGATAGAATGCATTTTGAAAATCAACTAATAACATAGAGAGGCCAACATCAGAGCCACGATCCTCAATCAACCGTTTCACAGTATGAAGAATAGCCTCGCCACCTGACGAAACCCCAACACCAAATTGAAGACCATCGAAGTAACTTCCCAAAGACTGGCCAACCACAGCAGCGCCAACCTTCGAAACAAGACGTCGCCAAACAGTACCCACAGCTATAGGACGAAGACCCCCGCCGGGCTTGACAAGCGGTGTGAGGGGAGCACTAGCTATATACTCTCCTAATTCCATAGGGCACCTTCCAGCTAGAAAGAGATTAACGACCCCGGTAATAGAGCCAACCAACTCATCCGAGACTGCCACAGCAGCACCACTCAAGCAATCCATAAGGTGTTGTGCACGTAAACCATCCCTACCACATGATGTGCCCCGAGGAAAACTTTTAATCTGGCCCAAAACAACAGCAGAAGTCGTAACGAGGTGAGGGTGATCAACCGGCATATTAGGCAAGGATGGAGCTATAGAAGAAGGGTGCTTAGACAGCAAGTCCGCCAATGTGGCGTCATTATAAGGAGCAACGCCTGATGAAGAAAGAACACGAACTGCAGCGGTGTAATGGCCATCACAAATTTTCCTACGACACTGCTTAATATTACGCACTTCCAAATTAAGGACCTCATATAAAGAAATGTTACTCTTCACGAGGTAATTATGTCATATTTCATTTTTTTGGTTTTGTTTTTTCCTTCTTTACTTTTGGGCCATTTTTAAGTTTTATAAATAAATAACTATTCCAAAGTCCGGGATAACAACGTTATCCTCGCCCGGAGCATACAGTCATTTTACGCGCCAAAACCCTTATAAAAAGGGTTTTTGTGTTACCCTATATGAACATATCCGATAAATCCACCCCCTTCTATGCTCTTTTCCTGACCCTTTCTAAGTTTCTTGGATCCTGCCCTGTGTCTCTCTGGACTTGGCTATCGCTCATGAATGTTATATAAATATCTCTATGTAGTGATCGGCCTTCTAAAAGCTTCGCCAGAAGCGACTAGTCACTTCACGAATACTATAATGCCTATTAACTATTAACTTTATTATTAAAACACAATGCATTCCTTCACATTTCAAGGGCGGGATAAATGGTTTAACTACCCCCTTATTTGATAGTGCTCCAAATGAACATATATTTAGTAGCAATATCGTTTCAATATGTAAAGTTTTTAAATGTAATTTCCTTATTTTTAGTTGTAATAGTTAAATAAATAAGTGCGAAGACGAAAGACGCAAATCGCTCGGAGATGAAGATTTAAAGACAAAAACGAAGATTTGAAAGACCAAAACGTCCAAAATGGTCAAACGTACAAGTTACACTCCAAGTGGTTCAATATATTGATGAGAAACGTCTCAAAATTACAAAAGTACAAGCCGCAAAATGCAAAGTACAAGATATTAAATTATACGAAAAGGCGTTAGAAAATCCGGAACCAAGACATGAACCAACTTTCAACGCTCGACGCAACGGAGCTAAAATTACAAGTTAACTATGCTCAAGAATATAATATAATATTTAAATAATTCATAATAAGAATAATAATAAATAATAAAAAGTTGTTAATTGAGCATAGTTAAGGGGTCATAAGTGAAAATTTCAAATCACCAATTGCCTATAAAATGGAATTCACGGAGTAATGAAAAAATACACCTTTCTTCATATTTCTTTCTCTCTTCTGTAATATGTAATATATATTTATATTATAATTTTAATATAAGTTAATTTTAATAATAAAGTTATGGTTTAGTTGGGTTATTGTAAGAAATATTTTACGGGTTTTAAGTCGAAATTCTGTCCGTGCAACGCTACGCGATTAATCATCACTGTAAGCTATGTTCTTCCTTTTTAATTTAATGTCTCGTAACTAAGTTATTATTATGCTTATTTGAGCCGAAGTAATCGTGATGTTGGGCTAAAATATTAAGACGGGGTTATTGAACTTTGTACCATAATTAAGGTTTGGGCAAAAGACCGACACTTGTGAAAATTGGACTATTGACTATTAATAGATGGGGGGTATTGTCTAATTGAGTGACAACTCATTGGAGTCTGTCGAACCTATCTTCAAATTAATTAACCTAATAATTAATAATGATTATGGTTCTCCTATTTAGTGACGTTGTCCTATTATAATCATTTAATTAATTATTCGGGTTGGGTAATTGATTATTCAAACTGATCAAGTGGGTAAATTAATATTCATATCTAATCAAAACAGGGGTGGATTACATACAGTGATAACTGGTGTAATTGTTGACAGAAGTGATAACTGCGTCACAGTTTAAATCCTTAATTAGTTGGAATATTTGACTTCGGGTATAAGGGTAATTTGACGAGGACACTCGCACTTTATATTTATGACCGATGGACTATTATGGACAAAAACCAGATAGGTATCAAATAAACCAGGACAAAGGACAATTAACCCGAGTAACAATTAATTAAAATCAAAACGTCAAACATCATGATTACGAAAGTTTAAATAAGCATAATCCTTTTATTTCATATTCTATCGCAATTTTATTTATTGTTATTTTATTTATCGTCATTTATTTATTTTACGCACTTTAATTATTGTCATTTATCTTTACGCTTAAAAATATAAAATCGACAAACCGGTCATTAAACGGTAAAAACCCCCTTTTATAATAATATTACTACTTATATATATATATTTATATAAATATAGTTTTATAAAAATATAGTACGTAATCACTAGCTCCCTGTGGAACGAACCGGACTTACAAAAAGCTACACTACTCTACGATTAGGTACACTGCCTATAGTGTTGTAGCAAGGTTTAGGTATATCCCATCCGTAAATTAATAAAACTTGTGTCATATTTTGTAGTATTTCCTAGTAAAAATAATACTATTTCGTACCCTCACGCTACATCATCAAGTTTTGCATTCCTTTTTTTTTTTTTTTTTTTACTCTTTTCATTTCCACACTTTAAGTTAATGATTTTATAATTTCTTCCCCTGAATTTGTATTTTTTGTGTTCGCTCTTTTAACCGAATTAGGTATCTATCTTTATATTCTTTTTTCATTATATTCTTCTGTTAAATTCCTTATTGATCTCAACGTTCTCCATCTCTGACTCCTTCGGAGCCACTTTGATCAGGTTCCTATGTTCTTAACATTCAATATTCCACTTGATATCAAATTCATTTTGTGTGTTATTTGGTTTAGTTTTAAGTTTGTCCTTTTTATTTTCATATCCATTTTTCTTCACCAAAAATGATGCTGTACCTTAGAATATGAGGCTTGTACTTTGTGTTTGAACGGTTTTATGTAGGCAGTAGTGTTCAAGTAGTTTGATAACTTTATTGAGTTGAATTTAATTCTTTCTCTGGTTAACTTTTTGATTATTCTCAACCATATTCATTTTTGTTACTATCATGTTCCATATTAGTTATGTTCCTATTGAAGCTTTAGTCCATTGACGCATACTTATTAGTTTTGGATGAATGAATAAGGATGGTTGCATCACAGTTGAACCAAGTATTGGATTAACTTCTTATAAGGTTGATAGGGTAATTGCTCATTTATAAGACCCTCCAACAATTGTTTGTAGCCATTTAGGGTAGAACCATAGTCAAGCCACTTATGTTAAAGGAGTGCTTTTTTACTACTGTTAGTTGCAAACAAAGGAGTACACAATGTTAAAATGACAATTCATTGGATTTGTAAATTTGAAAAAGATGAAGTTTTTTTTTTTTTTTTTTTTTTTTTTTTTTAATATCTCCAATGCAATTGTAGTGGTGTGGGTTCATTAAATCAAAATAATTGTATCAAAAGAAACAATCAAATGAGTTGATTTTAGTAACACTTCAAAAAAGGTGTCGACCAATATTAGAAATGAAATGAGTCGATTGTTCGTCCTATATGTTTGACATCAGCTTCTTTTGATGCAAAAAGGTGTGATTTGGCACGAACAACCTAACCGTGTTTGCCTTCGGCAACCACCAATCCCACCCCGCAAGGGACCGTGAAGATTTCCAGCCTACAATTTAGAAGCCCATCTTCTAGATATTCAAAGTAGGCAACCTTGACAACTCATATGGAAGTAGCAAAGTTGATAACGATAACGGCCGCCAACCTTCTCCGTTCACACCATTCCACCGCCATAGAATTTTTACTATAAATAGAGGTGCAAACCTTCATTGTAAATCATCCCAAATCACTCAGAGAAGTGTAATCACAACCTAGATGGTGTGTGTGAGTTTTGAGAGTTTTTTTTTAAGAGTTTTGTAATACTCTGTAAATCTATTCTTGTGAGTAATAGAGTAGTTTTTCTCTCAAATTTGTATCTCCCAACGTCCAGGTGATCCTCTCTTCTCAACAAGTGGTATCAGGAGCTTGGTTAGAGACGTTGGTCGAGTTTTGGGTTTTCTGAAGTTTTCTTAAAATTCAATTTTGAGTGTACCATTGGATTCGTCTCGTCGAACCGAGTCCAACGCAAAAAATGGCGACTTAAACGGAGTTACAACGAGCCCAAAAAACGCGGTCAAAGTTTGGTCAACTCGCCGAAATCTTGCCGGAGAAGACGACCGGTGCCAGAATTTTCGCCGGAGAAGACGATCACTGTAGCAATTCACTGTAGCAGCTGGCGGCACTGCAGTGGTCCTGTAGCAATCCACTGTAGCAGTACTGTAGCAGTACTGTAGCAATTCTGAAATTTTACAATTTGGTCCCTGAAATTTTCAAAAATTCATTTTTGATCCCTGAAAGTTTAGAAAATTATAATTTTGCCCATAAGTGGAATTTAAGCCGCGATGTGTCTATTCCACCATTTTCAACCGTTCCGAACGTAACGGTGATCTCTGTTTTCTACAATTCAACCCCGTTTGTGTTGAAAAATTATTTGTAAGGTGATAATGTCCACAGAAGAGTCAACATCATCTTCCGGAGCTATGATTATGCTCACAGCCACAAACTACACGCTGTGGAAACTTCAGATGGAAGATTTCCTCAGCTGTAAGGATTTGTTCGATCCTATTGAATTGAAGGGTATAAACCCTGATTCTGCCAAAGAGAGAGTGGAAGAAATCAAACCGAAAAACTGTTGGTCAGATCCGCCAATGGATTGATCATAGTGTCTTCCACCATGTTGCACAAGAGACAGATGCATATGTCCTCTGGAAAAAGTTGGAGGACATGTACCAGGCCAAGACTGCTCGGGATAAAGCCCTACTGATGAGGCGTTTAGTCAACATGAAGCTTGGCGATGAAGTTCAGGCGCTACTGCTACTTAGTTCCCTTCCCGATAGCTGGGAAACGCTGGTCGTAACACTCAGCAACTCAGCTCCGAATGGCAAACTTATCATGTCAATGGTCAAGGATGCCCTATTCAGTGAAGAGGCAAGGAGAAAAGACATGGGCACAGATCAAACCCATGCCTTTGTCACAGAGAATCGGGGGAGACAGCGAATGAGTAGCAAAAATAAATGGAGAGGCAGAAGCAAGAGCAGGGGCAGGTCAGCTGATGGCAGAAAATCAACATATAAATGTCATCATTGTGGATTAGAGGGACATATGAAGAAGAACTGCTATAGATTAAAAGAGGAACAAGGTCAAAGCAGTTCACAACCGAAGAATAAGGGTGGAGAAACATTAGTTGCTATCACAGGTGATGTAGCTTATTGTTCAACCCATGATGAGACATGCCTTCACGTCTCACGAAAAGATACGGAATGGGTGGTAGATACTGCAGCTTCCTACCACGTGACTCCATACAAGGAATACTTCACAACATACAAAGTTGGAGACTTTGGAGCTGTGAAGATGGAAAATTCCAGTTCCACTGAGATTGTCTGAATTGGTGATGTCAAGATAAAGACAAGTTCCGGGAGCACAATCACTTTGAAGGATGTCCGCCATGTGCCAGATCTTCGACTGAATTTACTTTCCGGAGTAGCTCTCGACAAACAGGGCTATGATAGTCATTTCAGTAAAAGCACATGGAAGTTGTCAAGAGGCGCTATGATAGTCGCTCGAGGACACATTTGTGGCACACTGTACAAGACTCATGTGAAGATCTGCACAGACAGTATTAACGTTACAGAAAAGGAGGCTTCACAAAATTTATGGCACCAGAGACTCGGTCACATGAGTGAGAAAGGGTTGTCTACCCTAATAAAGAAGGAGCTTATCAATGTAGACAAGGATGCTGCGCTAGATCCTTGCAATCATTGTTTGTTTGGTAAGCAGCATAGAGTCTCATTTAATTCCTCTTCAACGAGAAGATCAGAGTTACTCAGTCTGGTACACTCTGATGTTTGCGGTCCCTTGGAGGTTGAATCAATTGGCGGCAACCGATACTTTCTAACGTTTATCGATGATGCTTCTCGAAAGGTGTGGGTATATTTTTTGCGGACGAAGGACCAGGTTTTCGAATACTTCAAACAGTTTCATGTCATGGTAGAACGTGAGACAGGAAAGAAGTTAAAGTGTCTTCGATCCGAAAACGGCGGTGAATACTCTTCCAGGCAGTTCGATGCCTATTGCAGATCATATGGCATCCGACATGAGAAGACAGTTCGACGTACCCCTCAACACAATGGTATAGCAGAAAGAATGAACCGAACAATCATGGAACGTGTTCGGAGCATGCTCAGTATGGCTAAGCTGCCAAAGCCATTCTGGGGAGAAGCAGTCAGAGCCGCATGTTACTTGATCAACCGATCTTCATCAGTACCACCGAATTTTGAAGTTCCGGAGAAACTTTGGTCTGGAAAGGATCCATCATACTCTCACTTAAGAGTATTTGGATGTTTGACTTACGCACATGTATCCAAGGAGCTCAGGCAGAAGCTGGATGCAAGAACCACTCCATGTATATTCATAGGCTATGGAGATGAAGAATTTGGATACAGATTATGGGATCCAAAGGAGAAAAAGGTGATCAGAAGTAGGGACGTGGTGTTCCATGAAAGCCAGACAATAGAAGATATTGAAAAGCCCACAATATCTCAGAAGACAAATATTGCTGCTCAGGTGTCAGAGGCAACAACGGAATCATTCATGAGAAATGAATTTTCAGTGCAAGAAGAAATGCCAGAAGTAGAAGATAATGAGAAAAATGACGGTGCTGAGCAGGGGGAGCCACAACCCCATATGCCAGATGTTCTAGAACCATCACTAGGCCAAGATGATGGTGGATCTCCTCAGAATATTCCAGAAGTTCGTAGATCTGAACGAAGCCGGATTCCATCGAGTAGATATCCAGAATCCGAATACCTTCTACTTACTAAAGATGGAGAACCAGAGAGTTTTCATGAAGCAGTAACTCATAAGGATAAAGAAAAATGGTTTCTTGCAATGCAGGGTGAGATGGATTCTCTGCAGAAAAATCAAACTTATGAGATTGTAGAACTTCCACGCGGGAAGAAGGCACTGAAAAACAAATGGGTGTTCAAGCTGAAAAAGGATGGTAGTGGAAAAGTGGTGAAATACAAAGCACGACTTGTAGTCAAAGGATTCCAACAGAAGAAAGGGATTGATTTTGACGAGATATTTTCACCAGTAGTCAAGATGACTTCAATTAGAGTCATACTTGGATTGGTCGCAAGTATGAACTTGGAGCTTGAACAGATGGATGTAAAGACAGCTTTTCTTCATGGAGATTTACATGAAGAAATTTACATGGAGCAGCCGGAAGGTTTTGAGGTTTCATGAGATAACCTCGTATGCAAGCTGAAGAAAAGTTTATATGGTTTGAAGCAGGCACCTAGGCAGTGGTACAAGAAGTTTGACTCGTGCATGGTGACTCGAGGGTACAAGAAAACTGCAGCAGATGAGTGTGTCTACATTCAGAAGTTTTCTGAAGGAAATTTCGTTGCTCTTCTACTATATGTAGACGATATTTTGATGGTAGGGAAAGACACAACGAAGATCAACCAGCTGAAGAAGGAACTCTCAAAGTCTTTTGACATGAAAGACTTAGGACAGGCTCAACAGATTTTGGGAATGCAGATAACCCGAGACAGGAAGAATAAAAGGTTATGGCTATCTCAGGAGAAGTATATTGAACGAGTGCTTTCACGTTTCAATATGAACAATGCCAAACCTGTTAGCATTCCATTAGCCAACCATTTCAAGTTAAGCAAGAGTTCTTGTCCCTCGTCCAAGGAAGAGATCGGGGAGATGTCTTCAGTACCATATTCTTCAGTAGTTGGAAGTTTGATGTATGCGATGGTGTGTACAAGGCCCGATATTGCTCACACAGTGGGAACAGTGAGTCATTTTCTCTCCAACCCCGGTAAAGAGCATTGGGAGGCGGTAAAATGGATTCTCAGATATCTTAAAGGTACAAAGAATCTATGTCTTTGTTACGGGGGAGCTGATCCAATCTTGGAAGGCTATACAGATGCGGATATGGCCGGAGATCCTGATAGTAGGAAATCTACTTCAGGATTCATTTACACTTTTACAGGGGGAGCTATTTCATGGCAGTCAAGACTACAGAAGTGTGTTGCATTATCCACAACTGAAGCAGAGTATATTACTGCCGCAGAAGCTGGAAAAGAAATGTTGTGGTTAAAGCGTTATCTCCAAGAATTTGGAATCAAGCAAAAGGAGTACAAGGTATATTGTGACAGACAGAGTGCTCTAGATTTGAGCAAGAACTCCATGTACCATTCCCGTACAAAACATATTGATATTCGCTATCATTGAATACGCGAGGTAATTGATCGACAACTGTTGAGACTAGAGAAGATACATACAAAGGAGAATCATGCGGATATGTTAACAAAGGTGGTGACTCGAGAGAAGTTGGAGTTATGCAGAGACATAACTGGAATGTTCGTGGATTCGGATGGAGGGGGAGAACTGAAGATTTCCAGCCTACAATCTAGAAGCCCACCTTCTAGATATTCAAAGTAGGCAACCTTGACAACTCATATGGAAGTAGCAAAGTTGATAACGATGACGGCCGCCAACCTTCTCCGTTCACACCATTCCACCGCCATAGAATTTTTACTATAAATAGATGTGCAAACCTTCATTGTAAATCATCCCAAATCACTCAGAGAAGTGTAATCACAACCTAGATAGTGTGTGTGAGTTTTGAGAGTTTTTTTTTTGTAAGAGTTTTGTAATACTCTGTAAATCTATTCTTGTGAGTAATAGAGTTGTTTTTCTCTCAAATTTGTATCTCCCAACGTCCAGGTGATCCTCTCTTCTCAACAACCCGTGCCTTTAAATTGCCTTCCCCGGAAACCCACAATGTGAAGGAACGGGTTCGAACCTGTGCCTGTGCCTGTTTCTGATGCGAGCCAAACACAAGGTGGGCCAGGGATCATAAGCATCGGGTAACACTAAGCTACAAGCTCATTGGTGACATGGGCTTCTTGTTTGATCTTGTAACTGAATTAGGTATTTCTAAATATATTTTTTATAATTATAATTATGTTTTTTGTTCACTTTCTGATTGTCAGTTGCAAACAAAGGAGTACACAATGTTAGCGCACGTTAAAATCGCAAGTTACTAGATTTGTTAATTCGAAACGAGGAGAGAAAGTCAACAATTATAGTGGTGGATAACAACCGGTATGTTTTTCTTACCTTCCTTTATCATATTAGCGGTTTAAATCTTTTACTCATGTTGTTTAAACTCATGAACACTATTGTATTTGACTCCAAACCAAACCTTTTTGCGTTTCTTATTCAAATGAAGGTCTCATGCTGGTTATGGCTTTGATGTGTTAACAACAACCATTGGTAATGTACACCTTTTTGATTTCATCACTAACATTTGGATGATCCTGATATAATACTCATGTTCAATTTTGCACATGACTAGTGGTTGTGTTTAGCATGCTGTGGTTCTGATCCCCTGATTTATTTTACAAAAAAAAAAAAAAAAAAATGTATTTTGTTGCTTGTGACTGACTGTATATTTCGATTAATTGTGGGGCATGCCAAGTTCTTTTTAATTCCGATATATAACTGTATAATGGTGTAGGTTTTATTTAAACACTAATTATACCTAAAGAAGACAATCAAATGGGTTGGTTATGGTAACACTACATGAAGGTGTCAGTCAAGCTCATTATAGATTGTGCGATAAAGCGAGATTTTAAGAAAACTGTAAGTCAACCAGGAATACAATGGGTTGATTATTTGTCCTTTACAAAAAGTAGTTCAATACTTTCGTTGTTTATAGATGCCAAAAAAATAGCTTTCCATACTCATGGATGGTGGTGATAAGATGGACATAATGGACCAGTTGAGTAAAGTGTCAAAAAGGGTAAAGCTAAGTACAAACCGGAGCGGATCAACCTGACCCAAAAATACTTGTTTGTCCATTTTAAATATCGTTAGTAGATAATAAATAACTCAATGTTTTAGCAAAACGATACTTTAAAGAGAACCTTTATTATGTACACTATGTATTTCTAACATCTTTGTTTCTCTATAACATTTTTCTTGTATATAAGTGAACCTTGAAAAATCACTTATAGTGTTATTCTCTTTTGTTACCACTCCCTAAAAATATTAGAGAAAATATGTGTATTAGCCTTTTAATCACGAAGGATCAGATTGTAGCCAAACTCAACAACATCAAGTTGGTAACACACTGATTTCATCAGATTATAATATAATTACAGTAATTTGATGAAACATCAATAGCATTTATGTCAAAAAAAAATAAAAAAAAAAATGAAACATCAATAGCATTTAGTTAAGCAAAAAAAAAAAAAAAAAAAAAAAAAAAATAGCATTTATGTAAAAACAAATTGGCTTCAAACTGTGTATTACTAGATGTTAATTCAATGTTTGACTTATCCCCCTCTTAATGTCTGATCAAACATTTGATGTAACAATGTTAAAATGCTAGACTTAATTGTTATCATTAATTTAAGGATAAGAAAAACTATCACACACGCATCAATGCATACTAATCCGTGACGAAAAACCTAAAATGTAAGAACATAAATTAGATTCATGTATTCCTAGCTGTGATCTCAAAGTCTGGCAATGTGTGCATCAGTGCATCACCTTCATCATCATTTATTGTGTTTGATTGATCAAGTAGTAGTAGTGATTCTGTATAGCATGTAAAAGATGAACTCCATACCTCATCATCTTGGAACTTGTTATCTCCGTTCGCGTATGTTATATAAGAACAACGACCAAAATTTATCCCAAGTTTGTTCAACTGTTTCGAATATGGTTCATAAGCTACAAGCTCTGCTTCATATTGATGCACGCCACGCTCTTCTACATATTTGAAGTCTACTATCTTTTCGATTATAAGTCGGTCATCATTATCCCTGAATCCCACTACTTTCCACCTATACGGTAACGTAAAAGTATAGAGCTTGATAAACGATTTTGAAACATGGTCCATCAACCACACTTCGTGAACATCTTTTCGGTCTGTGTATGTACTTTGAGGCGCGTATCCACTATGAACCACACCAAGAGACCCTCTTAGATTAAAAATCTTAACCTTGTTGAAAATGTCTCTGCGTAGGTGGGCTAACTCATCTGGAAGTTTATTTTTTGTGAATTCTTCGGTTGCCAAATTGAACGATATGATCATGTTACACTCGCCTAAATAGTCAACAGAGGCAGACCAATAAATATACCCGTTTATAATAACCGGAATTTGACTCACAAATAAACTGATAGCAGACCATTTATTAGGAAGTTTGGTTAACGGACTTCTCCAAACCCCTTCACTTAATGTAAATACGTCAACTCGCCACACCCACGTGGATTCAAGTTTTTGTTCAATATTATAATAATATGGAACATAATACTCACTTATTCTAACAATCTTAGGGTCAAGAGAGTTGGGACAAACCCCAAAACCAACTTGAACGACATCCTTATAATAAAGAGCATCAATTGCTAATGATTTTCTTATTGAAGGATTCCAAATAACGTAACGACTAAAACAATTATTTTCACATACATAACAACCAGAAAAACAAAGCAAGCCATGAGAACTACCAATAAACTCTAAACCATTAAACTCTAAACCATTTTTATTTAAAAGACGGTTAACGGATGGCGGATACGACAAAGAAATTTTGTTTTGGAGGAAAATATCGTCATCATCTTCAACTACCCAACAATACTCTCCTTTTTCACCATCAGCAATCACATTGCCTCTATACGCCCTTAAAAGAAAACGTGGTCGTTGCACCTGGCCGAGAATGAAATCGGAATTAAATTCAGAGCTATCAATCAAAGACTTCCATTCTTTCGAGACTGATCGGAATCGAACAATTGATTTAACAGGAAGATGACAAAAGATTTTGATTTGTATAGGTAAAGGTATGTAATCTGTCATCGTTTTTGTTTTGAAGATATACATAACCTATCGATCAATATTTATAAATACAGTACCACCAAATAGGTTAAAAACCCACAAAACTGAGGAAGAAAACCCCACAAATTCGTTGCTGGCCCATACCTGGTTTTAGTTGGGCCGCTGGGGTGATTTAATTTAAAAAACGTGCAGCCCATCTAGCCTCCTCTTTTGAAAGATCCTTTACACGGTCTCAACCAATTTTGGTCCACTTCTCCATATGGGCTTTCATTAAACTCTTACATTCCTTTTTATCCATCGACACCATTTATCAAAGGAAAAAAAAAAAAAAGACAGAAAAAGACAGAAAAAGAAAAAGAAAAAAACAAAACAAAATAAATAAAATACTACTGTACGTTTTTGAAATTAAATCAGGGAATCGAAATCTGATGTACACAACCAGAGCAAGATTGAACATGAGAACCTGCAAAAATTGAAGTAGTGCATCAGGATCATCCAAAAGCTTGAGGGTGTACATTAATACCAATGGTTGCTATTAACTGTTTTGTTCCTTGTGAATGTTTATTTCGATTGATTGTGGGGCATGCCAAGTTCTTTTAATCTCCAGTGTAGTGTAGTGTAATGTAATGTAATGTAATTAATTGTAGGGGTGAGCAAAAAACCGCATTAACCGAACCGCATTCATATTAACCGATAAAATCGAACCGAGAATTAACCGCACCCAATGTATAACCGTGGGTATGGTTAACATTATTGAATTAACCGCACTTTGTGGGTTGATTATGGAAATGAAAGGTACCCGCACCATTTTAACCGCAACCGTACTGTTTAGTCTCTACATATAATTTTTTTCTTTAAGAAGAGGGTCAATTTGTCAAAATTATAAGCTCATAGACTTATGTGTAACATCAAATTTTTTAATTTGAAAAAGATAACTACAATCATTTGTAGTCCCCAATACGTCGTGAAATTCTTTACAATTTGCTATTAATAAATACAACACAACATTATCGAATTAGTCAATTACGCTATGCCTTCTTGGAGTACAACACTATATATATACAGAGCAACTGAGTTAGGAGAGAAAAATTGTAATTTCATTATCGAGATAGTAGCTACCGATTTCGGGATATCTTCTATATTACGTGTTAGAGGTAAATATATTATTACAACTATTTTTGTTATTTTTATTTTGATCCATATGTATTGGTTGAGTTTGGTGTAAGAGTATGTTATCCTTAAATAGACTAACATAGTAGTATTATATGTGTGTTAGGCCTTTGACTTATCCGATAATTCTTTTTAAAAGCACCTATAATTTATCTTAATCAGATTCTCTTAATGAACAATAAAATAATATCTACTAATCATATATTTAAATGTTTGTTTTTATATATTAGGCATAAACACATGATTTTTTTTCTTGTATGGTTAACCAAATTAACCATTTTATAACCAATGGCTAACCAAATTAACCGAATTAACCAAACCGTTATTAACCAAACTCAATGGTTAAAATTATTGATTAACCGCCATGTTAGTTATGGGTGTAATTTTCGGACCTACCCGCCCCATGCTTACCCGTATGTAATTGTAATGGTGTATGTTTTGATTAAATCAATCTAATTGTACCAAAAGTAAACAGTCTAATGAGTTGGTTATGGTAAAACTTCAAGAAGGTGCCAACGGCGTTCATTTTAGATATGCTCGAGAAAGCGGGAGTTTAAAGAAACAGCAAGTCAGCCAAGGATCAAATGGATTGATTGTTTGTCCCCTAGGTTTGATCTAGGCTTCATTTTCGCTCATGTAACCTGATTAGGTATCTCTCTTTATATATTTTTCTAATTATATTCTTCTGTTGAATTTCATTTACACATTTCTCTTTACCAAAATTGATGTTGTACCTTAGAATTTGAGGCTTGTACTTTGTGTTTGAACGGTTTTATGTGGCTGTTCAAGTAACGGGATCGGATAACTTTATAGAGTTGATTCTAAGTTTTTCTTTGATTATTAACTTATTACTGATTATTCTCAACCTTCTTCATTTTTGTTGCTATCAACTTCTACATTAATTATGTTCCTATTGAAGCTTTTTGTGATCTGTTTACAACTTTTTACTTGATTTGGATAAAATAGGAGTGTTGCATCAACTCCTTGTATACAGTTGGATTAACTTCTTGTATGTTTAGTTATATAACTGCTTACATTTTGAATTAGACCCACAAACAATTGTTTGTAGCCATTTAGGGTTGAACCAAACTCAAGCTGTTCATGAGAGGTTTGTTTTCCTACTAGTGTCGATTGCACACAAAGGAGTACGCAATGTTAGCGCTTGTTGAAGTTGCAACTCATTGGTTAGGTATTAACTTGTTATTTATGCTCATGAAAACTGTTTTATTCGGATCCGGACCAGATCTTTTTGCTCGTCTTATTCAAATAAAGTCTTGTTGTTTAGGTTATGGCTTTTATTATCTAACAGCAACCATAACTTTTGGATGATCCTGATGTATTACTTGAATTTTTGTAGGTTACCAAGTTCAAACATGCACATGCCCTGTGGTTGTGTTTAAAATGCTGTGGTTTTGATTCCCTGATCAATTTTGCAAAAGGGTTGAGTATTGTTGATTGTGACTGTTTATTTCGATTTGTTGTGGGGCATGCCAATTCCTTTTAATTCCAATGTAGCTGTAATGTTGTAGGTGATTTTAAATCAATCTAAGTGCACCGAAGACACTCAAATGAGTTTCTTTTGATAAAATTTTAAGAAGGTGTTAGCAGTGTTCATTTAGAAATGCTCGAGAAAATGGGAGTCTAAATAAACTGAAAGTCGAGAATCAAATGGGTAAGGGGGTAGTATAGGTAATATTTGTAAGGATATTAGGACCCAAAACAACGCAAGTGATTCAACAAGATCACTCACCGATAGTAATTCTACAAGATTACTAACCCACTTAATGAACGAAAGATTATAAATGCAAGAAATGTAAATTGACACAAGAGATAACGTGGTTATATGCAATCGTTGTGATTGCTTTAGTCCACGGACCAACTAGAGAATGTATTTACTGAATATTTGTGGTGTGTTTACAATGAGTTACAAGAGGGTCTATTTATAGAATGGTTTAAGGAGTAAGCTAAAAACAATTCCTTGAAGCTTCATGTGAGTTTCCTGACAGCTTCATGGAGGCTATATGTGAGTTTCCTGACAGCTTCGTGGAAGCTACATGTGTGAGGACCCGTCCTTATCCACCTGGACGAAGTCATCAACATTTGGTCCCATTGCGATGTTCGCTCCAAGTAATGTCCTTAAAATGAGCAAATGCACAGCGGAAGACTTAATTCGTACCTGAGAATAAACATGCTTAAAAGTGTCAACCAAAAGATTGGTGAGTTCATAGGTTTATATTAACAATCTTTTTAATATATTAATAGTCCACAAGATTTCATAATTATAAACATAATACACTCGCAAGTGTATGTAAAGCATTCTAAGTGGTTGAGCACTTGGTAACCATACTTAACATTTAATCACGTCGCATATTCCCTTTATTATGAAATCTCACTACACCGTACCAAGTGTAGTCACCGAAACGAAGTACTGTGCAACCGTTGAATACTGGTCGTCCAGTCCGGTTGGGGTTGTCAGGCCCGATAGATCTATCAACAGGATTCGCGTTTACAATACCTATGTAAATATTAGTTACCAAGCTACAGGGAAGTATGCCAGTGGTACAACTCAACGTAGAATATATTTTTAAGTACTTGTGTCTATTTCGTAAACATTTATAAAAGCAGCGCATGTATTCTCAGCCCAAAAATATATATTGCAAAAGCAATTAAAAAGGGAGCAAATGAAACTCACCTAATGTATTTTGTAGTAAAAATACATATGACGACATTTAACAAGTGTAGGATTGACCTCGGATTCACGAACCTATATCATGTATATATATTAACACATTATAATATAAATCAATTAAGTTTATATATTTTGTTATGTATCAAGATTAATGTTCTTATATAAAATTTTATTAATACTTACAATACATTATAATACTTACTTGATATTTAGTTATTGTTATATTAATAATATTCGTTAAAACAAAATTTATGTAATATTTGTACACCTTATGTAAAAATATATTATATATATATATATATATATATATATATATATATATATATATATATATATATATATATATATATATATATATATATATTGTTTTGTAAAATAGATAATTATGGTATTACTATATTAAGGATAATAATAATAATAATGATAGTAATAATAGAAATTTTAACAAAAATAATATTTTTACTAATAATGATAAAGTAAAAATAATAGTTTACCAAAAATAATTACTTTTTAATAATAATAATAACAATAATATTAATAATAATAACAACAACAACAACAACAACAACAATAATAATAATAATAATAATAATAATAATAATAATAATAATAGTAATGAAAATAATAATAATGAAAACTACCTCAAAGAATAAATTTCAAAAAAAAATAAGTGCTCTTGCCCGGATTCGAACCCGCGACCTCTAATTACACATAAACACAACTAAACCACTCCACTGCCTGCTGTCTTTCTGTTTCATTATCAGTTTTATTTTTATTTAACCCATCTAGCCATTAATCTTGTTCTTCTCCATAATTCATCATCATAATTCGTTTAGCTCAAGAAAACTGAGTTGGGTCTCGGCTCACAACTCACTTAATCATCCCAACAACACAAAGTTTTATGGCCCAATACAAATAACAGCCTGCGGCCCAACTACTTAATATGGATTCTTCGGCCCACAACAACAAGTTCATAATGCAAATCCATTAATAAAAAGATCCAACAACAATTTCGGCCCAACACTTCCCATTTGGTTATTTCGATTAAACGGCCCAAGTATCAAACAATAAACTCAGTCCATGTAACGATTAACTCATTTATGTTCGGTGGCAGCTTAATCAGCATAGGATCCATGAATTAATTAAGGGTGTTTCGTTTATTTAAAAAGAAATAACAGAAAGTTAATAAGTGTGTGGGGTTTTATATCACCAAGTTGTAAGATTTTCTTTTGAGTAATGTAAACATTTCCACCCTACCGTCCACTTGTTCCTATCTCTATCATGACCCAACTTTTTGACATCTCCAAATAAAAAAAAAAACGTCATCCTTTCCACCCTTTTTGAACAACATTATAATAATAAAAAGGGGTTTGATTGTGTACCGATTGCAGAAAGAAAAACCGAAGGTAATAGGTGGTTTTGAAACAGAAACTAGCGAAATATTTAGCAGTAGTAGTGATGGGTCGGTTGTGGTGGTTCCTTTGGTTGTTTGAATGAAACCGAAAACAGAAACAATTGAGCTGCAGGCTTCGATTAAAAAAAACAAAAACAAAACGAGGAGAGGGAGAGGAGAGAGAGAGAGAGAGAGAGAGAGAGAGAGAGGTGAGAAGGTGTGATTCGTTGGTGCTGCAACGAAAACAGAAAAAAAGAATCAAAAGGCTCGTTGTGGATTTATCATGGAGAAGGTGTAAGAAAGGTTTGGGTCGTGGTGACTATTGAAAAGAAGGTGGTAGATGTTGGTAATTCATAGCTAATTACAGCAACAGTAGCATGGCTTTGGTTTATGGGTTTGTTCTTGAGTTGGGGTGTTAACCGAATAACAAAATAGTTTTTGGGTGGCCTAGCTTGTGTGACGAATGACTTGTACAAGATATAAGCTGCAGAAACATGATGATTATAATAGGAGCTGAAGGGAGTTTTGAAGTGATCATCAAATTAGGTGCAAGGAATATATATACATAGAATTTAGCTATAAGATAAAGGGATAAAGAGTGATATATGCTCGTTTGTATATATGTTATATATATAAATTAAGATAGTGGACTAGTGGTTGTTGAAGATGGTGGGTGATGAAGAAGACGATGGTGAACTGGGTGATTTAATGTACTAGATATGATGGCGGTTTATGGTGGCGACTTGTGGTGGATGAAGGTGTCGGAAGTGAGGTGTGGCCGGTTGGCTTTGTGATGGTAGTGGTCTTGCCAACAGAAAATTTAGAAAGAGAAATGGTAGTGTAAGCTTTGCACTCTAAATGTATTCATATGATATCTATAGAGTTTAAGTATATATATAAGAAATAGATAGATGTAAAAAAAAAAATAAGAAGAAACAAGTAATGTGGTGATGGGTCGATCAAAGAATAGGAACAAAACAAGTGGGTGTATCTTTTCAATTCAAGTGGTGGCAGACAATGGAGTTGGATTAGTTTTATTTCCTTTTCACTGATTAAAATGCATATGATTGAAGAAATAACATTCAATCAAGTACAGTAATCACAATTCAATAAACTAGATTCACGGATTCAACATTTGAGAATATAAATATAATATAATAATATTAATAATAATTAACGTGCTTCTAATTTAAATATCTTATCGATAGTCTCCACGGACTATTATTTTGTACTCCGTTGATAATTGGTGGCGGATAAAAAGCACTCAGGAAAATCTCATATTTTTAAATTAAATAGCTTTATTTATTTTGGTCATTATGGTATTAAATTTGATCATTAATTTGTTAAATAAAAATTACATCAACTGTCCCTCTCATTTATGGGTGAAATACAAAAATGTTAAAACTTAACAAATAGCTCCTAAATATATTTTTAATAAGTCTAAAATTTATAGAACTCATTTTCATATCATCGTTTATTTTAAAATCATATAAGTTTGAAGTTATCTTACTTAATATTAATCGGGACATCAAATGAGTATTACAATCATTTAATATTTATTTTTAATATACTTTATTTATATATATAGATATATTTTAAATAATAATTATTATAATATTCTGTTTTTATTTTATTAATTTTTAATAACAACAATAAATAATACTTCAAAATTATATTTCGAATTATTATTTATTTATACATACACACATATCTATTTACGATTAATTTTTCGTGAATCGTCGAGAGCAGTCGAAGGTTAAATGAGTATATTAAACATAGTTCAAAGTTTTTAAGATTTCAACATTACAGACTCCGCTTATCGTGTCGGAAACATATAAAGATTAAGTTTAAATTTGGTCGGAAATTCCCGGGTCGTCACAACATGTGAGTTTCCTAACAACTTCGTGGAAGCTGCATGTGAGTTTCCTAACAACTTCGTGGAAGCTTCGTGTGAGTTTCCTGGAATCTTCCCTCTAATTGTTTAAAGTTCACCATATCTCCAACAATCTCCCACTTGGAGACTTTGAACAAACCCAACCTTCGTCAACCCAAAATATCAACGATCTAACCAAGAACGTTAAACCACCATTATACCGCCAAACATCATTTGGGACACGCACACTCAACATATACTTCAGATGAGCAGACTTTCGATACAAGGTCTTCAACACTACTTGTTAGAATTGAAACATTAACTCTCTAGTTAGGGTCTTCTCTCATCAATTCATTAGAAGACCAATTGAGGTAATGCAAAACCTCAATTTCTCTGTCGTAACAACCTTAGTAAACATATCAGCAGGATTCTTCGTACCAAGGATTTTCTCCAATAATAATGTGATGACCCGGAAAATTTCGACTAATTTAAACCAATTCTCTATATGATTTAATATTATGTATATATATATATATATATATATATATATATATATATATATATATATATATATATATATTATAAGATGTACAAGTAAAACACTAATTGCTACTGTAAAAATGACTTTGCTACAGTAAAACACTATTTGCTACAGTAAACACTATTTGCTACAGTAAAACACTATTTGCTACAGTAAAACCGTATTTTGCTACTTTGCTACAGTAAACACTATTTGCTACAATGAACACTATTTGCTACAATGCTACAGTGATTTGCTACAGTAACGCTATTTGCTACATTGGACACTATTGCTACAGTAAAACACTATTTGCTACAGTAAACACTATTTTATGTCGATGAACTAGCAAACAAAAACGGAAAAAGCGGCCATGCGATCGCATGGCAAAAACACTGAAAACTCATGCGATCGCATGAGCTACAGGAAATTGAAAAGTACTATAAAAACGCCAGTTTGCTCGACGGAATATTGCACACTTTTCTTTTCTTTCTTATATGATCAAATATTATAATTATAATTTATATTTTATAATTTAAGTTTAATAATAATAAGGTATATACGCGGGTGTTTTTAGTTCGGGTTTCAAACCGTTTTAAGCTAAGGAAATATTGGGTATTGTTCGGGGTATTGTTTGTGAATCCAAGACCAATCATACGGTCGTCTACCATCATTACGTCTACGCAATTTGCCTACAATATTGAGTCTCAATATTGAACAGTGAGTTTATAGTCTCCCTTTTTAAATACTTTAAATATTTTTGGGCTGAGAATACATGCAATTTATTTTAAACGCAATAAGACACAAGTACATACTAAATTCTACACTGAGTTAAACCGAAAATCCCTTAGCTTTGGTAACTAGTAGCTGCCAGTACATAGGATATGGACTGGTGGGCGCGAATAATTGTATATGGATCCATAGGGCTTGACATCCCCGTCCGAGCTAGAGCGCTAGCCTTTTAACGGACGTATGTTATTTGAGTTTAAGACACGTTGGTTTGTGTGTATTAAAACGAATGGGGTAATTATCACTATAGCGTTAAGTTTAGTTACGTAGAATCTATTGATAAACTTTTGATGAAATCTTGTGGTCTATCTCTATATATGTTTATGACTTGAGCAATTAAACCTATAACTCACCAACATTCGTGTTGACTTTTTAGCATGTTTTATTCTCAGGTCCTTAGACTGCTTCCGCTGTGATGTGCTTGTTGCCTGCATGGAGTCTCTCATGCTTTGTACAAAGTTTATTGCATTCAAAATAAAACTTCGTTGTGTAATAAATAATTGGACTGTGATGTCAACATGTAAATTAAAGATTTATGTACTTTGGGGTTTTGCTTATACCTAAGCACTCGCCCACATGCTTATAACTTTCTATGTTTAGAAAGTCACTTATTTTAATGAATGCAATATTTTATCAAAACGTATCATATAGAGGTCAAAACCTCACTGTGGAATCAATAATTAACGTGCCGCGTCAATAGCGATTTTGACGGGTCGTTACAAATAAAGTACCATCATTTATATGCTGTTGAATAAAATGATACCTTATATTGATGTGTTTCGTACGACTATGAAACACCGGATTCTTCCCAAGATGAACCGTACTTTGATTATCACAATTCATGACGCAATAGTCTTGTCTTTTACCCAACTCACCTAAGAAGTTTTTTAACCAAACAAGCTCTTTAGAAGCTTCTGCAATAGCCATATATTCGGCTTCGGTGATTGATAAAGCAACACTCTTTTGTAGTCGAGACATCCAACTAACCGCCGTCTTCCCTATTGTGAAAACATAACCCGTAGTGCTTTTTTCCGAATCGTCACATCCACCCAAATTAGCATCCGCATAACCTCTAAGTATGACATTGCTTTTAGAGAAGCACAATCCCATATTAGAAGTACCTTTCAAATAACGAAGTAACCATTTAACCGCTTCCCAATGCTCTTTTCCCGGATTAAACATATAACGACTTACAACTCCCACTACGTGAGCAATATCGGGTCTTGTACATACCATGGCATACATAACACTACCCACGGCCGATGCATATGGAACCTTTTCCATCTCCATTTTGTCTTCTTCCGTTTTAGGTGATTGACTTTTCGATAGCTTTATCGTGCTACCCAAAGGCATAGAACGGGCCTTTGAATTTTCCATGTTAAACCTCTCTACAACTTTCTCAATATATTTGGATTGAGACAAGTATAGAGTACCCTTCACACGATCACGCACAATACTCATGCCAAGTATTTGCCTAGCACCACCAAGATCTTTCATCTCGAACTCATGGGAAAGTAATCCCTTCAACTTGTTAATTTCGAACATGTTGGAACCTGCAAGTAACATGTCATCAACATACAACAATAAGATTATGTAAGAAGACTTGAATTTCTTCAAGTAACAACAGTAATCCGCTTCACATCTTAAGAAACCAATCTTCTTCATAAACTCGTCAAACTTCAAGTACCATTGCCGAGGTGCTTGCTTCAATCCATACAAACTTTTCTTTAGCTTACAAACCCACTTCTCTTTACCCTTTACCTCAAAGCCCTCGGGTTGCCTCATATAGATCTCTTCATCAAGGTTACCATGTAAGAATTCGGTCTTCACATCTAGTTGCTCTAGATGTAAGTCCTCGGATGCAACCATAGAAAGTACCAAACGAATAGTAGTCATCTTCACCACCGGTGAAAATATCTCTTGGTAGTCAACTCCTTTCTTTTGTTGAAAGCCTTTAACCACCAAACGAGCCTTGTACCTTTTCTTGCCATCCAACTCATTCTTGATTCGATACACCCATTTACTTTGCAACGCCCTTTTATCATGAGGTAACTTCACTAGTGACCAAGTTTTATTCTTCTCAAGTGACCCCATCTCTTCTTTCATGGCAAGCTCCCATTGTATGGATTCTTTTGTCTTTCTTGCCTCAAAGTAACTTTCGGGTTCACCATTCTCGGTATAGAGCAAGTAGTTTGCAGATGGAGAATACCTAGGATTAGGTTTGGGCACTCTAGTCGAGCGTCTTAGTGTAGGAGCAACCGAAATAGTTGGACCGGTTTCATTTGTTTCCTCCTCATCACTAGAACTCGCACTATGTTCGGAATCATCACCGCTTTCCGAACCATCCCCATCATTAGCATTTTCTGACGCCTCACCGTTTGTTGGTAATTCATTGTTTCCCGTACTCCCACTAGAACCTGTAAGATCATCAATAGAAACATCGTCAAAAGTAACATGACCCGGTTTAGGACTCCCCGTTTCCGGTTTGCCATAGACCGAATCTTCATCAAAAGTAACATCGCGAGAATGAATTACTTTTCTAGCCTCGTTATCCCAACAACGATATCCCATTTCATCCAACCCGTAGCCTACGAAAATACACTTCTCTGACTTAGCTTCAAGCTTGTCTCTATCCGCATCTTTGGTCTTCACATAAGCATTACACCCAAAGATCCTAAGGTGATTATAACTCACCTTCTTACCTTGCCATTCTTCCTCGGGAATTCGGAAACCCAATGGTGTTGAGGTTCCCCTGTTTATCAAATAAGCCGCCGTATTAACCGCATCTGCCCAAAACATCTTAGGCAAACCGGCATGTAGTCTCATACTCTTAGCCCTTTCATTTAACATACGATTCATACGTTCGGCGACCCCATTGTGTTGCGATGTTTCAGGTACTGTTTTCAACATTCTAATACCGAGCTTTGCACAATGGTCTTTAAACTCAAGACTACCATATTCCCCTCCATTATCCGACTTCAAGCACTTGACTTTCAAATTAGTCTCATTTTCTACCATAGCTTTCCACTTCACAAAAGTATTAAATACATCGGATGTAGCTTTAAAAAAATAAACCCATACCTTTCGAGTGGAGTCGTCAATGAAGGTGACATAATAGCGAGAACCTCTATGTGATTCTACATTGGTTGGACCAAACACATCCGTATGAACGAGCTCCAATTTCTCTAACTTAGGTGCATTCCCTGATTTCCCAAAAGTCACCTTCTTTTGCTTCCCATATACACATGATTCGCAAAACTCAAGTTCTATCTTTTTCAAATCCGGAATTCTCCCACTCGAAACAAGCATCTTCATACCCTTCTCACTCATATGCCCGAGTCTTCGGTGCCATAGAGTTGATTCAGACTCAACATTAACCATAGCAACCACCGTGTCTTCATCAAACACTTCAACCATATAAAGAGTTCCCTTTTATGTCCACGAGCCATGACACAACTACCCTTAACCACCTTCCATTGGCGGTTTTCAAAAGTAACCGCGTTACCTTCATCATCTAATTGACCAACCGAAATAAGTTTCCTTTTTAATTTAGGAATGTACCTTACGTTTTTCAAGGTCCAATTAGAGCCAAGAGTAGTCTTCAATACAACATCTCCAATGCCCTCTATATTGAGTTGTTTATCGTCTGCCAATCTCATCTTGCCTTGATATGAACGAAAATTCTTCATCATGCTTTTGACATGAGTAGCATGAAACGAAGCTCCCGAATCCAAAATCCAAGACTCCATAGAATTTTCAACATACATAAAAGTGCATCATCACTTTCTTCCTCGGTCAAGTTCACACCTTTCGCCGGACCATTTTTACAATTCCTTTGAAAGTGTCCCTTTTGATTGCAACCCCAACAAACAGCTTCACTTCTATCTTTCGATGGATACCTCTTCTTAGACTTCTTTCCACCCTTCTTCTCACCGCGTTCAAATTTCCTACCACGGTTGTCAGTACTTAACAAAGAACCGGATGTTGATTCCCCCCGAGTTTCTCCTACGAGTATCTTCACCTAGAATCAAATTCCTTATTCCTTCGAACGCTAGCTTAGTAGTTCCCGTAGAGCTACTAACCGCGGTAACCGTACCCGACCAACTTTCCGGTAATGATGAAAGCAAGATTAGTGCCTTTAACTCATCATCAAACACAATGTCTACCAATGCTAACCTCGATATGATGTTGTTGAACTCGTTGATATGATCCGTTGCACTCGTACCTTCCTTCATCTTCGTATTGAACAATTGTCGCATGAGAAAAACCTTATTAGAAGCGGTAGGTTTCTCATACATGTTAGAGAGTGCTTTCAAGCAAGCAAACGTCGTCTTCTCATTCACAACATTGTATGCTACGTTCTTAGCAAGTGAAAGACGAATCGCACCCAAAGCTTGGCGATCCAAAAGCGTCCAATCTGCATCGTTCATGCCTTCGGGTTTGGTCTCTAATAGAGGTTGATGTAGCTTCTTTTGATACAAGTAGTCTTCCATTCGCATCTTCCAAAAGCCGAAGTCTCTCCCATCGAAACGGTCGATTCTAAACTTTCCGTCTTCCGCCATCGTTACCTTAACGAAACCTTGAGCTCTGATACCAGTTGTAAGGATATTAGGACCCAAAACAACGCAAGTGATTCAACAAGATCACTCACCGATAGTAATTCTACAAGATTACTAACCCACTTAATGAACGAAAGATTATAAATGCAAGAAATGTTAATCGACACAAGAGATAACGTGGTTATATGCAATCGTTGTGATTGCTTTAGTCCACGGACCAACTAGAGAATGTATTTACTGAATATTTGTGGTGTGTTTACAATGAGTTACAAGAGGGTCTATTTATAGAATGGTTTAAGGAGTAAGCTAAAAACAATTCCTTGAAGCTTCATGTGAGTTTCCTGACAGCTTCATGGAGGCTACATGTGAGTTTCCTGACAGCTTCGTGGAAGCTACATGTGAGTTTCCTAACAACTTCGTGGAAGCTTCGTGTGAGTTTCCTGGAATCTTCCCTCTAATTGTTTAAAGTTCTCCATATCTCCAACAATATTGGTAAAGGTCGACCCATTTGGAAATTTGGGTATAGGTGGAGCCTTTTGGCGCTTTGGGTAAGGGTCGACATGTTCTGTAAGATCGCATAGCCCAAACACAATGTCCTGCAATATAAGCCCATGAGTCCATCCTTTTCTAAAACCAATTGGTATTAGAGGGACTTCCCCTTAGACTTATATACATACATTTGTTTTTGTCTCCCTCCTATGTGGGATAGGTTTGCACCCCAACAATCCTCCCCTCAAACCGAAGACCACATCACCGAGCCTCCCCTTCAACGATACTCCCGCCATCGGGACACGCCGCACTTCCACGCCTTGGGAAGGAAGACTTTCGATATAAGGCACCATGGCTTCATTATCGTTGGCAAACTTAGGGGTGTGCCATGTCGCACCGTGCGCTTAGGGGTGCGCCACCACTGCGTTGTTCACCACATCGGGCTATAGCCTAGCTTTGATACCATTTGTAAGATCGCATAGCCCAAACACAATGTCCAGCAATATAAGCCCAAGAGTCCATCCTTTTTTAAAACCAATTGGTATTAGAGGGACTTCCCCTTAGACTTATATACATACATTTGTTTTTGTCTCCCTCCTATGTGGGATAGGTTTGCACCCCAACATGTTCATATGTAATTTGGGTAAAGGTCGACCCGTTTGGTGGTATAGGTAAGGGTCGACCCGTTTGTAGGCAATTTGGGTAAGGTTGAACCATTAGGTGGTGGGTAACAAGTGATACCTCTTTTTTATGTTATCTTTTAAAATGTCAGTGTTGTAAAGCTTTTTATTGTTTTCGTTTGTTTTTTTTTTTTTTTGTTTTTTTTTTTCATGAACACTGTTAGGGTTATTGTCAGCAGTAGTAATGCAGTGCATTTTTGCCTAATGTTTGGGTTTTGCAGAAAAATCTACATCTATAAAGACTTTCAATACGTTGAATGTGAGAAGAGGTATGAAAGTAAGGACTCCGAATCAGATCTTTTTGCCTATCTCATATTTTAATAAAGTTTTCGCGGTTGGTTATGGGCTTATAGCTTTGGTTTGTTAATACTTAATAGCAACCATTTGTATTCAGCGACTTTCCTCATTGAAATGCTCGAGA